>NC_056751.1:159824534-159947034 GCF_019279795.1 Protopterus annectens
TACTTCAGATACATCCCCATTTTCATGGCTTCCACCCACCACTTTGTCAGCCTTGGTCCAGATTCATTGCAGGAAGGGGTTCTGAGCATACCTGCCAACTGGCTGGATTGTTTCAGGATGTCCAGGTTTATTGCTCATATTTCTGGTCTGTTTTACAGATAATTATCAATTCTCTGGTAAATTACTGTAATGATATGATTGTTGTCGGAAAATAAGGACAAACATTTCATTTACCTACCTCACATCCATCAGAATATGTATGCTGAAGCAAACTGTGTCACTCTGTCAAGAAGAGTACAGGGGTACAATGACCTCTTCCTTCCTGGATGCTAATACGCTAGTACTGAGATGTGCCACATAGAAGGACTTTGTGACAACAGTGGCAATGTGGTGGTCAAGAGACATTGCTGTCAACCTGTGTACCCATATCTCTTATAACACCTTCTTTGTTTAGGGGACTACCATTGATGTGGTAATTCATGGGAACAGGGTTTTCCACAAAGGGGATGACAACATATTTTCTGACATTGAACTTAAGGCCATGGCTCTGACACCAGTCACTGGTCTCAGTGAGGCCTTTTAGTAGGATGCCAACATCACTTGGGCAGTTAATAATAGCTCCCAACTTGCAATTGTCTGCAAACTTTGTCAGCCAGAGTCCCTTCATGTTGGCATGGACTTCAGAGAAGTTAATAACAAACATGAAAGGACCCAGGACAGAACTCTGTGGGACTCCAATTATGACTGCTCTGCAGTCTGACTTGGAGTCAGCTATTGCCACACTTTGAGTCCTATCTGTGACCCAGTTTGCAACCCACCTAGTGATATAGGAGTGGTTGCCTAGCTTAGTAAGTTTTTGCATGATTCCTGAGTGGGGAATGTTTTCAAAGGCTTTGTCCAAATCAAGGTAGACTGTATGTGCCACCTTGCCTTCATCCACAGCTCAGGTGACTGACTCCAGGAAGTTGACCAGGTTGATTGAGCAGTTATGACCTACGCTTCAGAAAAGTAAACTGTGTGGGATCCTGAGTCTGCAGATTCCCATATCCCTGTGTATTAGGTGCATGATGATGCATTCCATAGCTTTGCACAACAGACTTGTCAAGCAGTTGGGGGCAGTATTTCCCAGGGTCTGTAGTTGCACTTTGTTTGTGGAGAGGGGTGACTGCAGCAGTGCACAATTCAGTAGGGACAAAGGCTGAGGTGAGGCTGTGCTTGAACAGGACACACAGTAGTTCATGTAGAACACAGCCAGGGATGTTGTCAGGTCCCATAGAAGCTGTATTCTTGGCTTTGGACAATGGTGTTTTAACCTGTGCAGCAGTAATACTGGGTGCCTGGCAGTGTACTGGTATTGTGATTGATCCTTTGGAGGGGGGGGGGTACAGTTTGCACTCAATATATAAGCCAGTATATTGGCAATATTTGTTAGTTCAGTCTAGGAGGTGTCATTATCTAGTAGCTCAGAGGAAATCTTGGTATTGCCATACATAACTGTATGAGGCGTTGTGGTTGTCTTTACTATGTGCTCCAGTTCTGTTTTCACAGCTAATTTTGTAGTATTTGATGAGAGATCTCAACTTGTAATTGAGGCTGATAAGGGTTTTTTTCCAGTCTTGTGACTTCACCTTATTCCATATCAGTTCTGTCCTTCTGTTGTATAGCTCCTTTATGTCTGGGTGGCCACCAGATTGGCTTCCCTTTTTTGGAGGTGAGGGTCCTAGTCCTATTCATTATGGTGGTATCCATGCATTTGTGTTCATGCTCATAGTGCATTTTTATTTGATTCAGCAATCACACAACTAGTCTCCATTTGCATGGCTGCCATGAGGTTAGCCACCTCTGTTTTTAGGAGGCCATAGTTAGGTTTGGAAAGGCTTTTCATGGTGATTACCTATTCAGGAGGTGGGGGGGGGGCTGTAGATTTCAAAAGGTGATTAATTTGTGTTCAGATATAACAATAGAGGAGTTGACTATTGGTGTACAGCAACAGTCACCCATGTTAGCAAGGACCAGGTCGATGTGATGGGCATGTGCATTGGCTTTTCCCAATTAATGGTGGGGTAGTTGAAGGCAATCAGTATGAGAGTGTTAAGTTGGACACTAATATTCTCCAAGGTGTTTAGGGACATGTAGTGTGAGTCTTGGGACATGTTTGGGGACATATAGCAGGCTACAACCTCAACCACTGTCTTACCCAATGTTAGCTATAGTTGCAGGATCTGCAATGCATTATGTTGGTCTACCACTATGGAGGTGTGTGCATCCTTAATGCATATGGAAATACCACCACCTATGGAGCTTCAGTCCAAGTTCTGCAAGCAACAGGTGTGGAATGAGTTATAGGCTGGTAGTGATGGGGTGCCTCCTGCTGTCTTTTACCAGGTCTCTGTTACAGCACAGATGCCATTGTTCGCCATTTTAAGGAATACTTCCAGTGAGTGCATTTTTAGATTTAGACATCTGGTGTGCAGCAGCATGACCCTCAGATTGCATATGTTTGTAGCTGTCATATATTTATATATATATATATATATATATATATATATATATATATATATATATATATATATATATATATATATATATATATATTCACACTGAGCTAATCATAGGAAGTCGGAGGAAGGACTTTGAGCTAACGAATCTGAGATATATAACATTAAGTAGCCTGTTTTTTGCTTATTTCTGAGTTATTTATACCACTTTTATTTTACTCACTGTGTGTGAGGTATTAAGTAGAATTTTCTACAATTGTTAGGCATCTGGTTGGGTTTGTTTGTTCTGATTTCCTGCTAGGAGTGTATCATATAACTTGTTTGCATTTAAAAGCATTCTCTAGAGTGTCCTTGATCCTTTATCTGTTTAACCATTTCTACATTTTTTTCTACCTAAGTAGTGTTGGTAGTGTAGCATTGTCCATACTCAGGCTTGTGTTTTAGGTCTAGTTGTTTGTTAGTAGAGGCTGTGTGTCTGAGCAAATGTCCCTGGTCATCATAGCTTAGCCAGGGACAGTATAGCATTTCAGTGAGAGTGAATTGTTTGTGGTCATTAATTGACTAGGGTTGCCTGGACTACGCCTTGGAATAAGCACCTCATTGGTTCTTTCAAGCCTTTTTTAAAGTTGTTTCAGGTTTCAACTTTGTTACTTAAGAAGTTAACTTGTGACTATTTCTGCCTTTTTACACTGAGCTAATCGGAGGAAGTCAGAGGAAGGGCTCTGAGCTAATGAATCTGAGATATATAACATTAAGTATCCTGTATTTTGCTTATTTCTGAGTTATTTATAGCACTTTTATTTTACTCACTGTGTGTGAGGTATTAAGTAGAATTTTCTACAATTGTTAAGCATCTGGTTGGGTTTGTTTGTTCTGACTTCCTCCTATGAGGGTATCATATAACTTGTTTGCATTTAAAAGCATTCTCTAGAGTGTCCTTGATCCTTTATCTGTTTAAACATTTCTGCAGTTTTTTCTACCTAAGTAGTATTGGTAGTGTAGCATTGTCCATACTCAGGCTTGAGTTTTATGTCTAGTTGTTTGTTAGTAGAGGCTCCCTCCCTATTGGTATCATTTTCTTATACTTGCTGGCTTTGCAGTTGCCCACCCCTACTGTAAATTTGATCTGGGACACTCCTCCCTGTCTAGTGTCATTACCTCATCCTACCTATTCCAGGGAGAACATTTGAGAAGGCCAACCCAGTTAGCTTCTGCTCCTCCTTTCCCCTTTCCACTTTACAAAAAAATGTTCTAAGCTTGTTTCCTGCCTTTCCTATAAGTTGTCTAGTCCAGATACAGATTTGCTGCATCCAGGACTGTTTGTAAGCTTCTGAGCCCCCAAGCCTTTCTGTGTTGGAGGAAAGCCTTCTAGCTTAATTTTGTTTCTTAGAACTAGCCAGGTTTCTAGTTTCAGTACTCATATCTGTTTCTCTGAGCTCAGCACTTGTTCAGAACTCATTGTAACCGCTAAATAAGCTACAAATTACTACAGCACTCAACTTTCCTCACTTGTCTAGAGGAAAACAGTTTTTAGTACTTAATAAATAAGCACCTATCCAGGCATGTCTAAGGGTCAGCTCCCAGTGTTTTCTCCTGTCTACCTGATGAATCAGGGCATCTTGGGGCAATGCAGCAATTGCCTCATGTACAAAGACAACCATCTCCTCCTACCACCCAACACTACAACCTGTGAGAGATGCACTCATATAACCAAACTGGAAGCAAAGCTCTCTTCACCCAAGACTGGACTAGACAGTCAAGAGGAGAAGGTAAACACTTGCACCACACCACACTCATCACATAGTCCCTCAAAACCTACACCACCAAAATACACACACAGAAACACAAAACACATACCTACATTCGTGGAGGCTCTCAAAAAATATCTACCCAAGCAACAGGGACTTCCAAAGCAGAAACGCAAGCAACCTCCACCTTCCAACACAACCCAAATGACACATAGCCCACAAACTCAGTGTGCCACTCAACCAGAGCCCATAAGGCATAACAATGTACCTAACACTCTAGTCATAGGTGACTCTATAGTCAGGCAAACTGATGTTCCACTCACCAGGCTAAACAAGGAGACTGTCACTGTCAGCTGCCTGTCAGGTGCCAGGATCCGCCACATAACGCATGCACTCAGGTCACTCCACAGCAAGTACAAATATGGCTCTGTCATTGTCCATGTTGGTGTGAATGACATGAGAGGTACCTCCCTGGACTACATGAAAAAAGACATGGATGAGCTTTCTGATCTTGTAGCCCAGGCAGGTATGACCCTAGCCCTGAGTAGCATCCTGCCATCACCCAGAATGATGCCATAGCACAAGGACAAAATGATTGACTTCAACAATTGGCTAAGCTTCTGGTGTCATTCTAAGGGGATCCAGTATCTGTCTGCCTGGGATGACATGATCAACAAACCATGATGCTTTGGCAGAGATGGCCTGCACCTGTCGCCCTTGGGATTTTGGATACTGGCTAAGGCTCTTGCCACCCTTATAGTGCCTTTTTTAGGCAAGATTCAAATGACAAATTCACCACCGTAACAGGTACAAGCAAGCAAGCAAAATCTGAGGGTAATGCTACTCAATGCTAGAAGTCTAAACCTCAAAATGCACTCACTCGAGGCACTCCTTAAAATGGGGAACATTGACATCTGTGCAGTGACAGAGACCTGGTTCAAGGCTCCAGAGAACACCCCTGCATTACCAGGCTATAATTCATACCACACCTTTCGGCCACCTAACTTGGACTGAAGCACTAAAGGCAGAGGCATGTCCATATTCATTAAGGATACCCACACCTCCAGGCTAGTTGCTCAGCATAATGCATCTGAGATTATCCAAGTGCAACTAACTCTGGGCAAGACCACAATGCAAATTGTAGCTTGCTACAGATCCCCCACCATGCCCCAGGATTCCCGCTCCTCATTTCTTGATACACTGGAAAATATTAGGATACAACCTAACACCCTAATAATGGGCGATTTCAACTACCCCACCATTAACTGGGAAAACTACTTATGTACCAACTCTTGTGCTCAACGTTTTCTGGAATTCATAAATTCCAGTGCCTTGGATCAGCTTATCCACACCCCCACCAGGGGCAGAAATATCCTAGACCTGGTCATTACCAACATGGGCAACCGGTGTTCCACACCAGAGGTCAATTCCTCATTGGTCAGTTCCGAACACAAGCAAATCACCCTAGACATCCACATGCCAACCCCACCCCCCCCCCCCATTAGGGAAACCACTGTAAAAAAATTCTCCAAAGCCGACTTCATGCTGCTTAAGACAGAAATGGCAAACTTCACGACACCCATGCTGACAGACAATAGAGATACGACTGCTAAATCCTATACAATTGCACTTTATAAGCACTTACACGAGTGCATGGATCATGCAATCCCTAACAGAATCAAGATGCTATCCTCCAAAAAAAGGAAGCTAATCTGGTGGTCCCCTGCTATAAATAACCTCTACAACAGAAGAAAGAAACTGTTGCAAAAAAGAGTAAAATCCCATGATTGGAGAAGCTGAGATCCCTCATAAAATCATCCAAAGATAGTTACAAAAACAAAATCACCACTGATTCTAAAGACAACCACAAAGCATTCTATAGCTATGTTAAGAATCTCAATGGCAACACTCAGATCTGCTCTGAGTTATACAGAACCAACTGATATTGCCAACATCCTGGCATATAGGTTCCCTAAAGGGTCGATCTCTATACGGAAGAATGCAAAAGTACTGTAATCACGGCTACACAGGTGAAAAAAACACACTCTCAAAGCCAAGAACACAGCATCCATGCCTGGTCTGCAAGGCTATGGAACATATCATCATGGAACTTACAAACAATGACAGTAATCTGTCACCAAAGCTGTCGATGAGGGTAATGTGGTACACACAGCCTATCTAGATCTCGGTATAAATCCTTATGTCACAAGATACACACTGTGAAAGTAGCAGACTCTAATTCCAACTTCAGACCAGTGACAAGCTGTTTGGTATCTACTTCTATGCCTCACTGAGACAGATGCCTGGTGTCAAAAAGCCATGGCCAAGCTCAGTGCCTTGGGACACAGGTGGACAGTAGTCTCCTTTGATAATCACATGTCACCACAATAAACAGAACATGCCTGAACATACACACATATATATACATACATATATATATATATATATATATATATATATATATATTATATATATATATATATATATATATACTGATTGGTCATAGCTATCCCCATGGCTGATAATTGTATATTAACCCTAGTGAGAAGAACTGTGATCATAACATAGATATTTGAGGGGGCCATATAAGGGATGCAGCATTTAGGAACTGCCTCTATCCATTAGTGGCATGAGGGGAAATCCCGGAGTACATTTTCTGTTATCCATCCTTAGATCCAAGTTGCATTTGAATATTGATGAATGAGCTTTGTTTTATTTTTATGGATAGTCTGTTCTGAAACAGTGGTAGCCTTTGTGATATATATTCATCTCAATACAACATTCAGTTTAGATACCTGGACTGAGCATTTCTGATGCCATTAGACTTGCTGATGTTCAGTAGGTCCGTCTATATTATGTCGAAGGATGCTTTGTATGCCAGACATGTCACCTCTAAGCACTCTGTAGGATAGTGAGTATAGTAATAAATCTTTGAGGTGGTCCATCCAAGACCTGTTGTTTAGGACTTGTATCTTTTTAGTAAGGTATCTCTGAAGGTATTCCAATTGTTGCATGGGGCTGGACAGATACATGCCAAAGTGGGCATTATACAAAATGATTAACATAATGAGAGCTTTGTAAAGGGGGACAACAACATCTCTAGATCTAGTCACAGTGAATTTGTTTATAAGCTGTGCAATATAGAAAGGCTTTCTTATGACTCTGGGCACATGTTGGTCAAAGGTTAGGTCACTGTACACACAAAATCCCAAATGCCAAACAATTGGATCAGTTCTCAGAGGACATTTTCATGATTTTGACACCAGTTATTATTTGGGACAAACCTTCCTGCATGATGGTTAAGTCATTTGGGGATTCAATAACTTCTTCTTGCTTGCACTCATCTCAAACTTAGCTGGCCAAAGCTCTTTGGTATTTTCTTTTACTTTTGAGATGTATATGCCAAACAGAAAAAGTCTCAGCACCGAACCCTGGGTGGCTCCATTGGTGACTGGTCTCTTCCCCTGTTTTGATCTCCTGCATCCTGTGAGTTAAGTTGTCAATGCAGCTGGTGATGTAAGTGTTTGCTCCTACATTATTCATCTTTTGTACTACACCTGAGTAGGGGATTGTGTCAAAAGGCCTGGCCAGATCAAGGTAATGTGGTGTGAACTGTTTTACCTTCATCCATTGCTTTGGTAACAAGAGTAAAGCTTAAAATGTGTCCATGATTTTGAACCTTTCACACTTTCCTCTGGGCTGTTTTCAAACACATTTTTAGGGCCATGCATACATGTATGCATTCCTTGATTCACCTTCCTGATTGTATTAAATTATATTCCTTGTATAATACATCACCACTTGTTAGAATGTGTTTTAAATTTGTAGTTTTGAACAGTCTTCCAGTAAGCAATGGAACAAAATGTATGAACCAATAATGACAAAACAAAACTACCCAATTTTAGAAAATTTCAACCATAAAAGGCCACTCCAACTTCTCATAATGCACCAATATCAGTAAATATGCAAAATGTCTGCAGAAGTAAGTCGTCTAAATAATTACACATTTAAGGGATCTCTAACTAATGAAGAGGTTGCTGCTAGGAAACAACTCTATATTTCATTGTTTCATCTAAAAATAAATTGGCTGTTGCCCTTGAAGAATAAATTGCCTATGTTATATTAAAAAATGATAAGCTAATAATATTGCAACAGGGAATGCATGCCAAACTGATAACAGGTTCATAGTTACTAGGTAAATCATCCAAAGGAGGACATTCACAAGGCTGTAGCATCCACTCCCTTTCAAATACAACATAGTACAGTATCAGCGATCTGCATACTGTGGGAGCAGAACCCACAGCCTTCTGCATCAAAAGTAAGCTACTACCTGTTGTGCTAACAATGCAAATGGTCTTGGAATATGCAGTGCTAAACTTCTCTTCCCCTGAAGCTCACAGCTCCTTGTAAATTTTTTTATTTAGTTAACATTTTTTTACTAGGAAAGTCAGACTTGGAAGAAAGCCAATTTTCAGCAGAGGGCAGAGGCCCATATATTAAAAACGTTTACGCCATCCCCAAACTTCGGTATAATTACAGGTGTTATTTTCATCAGTCTCCCTGTCATTGCACAATTGCAATTCCTGTAGTAATACAGTATTTTATTTATTTTCATTTTTTTTTGTAAATTTTAAACTGTAACCATAAATTGAATGCATCTGCTTTACACAGGGCACATGTTTGTATAACAAGCTTCCATGCAGCATTTCCTCCTACAATAACTGTCCTGTTCTGTGCAACGTACACCTTACAAAATAAAGGTGCACAGACAGAATAAATGGTCACATTAAGTAATATGACAAGGATACCATATTGGTGTGGAGACATCTACAGTCTATGTCGGCTCATCCACATATTTTTAATTCACTTGTATGGCTGAGGACTGGTCCGTTCATGTATAGGGTTACCACCTGCCATTCTTTAGTCAGGACAGTCCCTATTTGGGTAGTTGTGTTGTGTCCTAAAACAATGCCAAATGTCCAGAGAGTTTATGGCAATAAAATGTTTTCCAAGTTTCCACTAATAGATGCATAACATACTAATTTCTTTTTAAACACCTTAATATTATATGAATCAACAAACCAGTTCACATTGTTTTACAAGTATGTGCTTTCATTCTGGAAAAAAATGAAGTCCAGTCCTTTGCTCTAATTGTGAGTATGGTCTGTCCTGCAAAATTTTACGTTTCTATAAAAAATGTCCACTTTGGGCATTTGAAAAAGTATAACCCTAGTCATCTGAGCCCATTGTCTGTCATATATTAACTGTGCAGCACAGTTTACAAAGTGGGCGTCTGGTTTCACACATGCATTTGCTCAACTTAAGGCCTAGGTTACCAAATAATAATAGTAATAATAATTTGCAATGCATGACCAATAAGCACCATCTCAAAGCATACATGTATAATAATAAAACAGAGCAGGTGAGCCAAAACGTTCATCTCAATAATATTTAACATTTTAAATGGTGCTCAAAAGCAGAATTCCATATGACATGTCATGCACTATGAAATGTTTTACAACATTATTTCTTACACCGACTGAGTGAAGCGAATACAGCCTACCACATTTTCTCTCCTCTCTCTGTAAACGTGTGTGTGTGTGTGTGTGTGTGTGTGTGTGTGTGTGTGTGTCTGTGTGTGTGTGTGTGTGTGTGTGTGTGTGTGTGTGTGTGTGTGTGTGTGTGTGTGTGTGTGTGTGTGTGTGTGTGCATGTGTTCACGTATGTCACACACATTATATCTTGAGCAAATTAATCCCTTAACTGGATCTTGCGAAAAAAAAAGACAAGTGCCTCAAATACAACATTTGCAAAGCCATTTCCACCGCTGTAGCATACTATTTGTATTTTGAGGACAGCAATTTATTAGACTTTTTTTGACAACAACTTTTTATTAATGATAAACTTTCTGAAGTGATTTACACACTTTCAAGTTATATCTTGCTAAGAATATACTATACATTAGTAAACAAGCAAACAGAAAAATGTTACTTTTGCACTGCATTTATCAAAAATCTAAGCATATAAGGAGGAAAAGTAAAATTTCTGTAATATAACATAATAAAGTATTTCAAGTGATGGCTAAACCATTGCCCACATATAACTCATATTTAATGTCAGATGTCATTTGTTCTTCAGCCTGTTTCTTTAAAAGCCAAGATTTCTAGGACACCAAGTCTTTGGAGCCATTACTTTTTATTCGGGTTTATCTGGTAAGAAGCCGACAGGATTAGGTTTAGGATGCTGGTGTTAAAGCAGAAATTGAATGGCATGGTATATTTCATTACAACTTAAATGGATCTGGCTTTGGCAAGAGAAAACAGTTTGACTCATACCTAATAATGGAATATTATACATAGGTATACCTTTCCTGTAACTCTTTGTGTCCTTTATGTACCATTTAAGGGACAGGCGAAAATGCGTGTCTTCATTATTTTACAAATTTCAAACAGTTTTCTACTGTGCCAGAACTTTGTAAACTATACATACAACAAAATAAATAAAGGCAATTATATCTGCTAGCATCACCTAAGTACGGTCTGTGCATATATAACACATTTTGCTTTAATCACAGGTTGCCATTAACATCTAACTAAAAGTGCAGCATTATGTTCAAAATTAAATTATACAATGAGACTCTCAAACCAGGTAGCCAGAGGGCTGGAAATTTAGTTAAACACTTGTTAAATCTAAGGGAAAACAGGATCTGTTAAAGTCTGCCTGCTCAAATGATAACAGTATTCTAACATCCTATTATTCAATATTAAATATACAAAATGAAAAATAAACTTCCAAGTTTGTTTATCATTACCGCAGTATTGTGTTTATAAAAATAAAAAGCATTGGCAGAATACGCAAGAGCACATCCTAAATAAACAAATGAATGTGGTAATACTACAAATAAATTAATAAGGAAAGAACGCTAAATCTAAAATAAACAAACATACACACACACACACACACACACACACACACACACACACACACACACATATGCATGACTCCATCCTAAGCTTCTGAACTAGCAGCTAATTAAATTAAAACTAGCTTGCTTACTCACTCTGAAATATCCCAGGACAGAATCCGTTTCCAAACCAGCAGTACAAACTCCATCCCAAATTAAAACTGTCTGTTCCCGCTTGCAAAAGCCCAGAAATATGTGTGCCACGAGCTGACATCATCGGCGTGAAAATGAAATCTTAAAGAAGTAACAGTTGGGATCTGCAAAAGTGGGGGGGGCTCCCCTCCCCCTCGATCTATGGTTCCGGCACCCATGGCATCTCCATACGTATATACATGTATATATAGAGAAACTGACTGATTCTACAGACTCCTTTCCCTACTGTTGAGTGACTGTACTAACTGATATGTTTGGAAAGTCATCACTGTTTTATATGGCTCTGATGGTGTAATAGTATATTGCTTTGATTGTGATTTACAAGGCCCTGGGTTCAAGACTTTCAAGGCTGTTTTATTTTGCTGCAAGACAGAACAGTTGCTGCTGGGGAGGAAAGGATAAGGGCAATAATTTAAAGAAGTCCAAAGTTTGGGCCCCTTCACCCCCATTTAGACAGCCTTTGGACAGATTTGTTGCAGTAAAAGGTTCAGAATGTGTATGTGATGTTCGACTGCATTACACACACACACACACACACACACACACACACACACACACACACACACATATATATATTTATATGTGTATATATATATATATATATATATATATATATATATATATACATATATATATATATATATATATATATATATATATATATATATATATATCTGGTAAAAAATGCACTAAAAACAAAGATAAATTTCACTAACTAAGAATGAACTTCGTGACACAAAAGCATTCAAAAAGAATTAAAAAGAAAACACCAGCAAATCTTGTATTATTTAACACTTTCATCTTCTTTAATATCAAGACTTCTTCAGAATGACGTTTCAATAATACAAGCAACCATTTTAACATTGTTTGAATACATTACTTCAAGTAGTTTATTTAAATTAACACAACAGTTCCTATCCAATAATAATGTAACAACAATAGTCTTGCAAGGTGCTGTGTGCATCTTCATTATCATTAAAAAGGTAGATCAATTAACCAGGAGTGGTGCCATGTGAATCCTGTAGTGTCGTGCGCATACCGGGGTCATGTACAACACGTATACCTGGAACAAAAACTTGGAAAGAAGCCTGAGGCAAAGTGGGGTACTGTGCAAAAAAAAAAAAAACCTTTAATATCTTTATGAGACCCAGTCAGATTGCATTTCTATACTTTCAGATACTGTATGACATACTTCTGATGAAATCAAGTCAACTCTCATTTCAATACTTTCAATCTCTACACCATTTTAAGGCAAATTTGATGTTTATGCTTTTATTAAGACCTGGGCTAACATCCGCTCTAAGTTCGATCTGCCATTTTAGCTCTCGGACGTGCAAGAGAGTGTCCACATCTCCTATGAACTCAGCTATTTTTTCTAATGCCATAAACCTAAAGCCTGTGAAGTTCAGGCAGAGTGTGCTATGTTTGGCTAAGGCATTCAAACTGTCCTGTTTGCGGATTCTGAGGTCTGTTCCTTTATGCGGTCACTTAGCTTTCTGTTGGTTTTGCCTATACAAAAACTTTCATAGTGTACACAAATAGCACAGTAAACCACATTTTTAGAGTTGCAGTCAAAGTGGTCATGAAATCAGACAGTTCTATTGCAGTGCGGGAAAGAGATGTTATTGCCCTTTTGTACAAAAACACAAGCCATGCATTTTCCACAGTCATACATCCCAGGGTCTGTTGCTATCGCTTTCTGTAGGAATGGGCATTTGTTTTTCTCAAATGAACATCCTAAGAAAGAGGTTTGTTTGAAGCAAAAGTTCAGGGCTGCCCCAAGTACAGTTGTTAAGCCTTTCTCTCTCTTGAAGATGTCCCAATTGTTGATAAGGACTCCTCTAATTCCAAACATGTCTGTCGACATAGGCAGGGGGAAACTCACCACCCAGCCCCTTTTATTCGGTCCGTTCGGTGATCTTGCTGTGAAGCCAGTTTCCAGGATCGGTGGATACCTGGAGTGCCTGTGCTGTAAAACCTCTTGGAAGAGATTGTTCACTAAATGCCCCGGGTATTTTCATTCTAAAAATAAATTTCTAAGGTAGAATCCTTCTGTGAAGCAAACCTTATCTTTGTAAATGAGTCTGGAAAGCCAGATAAACTGCCCCTTCACAATGTTCTTTTTCATGAATTGTGGGTGTTGACTGCTGAACTCTAAATAATTATTCCTAAAGGTGGGCTTGCGGTAAATATTGGAGTCGAACTGGCCACTTTCTGAGTCTATTGCAAGGTGGATGTCTAGAAACTGGGTTGCCATACCGATGTGTCCCACTGTGAGGGTCAGGAAGTCCATACTGTGGAAGAAGGTTTCTAGGAAGCTGTTCAGGGAAGGTCTGTCTCCCATCTAGACAAAGAAGATGTCATCAATGTAACATCTGAACATTATGGTGTTGCTGAAACCAGGAAACGTTTCAACTTTTTCCATTTCCCAGGCACTGAGGACTAAGTTCACATAAGCTGGAGCCATCTTAGACCCTATGGCTTCTCCTTTCTGCTGATGGTAAATTTTCTCATTGAACTGAAAGAAGTTATTCTTTAATACTGCATCTGTAAGCCTTCATACAGTATTAATCTTAGTCACACTCAGGTTGGAGTGCCTGTTTAAGTATTGTCTGGTAAGGGTCAGTCCTCTCGAGTGGGGGATGTTCATGAAGAGTGCTTCTACATTCAAGGTGACCAAAAATATTCCCCTCCTTCCAGTCTAAGTTTGGAGATATCACTCAGGAATGCCTAAGAGTTCTTAGTGTAATATCTGCTGCTTTTTACAATCAGGTTGAGGATGTGGTCGACATACTGAGATATTTTTTCAGTTTTTGTCCTCCGGTTCGAGACCACATGGCGGAAAGGTGGATCATCAGGATTTTTGTGTACCTTGGGGATTCCGAAAAATTTCCCAAGGCTAGGTTTTGTGACCAGCATAAAATCCTTTTCATCCTGCATGATCTCATCCTTTAGGTACAGTTCTAATAGGAGGTTGTTGATTTGCTTAAAGTGTTGTTGAACCTGCTTAATGCTGAATTTTTTGTAGAGCTGGGCTTCAGTAAGCAATCTCTCAAGCGTTTGAATGTACCTTTCTTGCTCCATCACTACTGTCCCAGATCCCTTATCTGCCTTCATGATCCAGAGGGATTTGTCTTGGCTGAGTTCTTTCCAGGCTTGTCTTTCTTCTCTGTTGAGGTTATGCCATTTTGTGGAGGGCTTATCAGAAAGGAGTTTCCTGATATCCCTCTCGCAGGTTCTTGCAAATAGGTCCAATGTATTGGAGAAGGCCGGAGTATACAAGCTTCTTGTAGGAAGGGGCCTGTCATCCGAGCTATCTTCATCATCCTCATCATGCTGTTGTATGTCTATTTTCAATTGTAATTTCCTCAGGTAGCACTTGAGGTCCAGGATAACATCTGCCGTGTTGGCTCTCTGTGCCGGGATGTACGAAAAGCCTTTCCTCAGTACCTCATGGTGGCTTTCCAAAAAAACACATGTGGTCAGGTTGAAAATGTCACCCACACAAGATGAAAGTCTTGGGTTGATGTTGTCTGGGGCTAGGTTCTGGAGACAGGGCAAGTGGTTGGGGCAGTTAGTCACAGCAAAATCACCACTGCTTCCTGCTCCCTCTCACTCTGCCCCTGTGATTGTTGTTCCCCCTTCTCTCCTCATTATTGTTGTTATTGTGGCCCCACTTACTTCTATAGCCTCCAGGTCTGAACCTGGTGTAAGTCCTGGTTCTGGTAGTGAGTCCAGATGGAGGTAAAAAATGTTGTTGCTATCAATTGTGTTATTATTGGATCTGTCGCGTGGACGTGGGGTCTGGTAGTCCCCTCCTTGGTTGGTTGTATAATCCGGTGCAGTCTGGTTTGTACTGTTGTTGCCACTGTGGTCCCATTCATTGGTGTCTGGTCTGTTCCTTGCTGGCTGGTTTTGGAGCAGTGTTTGTGGACTCAGCTGGTTTTGGAGTGGGGTTTGTGGGCTCCTATGTGTGGTTGTGGAGTTGATCTGAACTAGTGAACTTAGTGCTAGAAGGGATCCATCCTCTTGGGATGCATTGAGTCCATTATTTAATCCTTGGGATTCTGTTGTTGGCATTGAGTTGCTTGTGGGATATTCCCCTTACCCCCTCCACATGTTTCTGGATAGTATTGACGTCATTGGGTATGCATTACCCTCGTCGTACTGTTTCATGTCCCTGAGTAATTTGCCTTTTTTGCATTCAATTAATTTTGCCACATGTCTTGTAATCCTGTGCGGCATATTATCCCACATTTCTGAGTATTCGTTAAATGTGGGGTCTTGTTGGATGCGTGTTTGGAGTTTATCTATTTGAGTCTTGTAGGTGGCCATACCCTCAGTGTGGATTTGGATAAGGGCTGTGATGGCTGCTAGACCAGAGTCATTATATATTTTAACCAGTTCTTTATATAATTGAAAGTCTGGAGAGGTTCTGTTAGGGAATCTGTTACATCTAAGACCCTGTGGAACTATATTTAGCTCCAAACATCTCTCCAAATAGAAGTTGTCATGTTCAAGGTTTTTTTAGGTTTTGATCGGTCTCTCAAACCTAGTAACCAGGGACCTAGTATTCTGTGAGATCCTCTTGTTTTGTGGGTAATACATTCGTGCTGCAGCAACTTGGTAAGAGTGACGGAAGGGGTTAGTTTCCATCTGAGTTAGCAAAAGACCCAGAGCATGCATGGTCCATTCTTCCCTCCTGGTTCTGTTGTTATTTGTTGTGGCCATGGGTTCTGTGTGATCCAAGGGTTCGGTATGGACCAGGGAAGACCTTCTGTTTGTCGGTGTTGAAAGGCTGTTGTTCAGGTTTGAGAAGAGATCCTGTGCCATCCTAATCCCTTCAGATAATTTCATAAGAACTGTTGTTAGAGCCATTGGTGTCCTGTTTATGGTTGCTTCTGTCATCGGCTGGCTACTGGAGCCAGAGTTAGGTGTTATATTCCCAGCCATTTTGTCACGCGGAATAAAAGACTTACAACTGGTAAAAAAATGCACTAAAAATGAAGATAAATTTCACTAAGAACGAACTTCGTGACACAAAAGCATTCAAAAAGAATTAAAAGGAAAACACCAGCAACCTCTTGTATTATTTAGAGCTTTCGTCTTCTTTAATATCAAGACTTCTTCAGAATGACATGTTTCATTAATAAAAGCAAGCATTTTAACATTGTTTAAATACACTACTTCAAGTAGTTTATTTAAATCAACACAACAGTTCCTATCCAATAATAATGTAACAACAGTAGTCTTGCAAGGTGCTGTGTGCATCTTCATTATCATTAAAAAGGTAGATCAATTAACCAGGAGGGGTGCCATGTGAATCTTGTAGTGTTGTGTGCATACCGGGGTTGTGTGCAACACATATACCTGGAACAGAAACTTGGAAAGAAGCCTGAGGTATCGTGTGCAAAGTAGGGTCATGTGAAAAAAAAAAAAAAAAACTTTAATATCTTTATAAGACCCAGTTAGATCGCATTTCTATACTTTCAGATACTGTATGACATACTTCTGATGAAATCAAGTTAGCTCACATTTCAATACTTTCAATCTCTACACCATTTTAAGGCACATTTCATGTTTAGGCTTTCATTAAGACCTGGGCTGACATCTGCTCTAAGTTCGATCTGCCATTTTAGCTCCTGGACTTGCAAGAGTGTGTCCATATTTCCTATGAACTCAAGCTATTCTTTCTAATGCCGTAAACTTAAAGCCGGTGAAGTTCAGGCAGAGTGGGCTATGTTTAGCTAACGCATTCAAACTGTCCTGTTTGCAGATTGCTGCGGTGTGTTCCTTTATGCAGTCACTCAGCTTTCTGTTGGTTGCCTGTATAAAAACTTTCACAGTGTACACAAATAACACAGTAAACCACATTTTTAGAGTTGCAGTTAAAGTGGTCATGAAATCGGGCAATTCTATTGCAGTGTGGGAAAGAGATGTTGTTGCCCTTTCGTACAAAAGCACAGGCCACGCATTTGCCACAGTCATACATCCTGGGGTCTGTTGCTATCCCTTCCTGCGGGGATGGGCATTTGTTTTTCTCAAACGAACATCCTAGGGAAGAGGTTTGTTTGAAGCAAAAGTTCAGGGCTGCCCCAAGTACAGTTGTTAAGCCTTTCTCTCCCTCAAGGATGTCCCAATTGTTGATAAGAGCCGTTGGATATAACTTGGATATGGACTTTTAAGCAGTTGTAAGTGGGTTTGCATGGGTTTGTGCAACAATAAGCAATGGTAACTTCTGGTTAACTATGCTTATACACAGCTGTAAACAGTGCTTAATCTGTGTAGGCATCACTCAGCACCGTGCAAACAGGCTTGGTCCTGCTTACTGCTACTTACTCCTGCTTACCCCTGAGCTAATTTCTTTAAATGAAAAGAAAAAAGGGGTGATAGGACTGTGGTGAAAAAGGGAGCATGAAGAGGGAAAAACAATGTGAAAGATAGCTAGGGATGTGCAGGATGGATGTAGGGAAGGCCCATAGCTGTCCATTTCTTCTAAAGCAACAGCTGTGAATATATACTGAATTTGGAGGTAAATTTGGATACTCAAACACCTGAGAAAGGGATGAGGACGACAATAATGTGTTGTGAAGCCAAATAGAACTGATTATTTGTGTCCAGTGGACATGTGTGCGAAATGGACAGCTATGTATGGGGTGACTTCTTTTTGGGAACAGATTGCCCTTTTTTTTAGGGTGAGAGTGTGATGTTGGGGAAGGATAGTAGGTATAAGACAGACAAAACAGCACACAGGGGTGGTATATGACACATGTGGGGAGTAAACACCTTGGAAAGGGAGGAGTGTTTAGTAATCAGAAACCCACAAGCCCCCAGATGGATACAGTGGGACTGAGGTCCACACCCATGGGCAGTCACCACTGCACCTTCATGGCCCCAAAGGTGGCTGTGCTGGGGACTGAGCAGGAGGGGCAGGCTGACCCTCTAAATGCACCATGAGGCCCTCAAGCTGGTGTAGCAGATCTCCCAATTCCTTCCAGAGCTCGCTACGCAGCAGACCCTGGACTTGGCTTCGGGTGACAGGATCCTGTCCACAGCTGGGCCCAGGGGGAGATGTGCCCCATCCCCTAAGGCAGTTCCACCTGAAGGTGATGCAGGACAAGCAGACGAGGAAGTCCTGGGGTGGGTCCCAGACATGCTGGGGCCCGGTACCATGGCCAGATGAGGTGGGAGAGGTGGATCTGCTGGGATTGACCTTCCCGGATGTGCTATGGTGTTGCAGTTTTAGAACATATGTTGTTTAGTAATGGTAAACACATTCCAGAATTAGTTATAACAGCATGCATGAGTGTTCCCATTAACCCAAAACAACAGATTTGGAACATTTGCATAACAAACAGAACACATGCATATATGGAACCACAGTGGGCATTACACCGGCATGCAGGTTACATTGAGAGCAACAGGTCACCAATGATAGTATTTGAACAGGGAACATTAATTGGAATACATTTCAACATTTGTAGAACAATAGGACACATGTCCCAACAGTAAGTATGGTTGGAAACATATCCATTCATTTATGTGTTTAGATTATTGGTGAAGATAAGGTGGGGGAGAGAGAGAGATGTCAATTAACAAATGTAGATTCTTGCAGTGGTCACAGCCTTAATGATCATTGCTCTAATCATTACTCTACAGGTATTCAAAAAGCCAAATGCAGTGCTGCTATCAGTTGAGGCAGGAGACTCACGTAAACATAAAAGAGAACAATCCAAATCCAAGTGTGTGACCCTCCAGTGGCAATGAAACGAAAAGCAGAGATTCAAAGGAACTTCAAATAAGATGCATTCATAAAAAATAATAAAGTTTATTCCAATGAGTGAGCTTTTTTCAAAGGCTTCTTCAGACTCTTAAAACAATGAATAAAACTGTTTGAATCATTTTTAAACCATCCTTAAGCTTCCTATTGGACATTACAAATTGATATGTCACATGTTATCTTGTCTTAAAGGAACAGATACTCAAAAAAGTTAACATAGTTAAATGCAACAATATTTAGAAGGAATACTTCCATCCAAATATACAATTAATGATCAGAATGTCCATGCAAATAAGTAAAAATATGCATATACCCTGATACATTCTAAAAATAAAAGGAGCATTGTGCTTGGTCCTATATCATTCTACAATCATTAAAAACTGTTGCTACATTCATTAAAAACCCTGAACATTCTCTCTCCTCATGGTGTTAAAAACATTAAAATCCTTAGATAAACAGCAAGTTTTATCGCGTTTCAATATCTAGCATCTCTACTAAGATAGTGGTGTGTCGAATGCAACTTTGCATATATCAGGTTAAAAATAATATAGCGAGAACTCTGTACTAAAAATGTAGCGACTTTACCACAAAACAACATAGCGAATATAATGTATTTATGTGCCTCATCAAGGAGTCAGACCTCATCATATCGGTGAAAGGCTGTTGTCCAAGATTAAAAATTCCACAAATAGGAACCTCTTAGATTCCACGTAAAACAAACTGTTTACAAGTTGTAAAGTGCCGTGTGCTGTAGGAACTCTGAATGCAATTGAGTACAACCTAACTTCATGCGCTATGGTAACTCAGCGTGCGGTGAGCACGTTCTAAGCATCTAAGTACTGAACAACAGAAACAATGTTTAAATTTCTAAGAAAAAGGCGAGCCTATATTCGTGCTGTCCTGTGCCTAAAATAGACAGTATTTGTAAGCACGATTATGCCCTAGAAGCATATATTGATCACAAAGTGTCACTATTTAAAACAATGAAACGTGTACATATTAATGAGTACACTTATTAAAGTGTTCTGAACATGGCAGAGATGGCATTAACTAATACAAAATAAAAAGATAAAACAGATAAATAGTGGAATGCTAGGCGTAACACATAAAAATTGACACAATAAAGCTTGAAATTAGCACAAAGCACACATATAATAATACCTAAGTATAAAGCTCCATAGATGATAGGGTCCCTAACTAGTAAAAAAGCAACTACTTCCATGTACATAGTTGGTGCTAAATATAACAACATTCTAAGTTAAAAAGGTCAAATGAAAATGTGAAGAGATAAACAATCCGCAACAATACTAAGCCTGTACCTAATGATAAAACAAAACTATCTATTGATGTATGGGGTACCTAGCTCAGTCGCAAAATAAATTCCAGCTACAGTGAACAAATATATAGACGTATATGCATGCTTGTATATACATGTGTATATATTTACACACATGCATGTGTAAACTATGCCCAATAACCACTAATATATTGAGGTGGTGATAGGAGGGGATGAAAAACATACTAGTATGTGAGGTATGGGCTCAGAAGTAAGGCTAAAACAAGAAAGCCGAACATATCCAATGGTCCATCAGTTCCTGGGATTTGATACTAAGAACACATCTACTTGTGGCTATAAAGCTCAGAACATTAATACTATGAAAATAATTATATTCAGTCTACAGGTATTATTACACCAACCTATGGCCATGGGTTGGGCAGTGGTATGTTTGTACACAGTGTATAATTACAGCCTTCTTATAGCTACTTTATACCTTCTCTTACCTGGAAGACCTGTAGAGGGAATGTTTGTTAATACTACCTGACTGTTTCTACCCATATTAACATTGTCAGGGTTACATACGTGCACTCATAGTGTGTATGTGTGTGTGTTTGTATGTTTTGTGTGTGTGTGTGTGTGTGTGTGTGTGTGTGTGTGTGTGTGTGTGTGTGTGTGCACGTGTGTGCACGCGCTACTGCTATATTCTGCCTTGATTTCTATCGGCCACCCTGGTTTGTTGGTAGCAGGGACCGGTAGTTGTGACAGCATGACACTTTTGAACATTTCTTGGTGGAGACCACTTGGTGTATGTACTTATCTTGCTGTCATTTACAGCCTTGGGTTTAGACTGTGGGTGTTGGACACAGTATATCTACAAAGAACAGAAACTAAAGTAACAAAATGAAGTGGTGGCCAAACGCAGTCAAATCCACAAACAAATTTATTGTTGTTAGCGCTTTCATGCACTATACCTTAGTGCACTTCTTCAGACAACATAATATTGGGTAAAATCTCTTAAATACAAAATACAATTAAAACACAATTATCGACACACACAGTCATTGATGCATCAAGAACAGTTGAACATTTCGCAAAGTAGTAACCAAGATTTTCATGTTTATAATTTTACCTGTTTCTATTTCTTCAAACTTGGTAGAGCTTTTAGCTAAAGGCTTTAATTTTGTACCTAATACTAAGCCTAATCTATCACATGCTCTATGTGATTTGAAGTTATTTACACGTAAAATGAATTTAAAGGCTATTTTTGGTAACTCTGGTGGTGTTTTGTCTGAAGAACGAGTGACTAGTACCTTTAATCCTCCCTTAGAATATAATATAGCGTTGTTTGAAAAAATGTCCGAAATGCACTTTAGAGTAGCTTTCAGTGATTATTATCACAATGCGATTTGTTCTGAAGGCAATAACGAAGTGAAGCAATTCACTGAGTTTATAAGATCAAACAAAATCCGTGTTATGAAACCGGACAAAGGAGGAGGGGCAATACTTATGTATGAGTCCGAATACATTGATAGGATGTGCAAAATGCTTTCAACTCCTAGTTATAGTAAAATTTCATTAAATAAATTTAATCAAGCATATCAAAAGATAAAAAACTTTTTGAGTGACCTTTTTATTGAAGCTAGTATCTCCTTGGATAGCTATCATTACTTTACCATGCCTGCACCGTTAACCCCAGTTATTTTTGGAGTACCGAAGCTACACAAAAATATGTCAAACCCACCTTTAAGGACCATTATAGATGGACGTAAATCCATCACATATGCATGCGCAAAATGGGTTGACAATAAATTAAAGGATGTTCTTAAGTCTGAAGTCCAGATATGCTGAGATTCATGGCATGTCTTGTACCATCTTAACAACATTATATTTGATACTTCTTATGGGTTTTTGACTATTGACATCAAAGATCTTTATACGGTAATCCCACATGAACTGGGGATGGATTGGGTGAGAGAATTTTTGCTTATGAAAAATTTTTCTGGAGAAACTATTGATTTAATTATATCTCTATTAGATGTTATTTTGAAAAATAATTTCTTCATGTTTCAAGGCAAATTTTTCTTGCAAAAAATGGGGATTGCTATGGGCCCCCATGTGGAGGGAGCTTTGCTAATGCCGTAATGGCATATTGGGAGCATACTTATTTATTCCCCCACCCAATGTATGTAAAACACGTTACTTGGTATACACGCTACCAAGATGATCTTTTAATTATTTGGAAGGGTTCTAGAGATGACGCTGAACAACTAATTGATGTGATGACCTCTTTCACTTCATTTCTACATTTGAATATAATGAACTATGTACCAATTTTCTTGATATTCAAATACATAAGGATTTAACTCATAAGAGATTTAGAACTTTAATATACAGGAAGCTGTTTTACAGTAACTCTTTTTTACATTTTTCAAGTAATCACCCCTTTTTTCAGAAAAGGGGAATAGTTAAAGGCCAATTAGTTAGGGCCTCTAGGATGTGTTCTAGTGATGAAGATTTCAAAGAAGAATGTAAACGTTTAGAAAGTATGTTTTTAAATCGTGGGTATCCATTGAAATTAATTAAAAGTTTATCCAAAGAAATAAGTGATAAGAGATGTAACAACATCCTAGGACCTTTATTAACTAAAGGATATGAATATAGGACTTTTTGTTTTTTAACAGATGTTGTTAATTTGTTTTCAGTCATTCCACATAGTGAAGGTATGGAAATGTTTCGTGATAGTTTATTGCTTAGTCCTAGTTTTGATAAAAGTAAGATCAACCTCACATGTGATTTGATGGAAACTATTTTGAAAAACAACTTTATCAAATTTGAAGGTGAAATATATCAGCAGTGTTCTGGAGTTGCCATGGGTGCACGATGTGCGCCAGTTTTTGCAAACCTTGTACTATTGGCATGGGAGAGAGCTTGTATTTTTCAATCAAGATTTTGGGTGAAAGTAGTGCTTTATAACAGGTTTCTGGATGATTTACTTATCTTATGGGATGGGGATGAGAGTAGTGTTAATGAGTTTGTTGAATACCTAAACTCTTCCACCAGTTTTTTGAAATTTACTTATGCATGCTGTGTTGATAAAGTGAATTATCTGGATTTGACTATTTTCAAGGATGGGGAAGGGTTGGCTAGTACTTTATATAGGAAAGACAGTTATTCCAATTCCTTTTACATTATTCCAGTTGCCACCCCTATTATCAAAAAAGAGGGGTGGCGAAAGGACAAATGGTACGGCTATCTAGGCTAATTAGTGATGATACCCTATTCAAACAGGAAATGTATAAACTTGTAGGTATGTTAATAGATAGGGGGTATCCACTTAAACTTTTACTAAAGGTGAAAAAGGAAGTAGTCAGGAAAAGGAATACTGTTTTTTTGCCTATATTGAGAAGTAATGTATGTGTGATGAGTAATATGGATTTGAAAAATATTGATAAGAGTATGGGGAAGGACAAATCATGTCTTATTCTCAAATATAATGAGAAAGCCACTGCAATTGCAGCATCGGTACGGGAAATTTGGAATCATTGTTTAGATAATGTTACCAAGGATATTATTGGGAAAACACCTAGGATTGTGTTTAGTAAAGGTGAAAATCTAAAAACAATTATGAAGAAAGTACCTAGAGTTAGGAAATCCAAAATGTCTAAGTGTGGTAATTGTAGATTTTGTAGGTTTATTAGTGAGGGTACACATTTGGTTATAAAAGGTTTTGATCGCACAATAGCCTGCCCAGGTTTGTGTAACTGTAACACAAAGAATTTAGTTTATGTAGCTTCATGCATTACATGTGACGCATTCTACTTGGGGATGACCACACGTAGACTGCGTGATCGAATAAGTGAGCATGTACGTAGCATAAAAAACAAAGATTTACACAATGCCCTGTTTCTACACAGTTGTCAATGTAAGGTATTTAAAAAAATTCTTGTTTTTTGTTATAGATAGAATCTATGAAGATCAAGGGGGTGATATTGGTAACAAGGTGGCCCTATTAGAAGTTGAATGGCAGGTGAGGCTTAATGCCATGAGGTTTCCTGGCATTAATGATTATATATCTATCAAACCAGTCTTAAAACAAAAAGCAAGTTGTATATAATTAAATGGGAAACTGTATTATGTTACATGTATTGCTTTGTTCACAATGTTATTTATTTAAAGTTCATAAGATGAGATATATATTTATATGTTTTTAATTATTACAATGATTATTTGATTTGCGATCATGGGGTATATTATGTGTAGAATGTTTGTTGTTCATCTTCTAGTGGTTTTGTTTTTGCATTTATTTTCATTTGCAACAAAGTAGGTTTTGTCTTTTTAAATAGGTTGAAGCAGTGTTTTGGCTCATTGGTGCATTTAAATGTGATGTCATTAATTAATATGTCTTAATTGTTATATATATATGTTACTTGTTGAGTTCCAACTGACTCTGATGATGCCTTTTTAGGTGAAAGCGCTTAGTCGGTGGATGTTTTGTCATTAAATATTCCTGGTTTTTCATTGTTGGTCCTGGTATTCTGTTTTACAGTTGTTGCCTATCGTGGTTTTTGATTTTACTGCTGTGCCCTTTTGTGAGGTTGCTTATCTTGTTCATATTTTATATTATAACTGGGACATTATTTCACAACAGCGAACACTTAATAAAATTTTAGGAGAAAAACCTATTATGGTTTTTAGAAGAGGTCTGAGTTTGAAAACTTTGTTTGAATTACCACATAGACAAATTAAACAGCAGAAAGGAATGTACAAATGTGGTAGATGCAATTACTGTAAGCACATTCAAATAGGGAATTTTTTTCTATGTGAACAATATTAGATATGGTATTTCTGATAGATTTAATTGCGAAAGTCAAGGGGTAGTATACCTAGCTTTATGCCAGTCTTGCCCTGCATTCTATTTTGACAAGACTGAGCGACAGCTGAAACAGAGAATTTATGAGCATATTTATGCTATTTTGAAAGGTATTAGTACCAACGCTTTAGCTAGGCATATACTTGAATATAATTCTCATAGTTTTAAATTTTTAGTAGTTCAGCAAGTTCTTAAAAATCCTAGAGGTGGCCCATGGCATTTAAAATTAGAAGAGCAAGAACTGTTATGGCAGCTAAAGACCAATGCCTATGTTCACCCTGGAATTAATGATGTTTGTTCCATCAAATGTTTGCTTAAATTAATAGCTTTGGAATGATAAATTATTAACTTGAATAGTATTCAATGTATTGTTAAAGAAAGACTTCTATTTTTTTGCTTTTGTATATAGACAAGATATGCGCATTAGAAGTTCTTTATGAGCATGTGGTTTTAAAAGTTAAGTGATACATCAATGACTGGGTGTGTCGATAATTATGTTTTAATTGTATTTTGTATTTAAGAGGTTTTACCCAATATTATGTTGTCTGAAGAAGTGCACTAAGATATAGTGCATGAAAGCACTAACAACAATAAATTTGTTTGTGGATTTGACTGCGTTTGGCCACCACTTCATTTTGTTACTACAATATACCTACAGCCTTCTTATAGCTACTTTATACCTTCTCTAATCAGGAAGACCTGTGGAGAGGATTTATGTTGACACTACCTGACTATTTCTACACACATTCACAAAATCCTAGTTGAAATTATGCATTCAGCTTACTACCACTCCCGGGATTCGAACCGTGTCTGTTTCTGCTAAAAATGCAACAAGTTTGTGTTTCATCAGAACAAGCTATTGAGAAGCCGCTGTTTTTTTTTTTTTTTTTTTGAATATTTTCTGTCTAACTCTCTCTTGGCTGTACAATCTGACCTTGTGATTACAACATTCCTATATATATATATATATTTATTCCTATACATACCTTTTGACAGAGCACAATGTGGAAAACAGTGGTTAACACAACATTACTATTCTGATATCAGATCTTGGTGCATGAAACATTTCAAGTCATACAATACCAGACTAAACACAACCAGTCTGGGGTTTTCACTTTTATTGACAAGTACTTACACTTTTATTGATATATAACCTGCATGTCAGTATTACTCTCCTACTGGCTTCTTCAGTCATTAAAAACCATACCCATTTTTAAATACTGCAAGGTGACATTCTACTACTTTTTATTTATTTGCCCTACATAATACCAGCTATATTGTTTCTCACCAGCCTCATGATGCAGTCTTAGTAGCCTGCTGGCATGGGCTTCCAAGTTCACAGCCCTCTTATCTGTAGCTATACAGGAGATAACAAAAAACATTTATGCATACCTATCCATCACATACACAGGCTTGGCTTTGGAGAACATTAATTTTGACTAATACTTACACACAACTGGAGCATTCCCTGCCTGTGCATCTTGGACCCACTGGTCCAAAAGGTCCGTCTTCCTCCCCTTCAAGTCAGCAAAGTGGTGCCGGACCTGCTCACCGGTCTGAGGGATGCCAGTGACAGTGGTGAGATCTCGAGTAAGATGGTCCCAGGCCTCCACTTTGTATTGGGAGCCCTGGTACTGGTCCTGCAGCAGTCACCCTTCATGGTCTTTAATAAGGAGTCTGACCATGACCCTAGACTCCTGAATGCCACAGCGCTGCACCAGAAAGTGCAAACCTTCACCTACATCAGCCATAGTGCCTATAGTGGGGAGCTCCAACTGGTTATGAGCTGTATTCCTGCCTGTGAGGTTTAAATAGGCCTAATTTCCCACCCTTTAACGTGATTGGACAGTTTTGAAACTTAGCAAAGATAACCATTGCTTAAAGGGGTAAATGCTAAGCCCTGCTTACCAGTGCGCAAATACATTTAGCTATGGTAAATCTTGCTTAAACTTTAAATTTCACTGAAACCTCACATGTGGGGCTGCTACAGTACCCTGGTTAACATATACATAATAATATTCACTACCTCTTTATGAAAAATACATTTTAGTTGTGTTTCACATATGAAAATGTATGGACTGCTGTAGGGCTTGAACTGTGACTAATTGCATACTAGGTGGATGCTATAACCACCACACTATCCCAGTTTCATTATTTGTACTGTGTATATTTCTATTTAACTTATTTTGATGTTTAAACTCTGCTATGCATAGCTGCGTGACAGGCATACCCTCTCAGCTATGGTTAAACTTTATTGGTTTAATAAAAAAAAGATTTTGAGGGTTTAAATGACATTTCACTATTTTTCACTGTAGGTGTATGCCTGCCATAATGGGGGAAGAAGGGCACAACACTAGGAGCAATTTTAGCACTTTAAAAGTGCATGGGATAATGGGTTTTGTGTTAGCATGGTTTTTGTGAGGTGTATGGGAACTCAGGCATGTCAGTGTTGCATTTCTGTTATTTCTTCATTTAACATTTATTGACCAGGTAAATCTAACTAGGACAGAAATCTATTTTCAGCAGATGGCGAAGGTGACATGCTCCAGATGCATGTCTGTGGCAAGTATTCTGCAGATATACTGCACAATTGTGCAGTATATCTGCAGGCAACTGTGTTTTTGTTTTTAAAAGTGCCGTAACAGCACTTTCTAAGTGGAGGGGGCGTGTTACATGTGCGGGCACTTCTGTAACATGCCCTCTGCACTCGTTCATGGATCGTGTCCATGTAGGTGTTACAGCAGCTTGCCTTCATGACTATACAAGGAGCACTGCTGTGCTGCACGGACATGATCCATTCCATGCAAGAATAGTTTATTCTTGCATGGAACTTTACTGAATCCCGGGATATGAGATATATAATTGTTTAACTGCAACTGCCAGATAAGATTTTGGTATTCTAGTCTCCCACTCACTACCTCTTTCATGGGGAATAAACTGTTCTAGTACCCAAAATTGAAATCTAGCATCTTTGCATTTAATAACATGCCTGTATAAAGCATTAGTATCCGCCTTTATTCTCATCTTGTACAAATGCTCATAAACTCTCTCTGGGATTCATTAACCTGAAAAGTCCATGCAGGAAGAGTGTAGCCATTCATGCATGGCATATGGCCATGGAGCGATCCAGCATACAGCTGATCTGACATGCATGAGCGTGCCTACACTGTTCCTGTATGGATACAGCTGCAGAATGCTAATTACCTCATTTGCTGGTGTAAACCATGAAAATGAGGTGAATTAACAATTCATGAAGGAGCCAGGTATCCGTGCAAGAACAGTGTTATTTGCAGAAGTGTATTCGGTTACTAACCAAATACATTTCTGCAAATAAAACAGACATGTCAGCTCAAAAAAAAACATGTATTCAAGTGTTTAGGCATGCCAATGGCCAAATATATGGTCATTGGCATGGAAATCTGATTCTTTTTTATAAAAAATCAAAACATTTTTGGCCAATCTTGGCTGTTTAAGCATAGGGCAGTGGCGCACAAACAAGACTGTGCCAAAAAAAAAAAAAAAGAAAATCTGCATTTTGCCATTATAATCTATGGCATGCAGAATCAAACCATTACCAGAGAACACTGGTTGTCAAGGGGGAAAGCTCCGTGTTAGTACAGTATCTATGGACTAAGGCAGTGGGGTATGCAAATGAGAGGAAATTTACTGAATCACAGAAATCTTCTAAGTCTCAAACTGCACCTAACCATGTAGTTGCTCTAACACGATAGTGTAATTAGGTGGAGCAGCAGATATGAAATGGGGGAGTGTCAGGCATGTTGTAAGCTCATTGGAGCCCTATGGTGCAGAGATAAGCTTAGCTAAGCACAGCTAAGCAAGGAGGTGTGTCTGAGGCTGTATTGACTTATATTCCATGAAATGAGGAGCGTGTCCACACCCAGGGGAGGGCCATTTATTCCTGTTTACATTAGCTAAATGGGTTTGTGCAGTGCGAACCCGGTCTAAAACAAACAAAAAAAAGCCGGAAATAGCAGGACTGTTTACATTTGGGCACCGGGTGTGCGCGGCATGCCTTGGGGCATAAAAGGGGAGGAAATGGGAAGGGAAAGAAAGAAAAAAAGGAAAATAACAGAATTAAAGCAATCAAGTACAAATAACACAGTTGGCAGGTGGAATGCATCATAGTCAGCCAATCATACAGGCAGCATCTGCAGCACAACAGTATTAAGTATGGAAACACCTTACAGTCTGTTTTTACCCACAAACTCTGCACCACTGGTGTACACATGTGGGGGAAGTTTCACTGGAAAAATGTTAGGGGCTGCCATTGCTTTGATCCATCAGTATGTGCTAGGGCTGAGGGTAGAAAGGAGGATAATGCTGACATCAGCCATGGACCAAGGAGGAGGAGAAGAGTGTTCAGACCCAGGGTAACTTACCAGGGGTTACATGGTTTGGAGATAGTAGAGCACCACATGGTGGACAGAAACATACTTCAGCAAATCACTGAGCTGTGCCAGCCTCAGTTCAGTCTTAGAACCAACAGAGGGAAACCCATCCCAGTGAATACCAAGGTATGTGTGGCCTTTAGAATTCTAGCCACAGGTACTTTCCAAAGACCTACTGGGGACATCATGGGGGTCTCACAGGCATCTGCATCCAGGGTACTCCACCAATTCCTTGATGCCATGCTACCAGATGCCAGTGAGCACATTTACTTCTCCAGTACCTGTAAGGAGAGGACCAGCAATATGCGTGTCTTCAACCATGTAGCAGAATACCCGGAGGTACTGGGTGCCATAGACTGCATACACATCAGAGCACCACCCAGTGAACATAGTAGGGTCTACATAAACCGTACTGGATTCCCCTCCATCAACTGCCAGGTCATGTGCAATGCCCAGGGCATTATCATGAATGTGTGTTCTGGCAGCCCTGGAAGCTATCATTACTCCCACATCTGGCATTCGTCACGGCTGTACCAGGCATTTGGCAATGGGAGCATCCCATATGGTCATCTGGTGGGGAATGCTAGCTAAGTACTGGTGCCGTGGATGATGACACCCGTCAGAAATGTACACACACTCACACAAGAGTGCCGTAATGAAGCACACGCACAAACCAGGATCATTATAGAGTGTGTGTTTGGGACGCTCAAGTCATGGTTCCACTGCCTTGACATATCTGGTTGAGCCTTGCAGTACTCTCCAGCCACATGTGCACACATGTTCATAGTATATGCCATGCTACACAATATGATCCTGTGGAAACAGCTGCAACAGGAACAGCAGGAAGAAGGGCCACACAGCCCACCGCCGTTGCCAAGGTCCCCACAGGCACAGAGGGACTCACAGGAGGAGGCCACTGAGCCTGCTCCTGTAGGCAGACAGAGGTGTGCCCAGTGTGCTCAGGCCTTGGCAAAGAAGTAACGCATAGCACACACACACTGACACTGTAGGGACCCCAGGGACTGACACCTCTCTCTGACTCTCACACACAGTAAAATGGATGACACACACATCACATTACCTGTAATGTACCATGTATAGGCAGTGTAATGTGTGCATCCAACATAGATGGCCCTCAAGCACTGTCCACACAACTGCCACAAACACAAGGTAAGTCACTCTTCTTAACAATAAATGAATGGATTAGTATGTTTTGCTAGCATATCTATGGTAATGCTGCATGCATGCAAGGGAATGGGGTGATCTACTGGGATAGCAGCACACAACTGACAGCTATGTGGGACACCAAGAAATGTCTGGTCAAAACTGGCCTCCACACACTATGCAGTGATACCCATGGTTGCAAATCCCACTGTAGTATATGCATGGGGACAACTAACTAGGGGGGTCATAGGTCATAGGCATGGATGTCAGTGTGGGGGTTCCATAACCACCCCTCACATCTGCACAGGAAGTTAGCTGTAGAAAACCACAGAAAAATGTCTGGTAAAAGCACACAATGGTGGTAATGTTAAATTTCCCCCATACAGACTCACACAGTGATAGCACAGCAGGACCCGCAGTTGCAGTAAGGCTAAGAAGGGTAAGAAGTCTGAAACTCAAATGTATGCCAGTACAATGTGACCTGGGCTCTTTATTGATATGCCTCTAGTCCCCAAGACAGGGCACAATAGTATGGTAAATGGAACCCAAATATAAAGCAAATATCAGCACAGTCTGTGCAAATGTGTATAGTTGACAGACGTGCCCCCCATATACACACAAAAATACAGTAACATGTATGTTTGCTAGGAAATAGCAGCATAGCACACATTGGCAGGGGTGTCTCAATACACATGAAAACATGTTGTCTGTCCACAATAATCAGGAGTCAATGAGCTATGTGTATGTGTAGTTAAGTGTCTGGATCTGGCCAGCATGTTCTCCTGGCAGCCATCTTGTAGTGCCCTAGGTACAGTGCTGTCTTTGACAGGGCCATGTGCAGATAACTGCAGAGTCAACTGTTATGCATGTCAGTGACACCCACTGCTCTGCCACTGACATACCTGGAAGTCACAATGCTATGTGGAATATACTACACATATTAGTGACATCTTGAAGGATATATAGCTGAGGTGCCAAGACTTTTGTGAATATAAGTGCTTTTTGGTACTTTTGTCAGTGGTCATTCTCAGTAATTCTTTTTTCTTATGTTTGCTTTTACATATAATGGACATGCCTGCACAGTTGAATGCACTCTGTACCCACACCCATAACTCCCAACCTCTGACAGCAAGATGTTTGGACAAGGGCAGAAATAAAAGTGGAACAAAGGCACGATGATAGGCATGTGTTGTAAATATCACCCTTACATACTGAGAAAGTTGGTAGGTGGAGGGGATTGCAGTAGCAGGAATTGTCTGAAGGTTATGTAATCTGAAACAATAATGTCTGTCATTATTTTGTAACATCACTCTTCAATTATATGTAACTAACTTGCCATAAAAGCACAAGTTTATGTAGAAAGGATGAAACCTCTAGCCAAACACCTGGATAACCTGCCACAAAATGTACAGGTGAGAGAGAGAGCTATGCCCACACAAGGATATGACATCTCAGGTTAGAAAGATACCAAACAAGCAGGAGATCCACAGCTAGTATATCACAAGTTTGCTGGACTGTTTACACAGCTGTATTATTACTAAACTGGCTGTAGCCACACCTCATAAATGGCCTTGTTGGGCAAGAATGTACATAGCTGCCCTTATAATATTAGTCTATGCATCATACAAAGCACTGTGATGATCTGAGGATGCCTGGCACTAGGTAATGACACAATAGATTGCAGTGTTAGGCTACAGATATGTCAGAAAATGTCTGCTAAACAAAACAAGTCCCCTGAGGAAAGTCCTGTGTACTCCTGAGAGGTATGTCTGTAGCGCACAAAACCCTCGACTGGAGTAGACCTATCTCTGGAATAGACTCCCACTATAACTATAGAATTTCACACTGGGCATGCTTCTACATTTAGAGAATCACAGGACATATTGGAACCCACATCGGAATATATGACTGTATTGTGTATGTATATATATCTATATATATATATATATATATATATATATATATATATATATATATGTATGTCTGTGCATACAGACAGCTATGTACACCTCAACTGTCCCCACACACACACATTAGACAGGATTACCCTCAGCTAGCTGTAGGTGGCCCATATGTGATATATCTGCAACTGTTGCATGATATACACACACACACACACACACACACATATATATATATATATATATATATATATATATATATATATATATATATATGGGCAACAGAGACACACAGGGGGACACAAACAGAGTGAGTCACACACACAGATACCCTGAATACCATACAGTGATGTCCTGTTGTGGACAGTGACATACCAGTTGTAAACAGTTGCACGTGTCAGCATAAAAGGTGAGCCCCATTGTGTAACAGTACTGAGGTTGGGTTTATAATATCACATCACCTACCTGTGTGAGAATGTGTGTGTGTGTGTGTGTGTGTGTGTGTGTGTGTGTGTGTGTGTGTGTGTGTGTGTGTGTGTGTGTGTGTGTATCTGTAGGTCTAAGTATTAGGAGACTCTTCTCACTCATTACACTTCACATTGCCCTACCTCACAAGCTCTGCTGCTGTCTTTCAGCTTAGAAATACCATTGGACACCGATCACCTCTGTAGTGTATGTGATTATTGTGTAACACTATAGTACAAATAACTAGATAGGTAGGGGTTCTAATCTCAATGCTGGCAACTGTGTTTGTGTGTTCATAGGTTCATAGGTTCATACTAGGCTATCTGCCCGAGGGCATTTATAAGCCTAGCCCATAGTTTTGTGGCTTACGCCACCCCTTAGTTTGGGGAAACTATGCCCATTATTTAGCTGTGCCTCTGTCGAGCAGTGACACTGAGGTAACCCCTGGGGTGTATCTGCGATCTCCCATCCATTGGTCAAGATTCCTCTTGAACAAGGCCAGCGAGGTGCTCTGCCTCACATAAACCGGGATTTTGTTCCACAGCATAGGGAGTCTTTGGGTGATGAATCTATCTCTCCAGCATGTCCTATTAATAACCGTGTCGAGGTTTAAGTCACTCGCCCTTGTGGCTCTGAGGGATCTAGATTTTTTGAGATGAAGCATATTCATCAAATCTGGGTTTGACATGGCCTTGTATGTCAGGCATAGGTCACCTCTGAGCAAGCGGTACGCAACTGAATATAACTGGAGTTCTTTCAGTCGTGCAGCATAAGACAGATTTTTGAGACCCTTTATCCTTTTGGTGAGGAACTTTTGTGGCCTCTCCAGCTGCTGCAAGTGTTGGGTCAGATACATTCCGAATGGGGCATTGTACTCGATCATTGGTCTGATGAGTGATGAGTATAGGGAGACTATGACTTCCCTTGATCTAGATGTGAATCCCTTCATGATAAGGTGGGCAATGTAGAAGGTCTTCCTAACTACTTTAGCAATATGAGTGTCGAATGAAAGGCTACTGTCAACCTGGGTTCCCAGGTCCCTAATAACTTCTTCTGTGTTCAGGGATTGCCACCTATATGGTAGCTAGGGGTAACCTTATTTTTCCCGAAGGGTATGACTATGCATTTCTTGGCATTTAACTTGAGGCCATGGCTCTGGCACCAGTTATCTGTTTCTGTGAGACCCTTCTGAAGGATATCTGTGTCGGATGTGTTCTCAACTACGCCCAGTTTGCAGTCATCTGCGAACTTTGTCAGCCATAACCCTCCTGTGTTTGCTTGTACTTCAGAAAAGTAGATGCCAAACAAGAGTGGACCCAGGACTGAGCCCTGTGGGACACCACTTGTGACAGGCTTAGAGTCTGACATAGCGCCAGCAACTCTGACCCTGTGGGTTCTGTCACTCAGCCAGTTTGCAACCCATCTTGTAATGTATGGGTTTACATTTAAGTTGATGAGTTTTTCAATGATACCCGAGTGGGATATTGTATCGAAAGCCTTCGCCAGGTCTAGGTAGGCTGTATGGACTGCCTTTCCCTCGTCAATGGCCTTGGTGACTGTTTCGAAAAAGTCAACCAAGTTTAAAAGGCATGATCTGCCTCTGACAAAGCCAAACTGGGTTGGATCCAAAGTCTGCAAATTCCCTATGTCTTTATTTATGAGATCCATTATGATCCTTTCCATGGCTTTGCAGATCAGGCTTGTCAAGCTAATGGGATAGTAATTTCCAGGGTCAGTGGAGGCACCGCCTTTGTGGAGTGGGACCACAGTCGCTGTGCGCCACTCCCTGGGTACATATCCGGAGGTGAGACTAAGATTAAACAGCTGTCCTAACTGTGGGTTTAATTCCTCGTTGAGTTCATGGAGCACACAGCCGGGGACACCATCAGGTCCCATGGATGCTGTGTTCTTTGCCTTGGAGAGAGCAGTTCTCACCTGAGTGTTAGAGATGTTTGGGGGGCTACAATCATTTGGTATAGATATCTCTTCTTTAGGCGGGGAGGGTGGGGAGAAGTTTGCACTGAACCTGTCAGCCAGTATGTTGGCGATGTCTGTAGGATCAGTAATCTTCACATCATTTTGAACTAATTCTGAGCATATCTAGGAGTTTCCTCCTAGGTTTCTGACATAGCTAAAGAATGCCTTATGGTTGTCTTTAGAGTCCTTAGCTATTTGTTTCTCAAAATTAGCTTTGGATGATTTTATGAGAGCTCTTAGCTTTTTACTTATAGTGATCAGCGGTGTCTTACCTTTTAAGGATTTTGCTCTATCTTGTAGTAGCTTTCTCCTTTTGTTGTAGAGTTTGTTTATGGCTGGGGTCCACCAGACTGGACGCTTGCCTTTGGTACAAAGAGTCTTTGTTTTGCTTGGGATTGCCTGATCCATGCAGCCTGCAGGTGCTGGTAGAAGGCATTTGTAAGTGATTCAGCGGTTTGAGTAATGTTAACCGCTCAGGGGCCTTAAAAGAGACCACACTAGCCTTTAGAAGTGTGAAGTCGGCTTTCCACAAGTTCTTTACTGTGGTCTTTTTCATTTCGGTGGGGGCGGGATGAGGACCTCCAGCGAGATTAGTTTGTGATCAGATCTCACCAGTGAGGGGTATACTTCTGGCGTTGAACATTGTGCTCCCATGTTTATGATGATGAGATCAAGTATGTTCTCTCCTCTTGTGGGGATGGTGACTAGTTCTTCCATGGCATTTGAGTTTATGAATTCCAGGAACTTTTGGGCTAGAGTGTTTGGGCTTGAGTAGTGTTCCCAGTCTATATTAGGGTAGTTGAAGTCACCTAGTATGATGGTGTTCGGAGATACATTTATCCCCTCCAGTGTTTTCAGGAAGGCCATATGAGGTTCCTGAGTTTGCGTGGGTGGCCTGTAACATGCTACAATTTGCAGAGCAGTCTTGCCTATGGTTAATTGCACCTGGATGGTCTCCGATGCATCGTGCGATGCCACCAATCTTGAGGTGTGGGTGTCCTTGATGAATATGGATACCCCTCCTCCTTTCTTGGTATTGTCCGGGTTTTGTGGCCGGAATGCATGATATGAGGTAAAACCTGATAGTGCTGGGGTGCTCTCAGGAACCTTGAACCAGGTTTCTGTCACAGCACAGACATCAATGTTCTCCATACTGAGAAGGGCCTCGAGTGCGTGCGTCTTGAGGTTGAGACTTCTGGCATTGAGCAGCATTACCCTTAGTTTTTTTTCTTTGTTTTGTTCTAGGGTGGTAGGTTTAGAATTTGAGCCTTGCCTAAAAAAGGCACTATGGGGGTGGCAAGAGCCTTTGCCAAAATCCAGAATCCCAGGGGTGACAAGTGCAAGCCGGCCCTTGCGAAGCAGCATGGCTTGTCCAGCATGTCATCCCAGGCAGACAGACATTGGATCCCCTTTGAATGACACCAGAGTTTAAGCCAATTGTTAAAGCTGATCATCTTATCTCTGTATTGTGGCATCATTCTTGGTGAAGGTAGGATACTGCTCAAGGTCAGGGTCATACCTGCCTGGGCTACATAATCAGAGAGCTCCTCTATGTCTCTTTTCATGTAGTCCAGGGAGGTACATCTCAGGTCGTTTACACCAGCGTGGACAATGATTAAGTCGTACCTGTACCTGCTGTTGAGAGACCTGAGTGCATGCGTTATGTGGTGGATTCTAGCACCCGACAGGCAGCTTACTGTGACCTTCTCCTTACTCAGTCTGGTGAGCGGGACGTCAGTGTGTCTGACTATGGAGTCACCAATGAGTAGTGTGTCTGGCATAGTGTTTGGCCTTAAGGGCTGTGACTGCTTGACACTCTGACTGTGTGGTCTATGTGATGCAGGTGTTGTGCTCTGAGGTAGTAGTTGTTTGGGTGTCTGCTTTGGTGGCCTCTGCTGTTTTGGTAGATTTTTGATCAGAGCCTCCGAGTATGTCTTTGTGTGTTTATGTGTATGATTTGAGGTTGTGATGGTATTATGTGAGACTGGGTCTATAGTGTGTGTGGTTACCTTCTCCTCCTGTCTGGTCTTGCCAGTCCTATGTTGAGAGAGCTCAGCCTCCAGTTTGCCCGTATAGTTGCATCTCTCGCATGTATTTGTGTTTTGTGGGAGGAGGAGAGGGTTGTCTGTGTACATGAGGCAATTGTAACATTGCCTCAATAGTCCCAGGTTCACCAGCTGAGCAGGAGAGGACATTAGCAACTGATCCCTCGACATGCTAGAAGGAATAGACAGAAAAACTTAAAAAAAGGTTTTGGGGGATGTGGGTGACCGAGAAATGGGGTTTGCTTTTTTGGGGGTACTTTCTATAACAAGAGTGCTGTATCGAGGTGATAAGTACTGTAGGAGCAAGTGCTTAGCTATACGGATAGAGAATAGTCTACTTGGGAGTCAAGTAGAGATAATTTATAGTTGTAGGATACACTAGATAGAACAGTAGTACACTTTGAGGAAGGTAGTTTTAAGGGAAAATTTGAAGAGTGAACTTTAGGTAGCCCTAATAGTTTAAATCTGCTTAACCGGCGCTGCCCCGTAGTGTGCAACGGTAGCAGCTTCGCGCTAAATCGTGCTAAAGCGCGCTAACGCGTGCTTTATAGCAGGGGGCTGGAAAAAACAGGAAATGACCCAAAATGGCCAACGAATTACCAGTTGCTGCTTCTAACCACTCCTCTGAGGACAAACAAGCAGCTCAGTACTCCCCACTCCCACTGGTGAGTAAAGAAACTACCTCTGGCCACACAAGAAAATGGAGGAACACAGAAACCAAATACAAATCCCAGGGATCAGCAAAATCTGATCACTGGAACAACTAGCAAGTAAAGTTTAGGAAAGGAGAAATATTTTTTTTTTTTTTTTTTTTTCAAACAGACAGGAAAAAATGCAGTAAATGCTTTGTTTTGGACTAAATTGCTATCAAAGGCTGGTACACTTGAGTGTATTAGCCTGTTAGTTACTTTTAAGCAATACTTTAGCCCACAAGTGCAATCAACAATATAAGCTCACAAACACAGGAAAATAAGGCAATAAAACAGTAATAAAGACACAAACAGTAGTTGAAAAGCTTAAAAGATTGAAAAATGCAAACAAAAAGTTTTAAAAAATACTTATGATCAAGAAAGTTGCTTTTTCTGCTCTCTGCTGGCTTAGGAACTCTGCAGGGGACCACGAGGAGCTATGCCAAGTTCTCTAATGCCAGAAAAGCCCGCCAAAGCGTGCTTTATAGCAGGGGGCTGGAAAAAACAGGAAATGACCCAAAATGGCCAACGAATTACCAGTTGCTGCTTCTAACCACTCCTCTGAGGACAAACAAGCAGCTCAGTACTCCCCACTCCCACTGGTGAGTAAAGAAACTACCTCTGGCCACACAAGAAAATGGAGGAACTCAGAAACCAAATACAAATCCCAGGGATCAGCAAAATCTGATCACTGGAACAACTAGCAAGTAAAGTTTAGGAAAGGAGAAATATTTTTTGGGGTTTTTTTTTGTTTTTCAAACAGACAGGAAAAATTGCAGTAAATGCTTTGTTTTTGACTAAATTGCTATCAAAGGCTGGTACACTTGAGTGTATTAGCCTGTTAGTTACTTTTAAGCAATACTTTAGCCCACAAGTGCAATCAACAATATAAGCTCACAAACACAGGAAAATAAGGCAATAAAACAGTAATAAAGACACAAACAGTAGTTGAAAAGCTTAAAAGATCGAAAAATGCAAACAAAAAGTTTTAAAAATACTTATGATCAAGAAAGTTGCTTTTTCTGCTCTCTGCTGGCTTAGGAACTCTGCAGGGGACCACGAGGAGCTATGCCAAGTTCTCTAATGCCAGAAAAGCCCGCCAAAGCGTGCTTTATAGCAGGGGGCTGGAAAAAGCAGGAAATGACCCAAAATGGCCAACGAATTACCAGTTGCTGCTTCTAACCACTCCTCTGAGGACAAACAAGCAGCTCAGTACTCCCCACTCCCACTGGTGAGTAAAGAAACTACCTCTGGCCACACAAGAAAATTGAGGAACACAGAAACCAAATACAAAGCCCAGGGATCAGCAAAATCTGATCACTGGAACAACTAGCAAGTAAAGTTTAGGAAAGGAGAAATATTTTTTTTTTTTTGTTTTTTTCAAACAGACAGGAAAAAATGCAGTAAATGCTTTGTTTTGGACTAAATTGCTATCAAAGGCTGGTACACTTGAGTGTATTAGCCTGTTAGTTACTTTTAAGCAATACTTTAGCCCACAAGTGCAATCAACAATATAAGCTCACAAACACAGGAAAATAAGGCAATAAAACAGTAATAAAGACACAAACAGTAGTCAAAAAGCTTAAAAGATCGAAAAATGCAAACAAAAAGTTTTAAAAAATACTTATGATCAAGAAAGTTGCTTTTTCTGCTCTCTGCTGGCTTAGGAACTCTGCAGGGGACCACGAGGAGCTATGCCAAGTTCTCTAATGCCAGAAAAGCCCGCCAAAGCGTGGTTTATAGCAGGGGGCTGGAAAAAACAGGAACTGACCCAAAATGGCCAACGAATTACCAGTTGCTGCTTCTAACCACTCCTCTGAGGACAAACAAGCAGCTCAGTACTCCCCACTCCCACTGGTGAGTAAAGAAACTACCTCTGGCCACACAAGAAAATGGAGGAACACAGAAACCAAATACAAAGCCCAGAGATCAGCAAAATCTGATCACCGGAACAACTAGCAAGTAAAGTTTAGGAAAGGAGAAATATTTGTTTGTTTTTTTTTGTTTTTTTTCAAACAGACAGGAAAAAATGCAGTAAATGCTTTGTTTTGGACTAAATTGCTATCAAAGGCTGGTACACTTGAGTGTATTAGCCTGTTAGTTACTTTTAAGCAATACTTTAGCCCACAAGTGCAATCAACAATATAAGCTCACAAACACAGGAAAATAAGGCAATAAAACAGTAATAAAGACACAAACAGTAGTCGAAAAGCTTAAAAGATCAAAAAATGCAAACAAAAAGTTTTAAAAAATACTTATGATCAAGAAAGTTGCTTTTCTGCTCTCTGCTGGCTTAGGAACTCTGCAGGGGACCACGAGGAGCTATGCCAAGTTCTCTAATGCCAGAAAAGCCCGCCAAAGCGTGCTTTATAGCAGGGGGCTGGAAAAAACAGGAAATGACCCAAATGGCCAACGAATTACCAGTTGCTGCTTCTAACCACTCCTCTGAGGACAAACAAGCAGCTCAGTACTCCCCACTCCCACTGGTGAGTAAAGAAACTACCTCTGGCCACACAAGAAAATGGAGGAACACAGAAACCAAATACAAAGCCCAGGGATCAGCAAAATCTGATCACTGGAACAACTAGCAAGTAAAGTTTAAGAAAGGAGAAATATTTTTTGTTTTGTTTTTTTTCAATGAGACAGGAAAAATGCAGTAAATGCTTTGTTTTGGACTAAATTGCTATCAAAGGCTGGTACACTTGAGTGTATTAGCCTGTTAGTTACTTTTAAGCAATACTTTAGCCCACAAGTGCAATCAACAATATAAGCTCACAAACACAGGAAAATAAGGCAATAAAACAGTAATAAAGACACAAACAGTAGTCGAAAAGCTTAAAAGATCGAAAAATGCAAACAAAAAGTTTTAAAAAATACTTATGATCAAGAAAGTTGCTTTTTCTGCTCTCTGCTGGCTTAGGAACTCTGCAGGGGACCACGGGGAGCTATGCCAAGTTCTCTAATCTATGCAAGAGTGAGGGAGTGTGTGTTTGTTTATAGGTGAAACCATTTTAGGCCATTCCCAACCACAGCACTTCCCAGTGCCCCACTTTATCAGTCCTGCTGTGGCCATTTCCAACCACAACACTTCCTAGTGCCCCACTCTGTCAGTCCTGCTGATGTAATTCTCCTTATTGGCACCTTTGGCCAGTTGTCAGCCCAGTATGCTCCATTGCACATATGATAACTGTGTAACACTGTAATGCAAATCACTACCTAGACAGGAGTTCTAATCTCAGATCTGACTAATTAATGTGTGTGTATGTTTGTAAGAAGTATCTTGATAAGTCTCCACCCACTGCCTGACTTTATCACTCCTGCTGATGTCATTCCTCTTAGCATCACTTTTGGCCAGTTGGCAGCCCAATAAATGCTGTAGTGTGTGTGATAACTGTGTAACCCTATAGTACAAATAACCAGATAGGCAGCGGTTCTATCCTCAGATTGTGTGTGTGTGTGTGTGTGTGTGTGTGTGTGTGTGTGTGTGTGTGTGTGTGTGTGTGTGTGTATGTTTGTAGGAAGAAGTATTTTAATACGTTTCCCACCCACTGCCCTACTTTATCAGTCCTGCTGATGTCATTCCCTTTATCAGCACATTTGGCCAGTTGTTAGTCCAGTAAACTCTGTAGCATGTGCGGTAGCTGCATAACACTATAGTACAAATAACTAGATAGGCAGGGGTTCTACTCTCAGATCCGGTATATGTGTGGGTATATATGTTTGTAGGAAGAAGTATTTTGATAAGTTTCCACCCACTGCCCTACTTTATCAGTCATGCTGATGTCATTACCCTTATCAGCACCTTTGGCCAAGTGTCAACCCAGTAAGCTCTGTAGCATGTACAGTAACTGTGTAACACCATAGCACAAATAATTAGATAGACAGGTGTTCTACTCTCAGATCTGGAAAATGTGTGTGGGTTTGTAAGTGTGTATGTTTGTAGGAAGAAATATTTTGATATGTTTCCCACCCACTGGACTACTTTATCAGTCATGTTGATGTCATTCCCCTTATAGGTTCATAGGTGTGTACTAGGCTAATGGCCCTGGTACCTTTACAAGCCTAGCCCATAGAAGTGCCCTGCTGTTGTGCCACCCAATGTTCGTTCTCATTGCCTTTATCAAGTAGAGCCACTGGAGTGATCCCTGGGGTGAACTTTCTATTAGCCATCCACTCATCAAGATTTGTCTGGAACAGGGTCAGCTAGGTGCTTTGCTTGACATGTATGGGAAGCCTATTCCAGGGCATGTGCAGTCTCTGGGTGAGGAACCTGTCCCACCAGCATGTTGTGTTGATTGTGGTAATGAGGTCGAGGTCTCTGCAGTGTGTGGTGCAGAGGGATTGAGATGTCGTTAGATGTAGTATTTCTAAAAGAGTTGGGTCAGACATGGCTTTGTAAATCAAGCAGAGATAGCCTCTAAGTAGGTGATATGAGACAGAATAGCTGGAGTATTTGGAGTCTGTCTGTGTAGGACATGTGTTTAATGCCTAGGATCCTCTTTGTGAGGTACTTCTGTGGCCTCACCAACTGTTGTAGGTGTCTAGTGAGGTACATGCCAAATGGGCCATTATACTTGATGACTTGTCCAATGAGAGAAAAGTACACAGATATGATGACCTCTTTCTTCCTGGATGCAAAACCATTGGCAATGAGATGTGCCACATAGAAGGACTTCCTGATCACAGTGTCAATGTGATGGTTGAAAGAGAGGCTGTTATCAACCTGTGTCCCCAGATGTCTTATAACACCGACAATGTCCACTGGGTTCCCATTGATGTGGTACTTAGTGGGAACTGAGTTTTTACCAAAGGGGATGATGATGCATTTTGTGGTGTTAAACTTCAGGCCATGGTTTCTACACTAGTCAGTGGTCTCAGTGAAGCCTTTCTGTAGGATGTCTGCATCACTTGTGGAGATAATGATGGCTCCCAGCTTGCAGTTGTCTGTGAACTTGGTCAGCCAGAGTTCCTTTGTGTTGTCCTGGACTCCTGAGAAGTAGATGCTGAACAGGAGAGTACCCAGGAGTGATTCCTGTGGGACTCTACTCATGACTGGCTGGCAATCTGACTTGGAGCGTGCTACTTTTACACTGTGTGTTCTATCTGTGAGCCAATTTGCAACCCACCTAGTGATATAGGGGTTTATGCCTAGTATGGTGGGTTCATCAATAACTCCTGATTGAGGAATTGTATCAAAAGCCTTGGCCAGATTGATGTAGGCTGTATACAGTGCCTTACCATCATACACAGCCCTGATGACTGACTCAAAGAAGTAAACCAAGTTGAGCAGTCATTATCTCCCTTTCACAAATCCAAACTATGTGGGGTCCAGCGTTAGGAGATTACCTATATCTTTGTTGATCAGGTCCCTGATGATGTGCATCATAGCTGTACATATCAGACTCATCAGGCTAATAAGCTGATAATTCCCATTGTCTGTAGTCAGTACCCCTTTATGGAGAGGGGTGACTGTAGCAGTGCACCATTTGGGAGGGACAAAGCCTGAGGTGAGGCTTTGACTGAACAGGGTACACAGATGTGGTGTCAGGTATCTTTGTAGTTTATGTAGAACACAGCCAGAGATATTTTGGGTCCCATGGAAGCTGTATTCTTGTCCGTGGGCAATGCAGGTTTAACCTGGGCTGCAGTAATCCTGGGTGCCTGGCATTCTTCTGGCATTCTGATTGTTCCCTTAGGAGAAAGGGCTAAAGCTGGCACTGAGTGTGTTGGCAAGAATGTTGGCAATATCTGCTGACTCAGTATAGGATGCAGCATTGTGCAGTAGCAGAGCACTTATGGGTATTGCCATGGAGGTTCTTGATATAACTATCAAAGGGTTTGTGATTGTTGTCAGTGTCTGCTGCAATTCTGCCATCATAGCTGGCTTTATCTCAAGTTGTTGTTGAGGCTAATAAAGGAGTTTTACCCCTCTTGGAACTCGACCTTTTTCTGCAACAGTTTCTTCCTTCTGTTGTATAGGTTATTAATGGCAGGGGACCACAAGATTGGCCTCCAGTGTTTGGAGGAGAGCATCATGGTTCTGTTGGTATGGTTAGTTTCAGGCATTTCTGTACATGTTTGTACAGTGCATTTGTGTATGATTTGGCAGTCATGCAGGTATTTTGCATTGGCATGGGTGCTGTGAATTTAGCCACCTCTGTTTTTAGGAGTCCAAATTCAGCTTTGAAGAAGTTTTCCAAGGTGGTTACCTTTGTGGGGAGTGTGGGTGAGATGTGGATTTCCATGATGATTACATTATGGTTGGATATGGCCAGGTAGGGATTCACTACTGTTGTCAAGCAATGGTCACACATGTTAGTAATCAACACAGGTCAAGGCTGTTGCTTCCTCTACTGGGTGCAGAATGTGCTGGTCCATGGCATTGGAACTGATGAATTCCAAGATGCATTGGGCCAGTGTATTGGTGCTTGAGTATCTTTCCCAGTTGATGGGGGGGTAGTTGAAGTCTCCTAGTATGAGAGTGTTGGGTTGAATCTTGATAGATTCCATGGTGTTGAGGAATGTGGATTGAAAGTCTGGGGACATGGATGGGGACCTATAGCAGGCTATGACCTGGATTGCACTATTACCCAATGTCTGTTGTACCTGAAGTATCTTAGATGTATCATGCTGGGATACTAGTCTAGCAGTGTGCATATCTTTTATGAATATGGAAACACCACTGCCTTTAGAGTTGTGGCTGACAGGTGTGGCATGAGTTATAGCCTGGTAGTCCAGGGTTGCTCTCTGTTGCTGTAAACCAGGTCTCTGTTACAGCAGAAATGTCAATGCTTTCCATTTTGAGGAGTGCTTTGAGTGACTGCATCTCGAGATTTAGATGTCTAGTGCTGAGCAGCATGATCCTCAGATTGCATTAATTATAGCTGTTACAATGGTAATTTGATTTGGAACACTGCATAAAAAGGCATTATGGGGTGGAAAGATACTTAGCCATTACCTGGAAATCCAGGGGTGACAGATGCAGGCCCTCTCTGGCAAGCCATCATGGTCTGTCAATCATGTCATCCCAAGCAGACAGATACTGGATCCCCTGAGAATGACACCAGACACTTAAGCCAATTGTTGAAGTCAATCATTTGTTGTTTGTACTGCGGTATAATTCTGGGTGACAGTAGTTTACTGCTTAGGGCTACTGTCATACCTATCTGACCCACATAATCTGAGAGGTCCACCATGTCTCTTTTCATGTAATCCAGGGAAGTGTGTCTCAGGTCATTCGCACCCACATGGACAATGACAGCGCAATACTTGTAGTCGTTGTGGAGTGATCTGACTGGGTGTGTCATGTGTTGGAGTCTGGCACCTGTTAGACAGCTGACTGTTACCTTCTCCATATTCATCATAGTGAGTGGAACATCTGTGTGCCTCATTATTGAGTCACCTATGATTACTGTATTGGACAAGATGGTTAGAAATAGGGGCTTACGTTTAAGGGCACACTGTGTAGATGAGATATGTGTCCTGTGGTTTGTGCTGTGTTGCGGTTGTCAAGTGGGTGTCTGTCTTGGTGGTCTCTGCTGTTTGGGTAAATTTCTATTGGGTGCCTCTATGAAGGTGGGTGTGAGGTTTTCATTTGTATGTCAGAGCTGTGATAGTGGGTGTTCTGGAGGGGTATGTGTTCCATGTGGTGTGGTGCAGTTGTTGACTCTTCTCCTCTTGACCAGCTAGTCCAGTCTTTGCTGGAGAGTGCATATCTTCCAATTTGGTGATATAGGGGTATCTGTCACAAGTCTGAGTGTTGGGGCTTAGAGGAGAGGGTTGTCTGTGTACATGAGGCAGTTGCAACAGTGCCTCAGAATGGCCAAGTGCACCAGGTTAATGGGAAAAACACAGAGAACTGCACTTTAATCATGCTAGGAGGGGGTGGTCATAACTATTAAAGTACTGGAGCTAATTCCATGAGGAATGACTACTGCTGATGGCCCTCAGGTGTGCTAGAATAATTGATAGAAAAACCTGTGGAAGTGCAAAGCTATTAGGCTATTTGAAGTGCAACAGCAAAAGAACTAGCAAGATCTAAGGGAAAAACTAAAGGCAAACTTTCTGGCACCTGTAATAGTTCACCTCAGCTGTGCAGTTATCAGCAACTTTGGCCAGTTATCAGTCCAGTAAACTCTGTAGTGCATGTGGTAACTGTGGAACACTATAGTACAAATAACTAGAGAGGCAGGGGTTCTACTCTCAGATCCAGTATATGTGTGTGCAAGTGTGTATGTTTGTCGGAAGAAATATTTTGATGTTTCCACCCACTGCCTTACTTTATCAGTCCTGCTGATGTCATTCCCCTTATCAGCACCTTTGGCCAGTTGTCAGCCCAGTAAGCTTTGTAGAGTGTGTGATAACTATGTAACACTATAGTACAAATAACTAGATAGGCAGGGGGTCTAATCGCAATGCTGGCAAGTAAGTTTACTAGGCCTGCTGATGTCATTCACTTGAGAAGTACCTTGGGAGTAGGTGAAATAATGTAAACTCCATTGCCTGTTTGATAACCGTGTAACACCATAGTAAAAATAACTAGATAGGTAAGGGTTCTAATCTCAATATTGGCAACTGTTTGTGTGTGTGTTTGTGTGAGAATCATATACGGTGTGGGTTATACCATTTTGAGTTGTGTACCACCCTGTACACTTCCCATCACCCTACTTTACTAGCCCTGCTGATGTCATTCACCTAAAAAGTGCCTTGGGACTAGGTGAACTCAGGTTTACTATGGCAACATTGATACTGCCCTGGTCGACAGGCACATGGTTGAAAGGCAGTTTCCCAGGTAGGCAGAATGTTGATGCAAAATTGATCAAGTTACACTACAGTGAACAGGTAGTGTAGGTTGATAATTTTGGTTCGACATTGCGTAGGGAGGTCGCGCTTCAGTGAGGAACAGGGAATTAGCCCATTTCCTCACTGTAGTGCGATCTATGAGTTTGTATATTTAATGTACAGGGGGTGTGGGGGCAGAGCCCCTGACATGGGGTGCAGGGGGGCATAGCCCTCCTGCAAAATACTAGAAGTAACGTACTGTTGACAGTCAATTTCAATGGTATGTTAATGTGCATAGCAGGAAGTGAGTGACATCACCTATTGCTATGTCAAATACATTGAACCATGGTGGTCGATATATTCAGTTTTGCTTTGGGTTTACATTTGAAATTTCTTATTCAGCATTTTGAGTCGACCTTTGTTATTTGTTGACTGAAGCTGATTCAAACTTTCAATAGTAAACCACAAAATCATGTAAGCTCTGTGGCTTGTCTGATACCTGCATAACGCTATAGTAGCAATAACTAGCTAAGTAGGAATTCTAATCTCAATACTGGCAAGTGTTTGTGTAAAAATCATATAGTGTGTAGGTTATACCATTTTGAGTTGTGTACCACACTGTACACTTCCCATCACCCTACTTTACTAGTCATGCTGATGTCATTCACCTTAGAAGTACCTTGGAACTAGGTAAAATCATGTAAGCTCCGTGGTGCATCTGATAATTGCGTAACACTATAGTATTAATAACTAGATAGGTAGGGATTCTAATTTCAGTACTAGCAACTGTGTGTGTGGGTGAAGATCATATCTTGTTTGGCTGATACCATTTTAATGTGTTTACCTTCTACGCCTGTTTACCACCTCCTAATGGCATTACTTTATATAGTGTGGTAACAGCATCTGCCTCACATGCAGCATGCTCAACCATTGTGCAGGCCATACCAGTCCTCTGTACAGATGTCTCTGTAATATCCAGATATTTGCAACCTATATGTGATCTGTGTCCCTTAACAATGCCCATGTATGTAATATTGTTGCCAAATCGGCCACAGTGAATGTAGTGACACACATGCCAGCATCAGGTATCATACCTGACTGAAACATCATGCTGATACAATGTCTGCTGCTGTACTACTTGTCCAGGCTTGTAGGAGCAATACATGACTCCAGATGCTATTTCTGGTGGGTTTTCTCACCATCCATGAAGGCATTCAGAACATTACGCATTGTAAGAAGTAGTGTGTTATGTCCCATGCATATAATCTATATGTAGCATGTCATGTGTATGTAATACTACAGTACATCAAAGTGGATATGTAGGTTTATCAATTTGTCTGTTGCCAACTGTGTTTGTGTTACTGTATGACAAAAAGCCAGCACCCAGCTGGAACATAAGTATTTTATGTGTAAAAACACAACAAACAGACCGGTTTTGGCCCAATGGCCTTTTTCAAAGTATAACACAATCAGTTTAACCACCACATTGCATACAGAACATAATGGAATAATTGATCATGAATTAAACAATTATAAATGTTCATTAAGGCCAGGTGGAAATAATCCACCTAGTTTCACAATCCAAGATTTTTCTTTTCTATTTAACAATTTATGCCAACCTGTTTTAAGGGATCTATGTTCCGAAATTCTGTCAATAACAATAAATTTGAAAGTTGCTGTCTTATGAATAATGGTGTGTTTATATAAAGCATTTGTTAAATATTTATTTCTAATGTTACTAAGATGTTCTGAAATACGAAGTTTTAAGGGTCTGGAGGTTTGGCCAACATAAAAAGCTGAACATGAACAGGCTACAAGATAGATGGCCCAATCACTGTTACAATTGCCAAACACATTAATAGAAAAAACTTTAGAGGTATTTTTACTTGAAAACTCTTTAGTCTGAAAAATATATTTGTAGAAGGAACAATGGGCACAAGGGTGGCACCCCACAATTTGTGTGCCATCCAATGTAGCTTGTACAGAGTGTTCCATGGGCACATGATGTTTATAATGACTGAAATTATCCCCCTGTGTCAGTTTTACTGTGTGTATGCAAAAGGTATAGGTGTTGACAGGTGAATCTGTTGCAGTTAATGTAATGGCTACATTTGTGATGGACCTGCTGACAGTACTGCAGTAACCTGTTCTGTATGTATGAGCCTGTGGTACTACACAACACTGAGATGTCATGTCTGAAGGCTACCTGTCTGTGACAAGGGGTATGTATGCAAGGTCACACTGTATGACAACAGTGTCCCTCACATACTGTTGCATGTATACATACCTGGTACATGTACACATAAAGCTGTACATTGCCTACAACATGGTCTGTGTATTCCCACTCTGCCTTACTCCCTCTTGGGAATGTCTGCAGGGTCACAGCCTGCAGACACACAGACACCTGGAACACAAACAGAATACAGCATGTCAGACTACATTCAGTCAGTGGTACTAACAGCAATAATGCATCCTGGCTAATAAGGTACATATACCTGTATGTGTACCAATAACAAATCCAAGATGGCAGTACCTTACACAGTATTACATAGCTACACTGTACTATATTCACCTGGTGCATCAGACCCATATTAGCATGTCCCTGCATCAATGTTATGGATGACAGGAATGTGGCACAGGTATCATCATATGCACAGGGTGTGGTGTGGGTTTGCCAGAGGCCTAGGTTGGGCCATACAGTTGACATCATGTGTGTGTGTTTGGAGGGGTATCCAATAGACAGGCTGTGCAGAGGTGCTGTGTGTGTCTGGAGGTGACCTGCCTGTGATACAGATATGTGTGTGTGTGTGTGTGTGTGTGTGTGTGTGTGTGTGTGTGTGTGTGTGTGTGTGTGTGTGCATGTATGCACACAGTCATGCCATGTGGCTACTCTACACAGGGGTATGATGGACAGCTGTGGACATGGCAGGGTGTACAGTTCACCATTTCCAGCCACAGACATGGGAACTGGTCCTGCCAGGGGTATCACTGGCACCACCAGGACTAAGGCCAAATTCAGTACTACTTCCCGATGGTGATTGATGTCTGTTGGATCCGTGTCCCTGATGGGACTGGCCAGGACCATGTGCCTATGGCCTGCTCCAGTGTGATGTGGACAGCAACTCCCCTTTTTGTAGTGCTGTTGTCACTGCCACTATGGGAGTGTGAAGGTGCACAGCCCTGTAGACTCTCAGCTATTGTTGGTGCTAACCTACATCCATGTGATGCCCATCTCCCACCACATATTCTAGCACAGACATGTCCCAGTCAAGGATTGTCAAGGTCTCACCCCACTGTCTATTCATGACCTCAGTATTTTGACGTGTATCCTCAACAAGGTCATGTATGTCGCCATGTAAATCAGGAAGAGTTGCATCCACCACCCTGAGTATTTGTCTGGTGTGGTGTTTACTACATGGTGTGGACAACAGTGGGATACCAACCAATGGCATAGATTCAGCCTCTGACAACCCCACCTGTACCTTACTATTCCTATCATCATTGTCAGAGTCTGCAGAGACAAGGACATCAGTTTCCAAGCAGGAGGGACCACGAACCCCATTGCCACCTGTGAGGGGAAGACAACATTTGTACATTAATACCTGCACTTTGACGTTGGCTGGTACACACACACACACACACACACACACACACACACACACACACACACACGCAAGCACGCGCACACACACACACACACACACACACACACACACACACACACACACACACACACACACACACACACACACACATACACACACACACATACACACACTTACAGGTGAGGTGGCATGAATCTGTTACACAGACCTCACATTACCCAAAGGGTGACATGCATGACACATGGCCCTAAACATCATGCATTGCAGTCAGTTTTACTACATGTAACTAACAATATTGAGCTCTGGGATACGTGAGCAGTATTAGTAGGTGATGGCCCTTCCCCACACAGACTGCATCTATATACACATCATTGCTGTTCACCTGTATAGCACAGTGGTAAGTACTACAGAACATACCTCACAACTGTACAGATCCTTGCAGGATGTGTAGATGTCTGGCTTTTATGTTTGTGCTGTTTCTCATAACCCCTGTGTTTGTCTGATACATAACTCGGATGATCTGAAGAGTGATGTCACTAATTAATGACATATATTTGAGTTTCAGACCTCCAAACCAGCAGTAAATGTATGGTCACACAATTCCTGTTACACCACCAACCTTCTAAGCTTACAGTGGATATGATAAGTGTGCACAACCCTGTTAACATGCCATGTTCTTGTAATATATAAAATAAGACCACAATAATGCATTCAAAAATATTACCCACCTTTCATGTGACATATGACCTGTGCAATCCAGTCAATAAACAAACAAATGTCTTACATGTAAAATATAATGAATGAAAGATGTACAATATGGTGGTTGCATAGGTATGCACACCCTTAAAATTATACTTTGTTGAAGCATCTTGTAAGTGACTTACAGCATTCACTCTTCTTGGGAAGGTGTCCATCAGCATGGCACATCTTGACTTGGCATTATTTGGCAACTCTTCCTTGCAACGGTCACCCAACTCTGTCATATTGCAAGAGCAGCTCATCTGCACAGCCCTCATCAGGGCACACTGGGGTTTTGCTATCAGGTTTAGGTCTAGGCTGTGGCTGGGCCAATCCATAACCATGAGTGTGTTCAGGTGGAGCCATTCTTAAGTAGCTTTGGATGTATGCTTTGGGTCTTTGTCATGTTGAAGGCTGAAACCCCTCCCCATCTTCAGGGTTCTTGCAGACTCCTGATGGATTTGGGCCAGATGTGAGTGTTATTTTGAACTGTTCAGAATTTCCACCACCATGACTACAGGCCCAGTTCTGGCTTTATAACAGCATCTCCAAAGCAGGCCAATGCCACCAGCATGATTCACAATGGGGATGGCGGTCTTCATATGAAGAGAGGTGTTGCTTATGCACCACATGTACCTTTTGGTATTGTGGCTATGAGGTCAGTCCATACTCTCATTACACCATAACACATTTTCACACATGCCTTTGGGAGACTTGATGTGCAGTATTGAAATTTGTATCCACCCCTGGATGTTTTTTTGTGTGGGGAAATGCTTCCATCTTCTGACCCTACCCCATAGGCCAGACTTGTGCAGAATATGGGAGATTGTTCTCACATGTAGTACACAACACCAGTACTTGCAAGAGACTCCTGCAACTCCCTCGATGTTGCTGTATGTCCCCTGGCAGCCTCCCTGACCAGGTCTTGACATGTGTTGTCATCATTTTTGGTGGGACGTCAGGTTCTTTTCAACAGCACTGTTGTCCCATATTCAATCCACTTTTTGACAACTGCCTCCACTGTGTTCCGTGGTGTATGCAATGCTGTGGTAATGTTGTTGTACCTTACTCCTGACTGATACCTTTCAAATATGATATCTCTTTGCTGCTTTGTAAGTTGTCTGCAAGCCATCGCTGTTACTGTTGTAGGCAACTGAGCAAAAGTCATGAATATCCTACTTGGAGAGTAGATTGTTATTTGGTGTTACTCAGAGTACCTTTACTTGATGGCAGGTGTGTACCCAAGCAGACTAAATGCTGTCAGTAAATTACAAGCTGCTGCAATAAAATATTATTTGAAGGAAGTGCACACGTATGCATCCAGCTTATTGTAAGGTTTGAATACTCCATATTTGGTGCCCAACAGATAGTTGCTTTTACAAGTGAATTATTCATGTTATGGTGTGGACTGACATATTGTGGTTTCAATTTTTATATATGACAAACACCTGGCATCTTAACAGGGGTGTGTATACTGTTTATAATAACTGTATAAGAGTAATGTTTCACACATGTCTCTACCATAGGCTGTTTGTCCCCTCATTTTGCTGGTCTCTGTCCAGAAGTCTTGCACTGACAGGTTGTGAGGTATGCTACAGGAATGTTACATTCTCTTCAGATAGGCCCCTGTGGTGACCCCTGTGATGCAATGCAAGTTAACCCTAGCACACGTGAACATGCACATAAAGCAATACGGCTATAAGTGACAGTTGCGTGCATGGTAAATTGCATTCCCTTCACATGCCTGGGGTATTGGCAAACCACAGCAGAACAATTCCATACTCACCAGCTTCAGGCTGCTGTCCCACATGCAGACCAGAGGGACCTAGGTAGTTGTGGAAGAGAGGTATTGTCAGCAGACTCACATGTGGCATTGGTACAGGATGAATGCAACGTTTGCACATTTATAGTACAGCCCCCAATACTACACAATTTGCTGTTCTTCACCATAGATGTGCACTTCTGTGCATTAAAAATCCCCATTCACAACTGCAATCTGACCTGATGCATGTAGATACTCTACAGATACAAGTATGTCTGCTACACTAGTCTAGTAATCTCCACTGAGGCCTTACCTGCATGCTCCTCGTCCATTGTCTGGGTGCCACCCACCTCCAGCATGTGGGGGTCTGTACTCTGGTGTTGTACTGGGATTGGTGCCCCAAGGTTGGCAAGGAGATCTTCAGTGGCTGTGAGTGGGGGCTGCATATCTGGGCCCCCACTTGTGGCTGTGTGGTCCCTGGCCATGGCAGCAGCCCTTTTCTGGGCATGCCGTGTTAGGTCAGTTGCACAATGCCAGACCTGCTTGTATGTATGTGCGTGCAGGCTGACATTGTTTACCTGTGGACAAGGTTGTCCCACAGGGTGGTCTTCTCCTGCAGATGTTGCTGGCTCCATCCAAACATTATTGCATGGTTCTGTAGTATGGCTTCTATAATTATGATTGTCTCAGCTGTTGAAAAAGTTGCCCTTCACTGATGTGACATTGTACCTGGAAGACATAAACAGGGAAACACATCACAGGACCTCATACATTTGGATACAGCATATACAGAACCTGCACGTGTATATTGAATACTAGTAGCCACCACTCACAACCACACTATACCCCTGTAATCTCTCAGCACAGTATCAGCTTGCATTGCACTCCTGGTCCTGATGTGTCATACTCCCCCCAATGAGGGTCAGCTAATTGCATAATCCTCTATTCCTCATTCAGGTCTGTGTAGAGGGATGACATTGGCCATCTTCAATGTGGATGAGGTGTGGATGGTGATGAGGCTTGGTGTGACTACATTGTGTAATGGAGCTGAGAACACATGCCTGAGTTCATGTAGGATATGGACAAGGATGTTATCAGGTCCCATGGATACTTACATTTGTTGCCTTTCAGTTGGCAATATGTACCTGCTCCCCAGTGATGAGGGGAGGGGTGCGGGTGTTGTGCATATCCACCTATAGTGATGCTGAGCCAGGGGGGTAATGTTTGCCCTAACCCTATCTGCAGCAGGTTGGCTATAGCTAAGTTGCATGTGTATGTGGTCTGACTGACCACCATTACAGGTTGGGTTGGTTTGTTGCATCTGAGATTGCAGACATATGGGAAGATGGCCTTGTGATTGGTCTTGGTGGATGTGTCAAATTTGTACTCATAGGTAGCCTTACAGTAATCCACCTGTGACTTTATATGCTTGTTCAGATAATGGCTGATTTGATGCCAAATTGGTGCCTGCTCCTACTTTGTCCTGTACAGCCAATATAGGGACCACATCTGTGATTTGTGTATTGCTGCTGTCCAGCAAAGGGGATTACTCTACTTTGGTGGAGGCAGGTTTTACAAGTGAGGTATTGCTGAGTCCATATAGCTATGTAGGTGTTCATACAGCTGTTTGTAGTAGGCATAGACACAAAGTCATATTATAGTTAGACATTTCTTCAATTTCAAACTGATAATCATGTTTATTGTAGTACCCATGACTATGTCAGGGCAATGCAACATCCAGTAGCTGTAGAAATGTCACTCTGTTGGATGCACAGTAACTAAGATTACACACGTGTACATCATGTACAGCTTATTTAATTGACATTTTGCATTCCATGTCTGTTGTTATGAGGCGGCCAGATACACTTACTCATACTGATGTGCACAGGTAATACCTGATATACATTTCTGTTCTATGTCAGTATGGCACACTATATTCACACTCTTGCTGCCCAGTCATCCCTCTCAACCCATTAGAGCAGGAGATCTGTAGGATGCCACACATACATGGGGGGCAATGGGACAAAATTAGTGACACTGTCTTAATATTGCTGTAACACACAAGCCATTTGATAGCACAGAAAATTTGCATTGACAGGCATACACGGGAGGATGTCCAACACTCATATGGCAGGAAGAGAGGAGGAAGGCTTGGAGTGTGGTAGTGACGGTAAGAACTTTTAATGTTGGCAGTATGACTGTTATGAGGACAGAGCTAGCTGATATGATGGCCAGAGGAAGGTTGATATATTATGTATGCAAGAGACCAGATGGAAGGGGAGTACAGCTAGGTGTATCGGAGGCAGGTCACAATTGTGCTATCATGGTGTGAATGGGAGGAGAAAGGAGGTAGGGGTTATCCTGAAGGACCAGTATGCCAAGAGTGTTTTTGGAGGATGAAATGAGTGTCTGATAGAGTGATGTTTATGAACCTGGAAACTGATGGTGTAATGATGACTGTTGTTAGTGCATATGCTACGGAAGTTGGTTGCGCGATGGATGAGAAAGAGAAATGTGAAGTCAGTTGGATGACATGGTGATGACTGTACCCAAGGGTGACAGAGTGGGGATTGCATCAGCTTTCAAATGTCATGTTTGTTAAGAGAACAGGGGATGAGGAAGTGATGAGTATGTATGATGTTAAGCAAATGAATGCAGACAGTGAGATGGTAGTGGATTTTGCCAAAAGGATGGACATGGCTATGGTAAATGCATCCTATAACAAGAGGAAGGAGCATAGGGTGACATACAATAGTGGAGGAAGATGCACACAGGTGTAATATATCCAATGTAGGAGGGCCAGTTTGAAGGAGATTGGAGACTGTAGAGTGGTGACAGGGGAAAGTGTGTTTAGGCAGCATTGAATGTTGGTCTATAAGATGATGTTGGTGATCAAGAAGAGGAGGAGGAGTGTGAGGACAGCGCCAAGGATCAAATGGTGGGAACTGGAAAGGGTGATTGTGAGGTGTAGATCAGGGAAGAGTTAAGACAGGCACTGGGTGGCAGTAAAGATTTAAAGATTTAAAAAGTACAGCAGAGCTAGCGAGGGAGGTGGCTAGAAAGGTGTTTGGCATGACATGTGGCTAGAGGAAGGAGTACAAGGAGACCTGGTGGTGGATTGAGAAAGTACAGGACAGTATACAGAGAAAGAGGTTGGGGAAGAAGGAGTGGGATTGTCAGAGAGATGAGGAAAGCAGATAGGAGTATAAGGAGATGAGGTGCATGGCAAAGAGAGAGGTGACAAAGGCTAAGGGTGATAAAGGATAATGAGGGAAACTTACTCACAAACAAGGGGAGTTTGTTGAGCAGATGGACAGAGTACTTTGAGAGGCTGATGAATGAAAAGAATGAGAGAGAGAAGGTTGGATGATGTGGGTATGGTGAATCAGAAAGTGTAATGGCTTACCAAGGAAGAAGTAAGGATAGCTATGGAGAGCTATGGAGAGGATGAATACTGGAAAGTCTGTTGTTGGTGTTTAGGGGAAATATCAGTAGTGTTTTTAACCAGATTGCTTAATGATATCTTGGAAAGTGAGAGGTTGCATGAGGAGTGGAGAGAAAGTGTTTGGATACCATTTTAAGAATAAGGTTGATGTGCAGAGCTGTAGTAACTATAGAGAGATAACATTGATCAGTCACAGCATGAAGTTATGGGTAAGAATAGTGGAAGCTAGGTTAAGCAGGGAGGTGATGAGTAGTGGCCAGCTGTATGGTGTCATGCCAGGAAAGAGCACTACAGATGCAATGTTTTCTCTGAGATTGTTGATGGAGAAGTACAGAGGAGGTCAGGGGTTGCTTTGTGTCTCTCTGGACTTAGAGCAAGCATATGACAGGGTGCCTAGAGAGGAGTTGTGGTATTGTATGAGGAAGTCATGAGTGGCAGAGATATATGTAAGAGTTTCACAGGATATGTACAAGGGTGGTGTGACAGGGGTTAGGTCTGTGGGGGGAGTGATGTATGCCTTTAAGATGGAGGTGGGATGACATCAGGGATCAGCTGTGATCCCTTTCTTATTTGCAATGGTGATGGACATGTTGATTATGATGTTTGCAGATGACATTGTGATCTGTATTGAGAGGAGGGAACAAATTTAGGTGAGCCTGGAGAGGTGGGGATATGCTCTAGAGAGGAAAGGAATGAAAGTCAGCAGGGCTATGACAGAATAACTGTTTGTGAATGAGAGGGAGGATAGCGGAATGTTGAGGATGCAGGTAGTAGAGTTGGCAAAGGTGGACGTGTTGAAATGACTGGGATCAACATTTCAGAGTAGTGACAACTGTGGAGGACAGGTGAAGAAGAGAGTACAGGCAGGATGGAGAGGGTGGAGAAGACTGTCAGGAGTGATTTGAGAGATGAATACCAGTAAAAGTGAAAGGGAAGGTGTACAAGAGATTAGTGAGACCAGCTGTGATACATGGGTTGGAGACAGTGGCACTGACAAAAAGGCAGGAGTCAGAGCTGGACATGGCAGAGTTATAGATGTTAGGATTTGCACTGAGTGTGATGAGGGTGCACAGGATTAGCAATGTGTATATGGGAGGGTCAGACCTTGTTGGATGGTTTTGGTTTTGAGACAAAGCTGGAGAGGCAAGATTACATTGGTTTGGACATGTGCTTTGGAGGGATGCTGAGTATATTGGGAAAAGGATTGTAAGAATGTAGCTGCCAGGTAAGAGGTAAAGAGGAAGGCCTCAGATAAGGTTTCTGGATGTGGTGAGAGAGGACATGCAGGTCGTTGGTGTGACACAGTAAGATGCAGAGTACAGGCAAAAATGGCAACAGATGATCCACTGTGGCAACCCCTAACAGGAACAGTCAGAGGAAAAAGAAGATGTTGTAATGTCAGTCTTCACACATTTGCCAAGGATTTGCCAGACATAACACAACTCTATGAGTAAATTACTACAAATATGAGGCACACATATGGTCAGTGTGCATAACACTGGACAGTTAAATGGTATGAGCTCAGTATAGCACATGCAGTTCAACACACACATCTGCAACAGTACTTTACTATGCAAACCATGTATAGGTCTCTCACATTTCTGAGACAAACAAGTATATCATACTTGTATTCAAAAGTAAGATATGGATATGTATGACATCCCAGTAGCTGGCCTAGCATTGCCACAGTCAGTATTGTTCAACGCATACTCCAGTAGTTGTCATATGTGAGCCATCCTTTCCTGGGGTAACTCAGGGGCCTGACCTATGATCTATGTCACTGCAGACAGATCCAGATGCTATGGCCATAGGTTCTGATCAGCAATATATCAGTACAAGTCTTGTTGAGACATATATGTTAAACTTCCTATTTCCCATTCTTACATACCCCCTACTGCAGTCCATTACATGCTTACTTGTTTGACATACCTGTTTTTTTTCCAAGTGCAGGTGGTTATATCCTGCTTGGAGTTTTTTTTTTCTTTCCTTTTTTCACTGTTTCTCTCTCTCTCTCTCTCTCTCTCTCACACACACACACACACACACACACACACACACACACACACACACACACACACACACACACACACACACAGATGTAGGGTGTACATCTGTTTTGCATAGGCAGCAGCTTGCATTTTGTAGGTAATGCTCATGAGCAGCTGATGGTCTGTGTACCAATTGGTGTCCTGCACTTGCTAACTGCATGCAGAACAGCTGTATTGCTATTCATATAGCCAATGACATGGCAACACAATCCTATAATTGAATACTTCATGTGGGCATTGGCCCTTTTCCTTGCCAGTGAGGAGGACTTCATGGAGGTGTGTAAACAACAGCATCACAGAAGGTATTTGGAAATACCTCTTACAACCAAAACTGTGGAGACAGGCCAACAAAATGGGGGAGAATGTTCCAGACATAGGGACAGAATGTAAGTATTGCTGTTATACATTTGGATTAATGCTAGTCTAACAGGGTTTGTGTGGACATGGAGTTTCTGTGTGACATTAAGTCTGACAGTGTTATGCGTTTGACATAACTCTCAACTGTAGGGCTATCTGCAGAATGGCCATAGTTTGGACTCCTATGGTTGGTGCATTCCTCAGTCATTTTTTATGTCTTTGGAAAATCAGTAGCATACTCTGGGGATTGCAGTCAGTAACTGCTAACATCCATTTGTCTTTCTGATCTCATATCCCTCAGAAAAGATATGTTACAACTAACTCTGTTACACCAGCAGCTTTCTCAGTTTATAACAACAATATTTCAAATATGCCCCTGCTTTTGGGCCTCTGTCCCCCAATGATGTCAGGCTTTGTCCAGATATCATGCAGTAAGAGGTTGATAGGTTTGATATATGATTATTTAGTTATGATTATTTAGTTTTTACATTCCTGATATCATCCCAATGATGTATCAGACTGCCAGATGTGCTATGTGGATGAGGCCTTATATATGAGGGGAAAGCCTGGACATTCTGTAGGACTCTGTACAGTTGAGAGGTCTGTACATTTCTGGCAATTGTTGACAGACTGTCAGGACTGTGTAGCAGTGTAGTGTGTCAATGTTATTTGGCCTGTGTAGGGAGGGGGTGTGTGGATGTATGCGTTATGGCTCCTTTTCTATCTGCCTGTGCATGCTGCTCCTATTTCTGGTGGTATATATGCTGTATATGTTTGTAGGGGCAAACTGAGACATGTCTCATACCATGGTCAGGCATCATACTACACTGTGAATTGGGCCAGTATATGTAGGGGGAGTGTGTGAGTGGCAAACATGTTGAGATGTTTTTGTTCATGCAGTCCTTATACTGTACTGTTCTGTTGGCTTACCAGTATGTCACTTTGACTGTGGTGGAATTTGTTGTGGGTATGCACTTTCACACCGGTGTCTATTTTTCAGTGCTTTTACATCCCTGTAGTGCCTGATATAGTTGCCAATACATGTGCCATTCCCCCTAGCAGATTTGGGTTAGTATTGTGTCAGTCTGACTGTAGTTTGGACAGTGCTTGGTGACAGCTGAGTGTAATTTCCCTAATGTGATTTTATGTCCAGATATTTGTAGGATATACTGTTGCCTGGCCCCATAACTGTTGTGTATTTCTGACACATCAGTGGATGATGTGGGGATTGCAGTCACTAACTAGTGAGAAGTAATTGAGTGTTAGACTTGTGCTATGTCAGTCAATATATGTTAGGACAGACATGAGGGTGTTACTGCAGAAACTGTGTCAGCTTATCTACTCCAGAATTTCAGATATGTCCCTATTTGCATGCCCCCCCACACTTTTTCAGGCTTGGTTCAGATTCATTGCACTAAGGGGTTCTGTGCCTACCTCTCGACTGTCTGGATTGTTGTAGTATGTCCACTTTTATTGCTAACATTCCTGGTCTGTTCCACAAATTCATTATTTATATATCCCTGGTAAATCATTGTGATGATCTGTGGATTTCTGACAGTAAATTATGACGCACATTTCAGTTTCAGAACTCACATCCTTCCGAACATATGCTGAAACAAACTCTGTCACTCTGGCAACATTCTACATTGATAAGAGCAATATTTAAAGTATGTCCCTAGTTTGGGCCCATTGTCCTCCCATTTGGACAGCCTTTGGACAGATTTCTTGCACTAAGAGGTTGAGAGGTATGGGTGTGAAGTATGTCTCCACTACATGTTATGAGTATATATATATATATATATATATATATATATATATATATATATATATATATATATATAATATATTTTTTATGTGTATATCTCTATTTATATTATGTATATATTTTCCATATATATGCATCTCCAAACATATATAAGTGTATATGTATAAATACAAAACCTGACTGATTCTACAGAATATTGTCCCTACTGTTGAATGATTCTACTGCATGATATGTTTGAAAGAACATTTCCAATCTTTGTAACTGAAATGGTGTAGTGATGCATTGCTCTGATTATGGTGTATAGGGCCCTGGGTTCGAGACTTTGCAGCACTGATTATTTTGTTGCTAGGCAGAACAGTGGCTGATGGAAACAGAGTGATTAAAGCAGTTTTAAGCAGTTGTAGGTGGGTTTGTATGATGCTAAGTGATGCCAACACATGATTAAACGTACAGATGCTTAATTTGTGTTGGCTTCTCTTAGCGACGTTTACCAGTGTGCAAATCTGCTTAGCTGAGCTACCTGTTGCTTAGCATTCTCATTTGAGCACTCACACTTTCATTTAACACCAACTACACTACCCTAACTCACCACATAATTTAATATGCAAATAGTACTTTTAACACTGCTTTCCCATGTAAAAGTGGATTGACTGTTGTAGTACTCAAACCATGTATGCCTGCATGCAAAGCTGGGATTCTGGCCACTACAGTACCTTGGTTTGGTGATTTTAGTTTTATATTTTTATTTATCTCCTATTGCATATTATTATTATATTATTATATTAAATGGTGAGTATTGAGGTTTTTGGCCATGTCATTGAGGACTCCTGTCATGACATAATGGCCTATATTTCAGTTTCAGACGTGTATCCTTTAATAATTCATACTAATGGATAACCTGTTTTCTATCAACTTTCTGTCTGTCCTCTGTGCAGATGGGATGACACCGGTGTTCAGGCTGTGGTTGACTACATTGCAGAATGGGACTGAGAGCCCATGCTTGTGTTCATGTAGGATGCAGCCAGGAATGGTATCAGGCCTGTGGAGACCTCTGTGTGTTACCTTTGAGATGGCATTGCAGACCTGCTTCCTGATCATGAGGGGAGGGGGGGAGGTGCTATACATGCACATGTGTACCTATGGGGGGACATGGGGGTGAAGTTTACACTTCACCTGTCTGCAGCCAGTTGCCTATATCTATGGCATATGTGTATGTGGTGTTATTGACTACCACTACAGAACAGATATGTGTGTTACTTTTGGAATTGCAGACACATGTCTGGAAGGCCTAGTGATCGGCCTTGGTAGATGTATCCAGTTTGCACTCAAAGACAGCCTTAGTGTACATCACCTGTGACCTTATTTACTTGTGCAGAACAAGATGACATGGCTGCCAATGAGGCATCTATTCCTCCTTGGCCCATCCTATGATTATTTCCACCTATGATGGTAGTTGTGTATTGTGGCTGTCCATCACAGGCATTCAGCCTACCATGAGGGGGGTTGATGTTGTCCTGTCAGGTATTGAGGTGGTCATACAGCTATGTAGGTGCCCACATAGTATTGTGGTGTGAGCTTGGACACTGCTGCTCATTCCAACATATGGGACGTCCTTCATGTGAGCCTTGCCCCTTTTCCTTGCCTGTGCAGGGGACATTACAGAGGTGTGGGGGCTACAGCTTCACAGACAGTAGATGGGAAAACCTCACAGGACAGGACATGTGGAGACAGCCCAACATCATGAGGGACAAAGCTCCAGAATTCAGTACAGATTGTATGCCATTAGTGCTGTTATACACATGGAGGGTTGCTAGATTGAAAGGGTTCATCTGGACATGCATTTACTAAGTGACTTGACATCTGACAGTGATATCCCTCTGACATACCTCTCAACTGGCATGTTGTGCACAGAGTGGCTAGAGGTTTGCCTGTTATGTTTGGTCAGTTCCTCGAACAATGTCTGTTTTTGTGGGACCAATAGGATAATGTGAGGATTGTAGTCTCTAACTGTTGACATCCATTGCTGTTCTAGACATCATATCCTTTAGGGATGTTTGGTCACAACAACACATGTAACACCAGCTACTGTTTCAGTTTGTAAAACCATTATGTGTGATATGTCCCTTTTTCTGGCCCACTGCCCCCCAAGCACATCATGTGTTGTCCAGATGTCCTGCACTATGAGGTGCAGAGGTATGGTATATCATTAATTACCAACTGCACTCCTGTTATCATCCCAGTGACCTAGCAGACTCTTGGGCATGGTATGTGACAGTGCCCAGGATTATGCTTCTACACCCTGGAAATTCTGTGGAAATCTGTACATATGACAGTTATGCATGTCTGGTCATTGTGAACAGACTGCCAAGATTGTGTACCAGTGTTGTGTGTAGATGTCTGTTGGGTTGGGTAGGTAGAGTAGCAGATGTGAGTGCCATACATCTTTTATCTGTCTGACTGTGCATGCTGCTATGGCTGCTAGCAGTCTATCAGGTCTGTATGTTTGTAGGGGCAGACTGTGAAATGTCCTGTAACACCTCAGGCTTCCCAGTACACTGTATTTGTGGCCAGTATATGTCAGTGTAGTGTGTGACTGGCAATCAGGGTATGTTTGTTCAGACAGCCATTCTACTCTGTAGTTAATTTTGGGTACTGGTATGTTGCTATGACTGTGGTGCAAATGTTTTTGGGTGGACATTTTTGCACCACTATCTGCTTTTCACTACAGTTCCATCCCTGTAGTGCATGCTATATTTGAATATACATGGGTAATTGCCCAGAGCTGATGTGGGGGAGTGTTGTGTTGGCCTTACTGTGCTTCATAAAGTGCTGGGTGATATGTTTGGCAGCTGTCAGGGGATTTCTATTCTGTTACATGACTGTGGTCATACCTCTACACTGTCCAGAGGCCTAGACACTGTCCAGATGCGTGGCTCATATGTTTGGTCTATTCCCCAGATAGTCATTTTCCTTGGCTAATCAGTATGATACTCTGGGGAATGCAGTCAGTACATGCTAACATCCATTGATGTTACTGACTTCATATCCCTCAGACAAGGTATGTGACAACAAACCCAGTAACAGCAGCAGCTGTCTAAATTTATAACAGCAATATGTCCACTATATCCCTGTGTTTGGGCCTTTGTACCCCAATTATGTCAGGCTTTGTCCAGATGTCATGCACTAAGAGGTTCAGAGGTATGTAGTACCATTATTTATTACCTTCATTCCTGCTACCATCCTAGTGATGTCATAGACCCCAGAAATGTTACATAGAAGCGGCCATAGATATGAGTTATGTGCCTATACATTCTGTGGGAAACTGTACATTTGAGAAGTCTGTGTATGTCTGCCCATTGTTAACAGACTGTCAGGATTGTGTATTAGTGTAGTGTGTACATGTTATTTGGGCTGTGTAGGGAGGGGGGTACATGTGAGTGTCATGCGTCCTTTCTATCAGACTGTGCATGCTGGTCTGGTTTCTGGTTTCCTATCACCTGTATATGTTTGTACAGGCAGACTATGACATGTCCCATAACACCTCAAGATTCCCAGTACACTGGGACTTAGGGCAGTATATGTAGGGGTAATGTGTGAGTGGCAAACAGGATATTGTTGCTCAAACAGTCATTATACTGTAGTGTTCAGTTAGCTTACTGGTATGTCACTGTGACTGTGGTGCAATTGGTTGTGGGTATGCAATTTCACACCAGTGTCTGTTTTTCACTAGTGTTATATTCCTGTAGTGCTTGTTATATTTGCAAATGGGTGTGTACAGCCCCAGAGATGGATTTGGGTAGTCTGATTGTAGTTTGGATGTTGCTTGTTAGCTGAGTGTAGTTTGCCTAATGGTGTGTTATGTCCACACATTCATAGGATGCCCAGTTGTCTGGCCGATATCATTGGTCTGGTCCCCATAACTGTTATGTATTCCTGACACATCAGTGGGATGATGTGGGGATTAAGGTCACTAACTAATGAAGCAATTGAGTCCCAGACTTGTGATATTTCAGTCAATATATATGTTAGAACATACAGTGTTAATGCATCACCTTTCTCAGCTTATCTACTCACATATTTTGGATATGCCCCTATTTTCATGCCTTTGTCCCCCCACTTCGTCAGGCTTGGTCCAGATTTATTGCACTAAGGGGTTCTGAACATACCTCTCGACTGCCAGGATTTTCACAGAATATCCAGATGTTTGGCTCATACTTTTGTTCTGTTCCACAATTTACGTGTATTTGTCTGGTAAATCACTATGATGATCCAAGGATTTATGTCAGTAAATAATGACATAACATTTCAGTTTCCATCCTCATATCCTTCAGTAAATGTCTGCTGAAACACACCTTGTTGCTGTAGCAAATGTCTTAATTTCTAACAGCGATAGTTGAAATATGTCCCTATATCTGGCCCATTCCCCCTTTTTACAGCCTTTGTACAGGTGTCTTGCACTAAGATGTTGAGAGGGATGGTTCTGAGGTCTGACTGCACTGCATGTTATGTACATACATTTATATATTTGTGTATATATATATATATATATATATATATATATATATATATATATATATATCCCTTCCTTTATATATTTATATATGTGTAGCTATATTATTTATCCACTATTTCATATATATGTTTCAACAGATATATATATATATATATATATATGTATAGATAGATATATATCTCTATATGCAACACATGAATGACTCCATAGAGCTTTCTCCCTAATGTTGTATGCCTCTATTGCATGATATGTTTGAAAAAGCAGCATTATTTCATACAGCTCAGATGGTGTAGTGGTATGTTGCTCTGACTCTAGTGTACAGGGTCATAGGTTTGAGACTTGGAACTGATGATTTTTTTTCCTTAATGTTAAATGACGAGAATGCATGATATGTTTGTTAAAGAGTCACACAGCTCAGATGGTGTAGTGGTATGTTGTTGTGATTGTAGGGCACAGCATCCTGTGTTTGATACTTGGCAGCACTGACTATTTTGTTTCTAGGCAGAGCAAGGTCTGATGGCTACAGAGTGATTAAGGCACTTTTAAGCAGTTGTAAGCGGGTTTGCATGACGGTCAGTGATGCTAAGCTATGATCAATCTGTTTTAGCTTCACTTACCGCCACTTATTCCTGCTTACCCCATGCTAATTTCTTTAAAAGAAAAGAAAAAGGGGTGATAGGAAAGTGGTGAAAAAAGGGACATGCAGAGGGAAGTACAGTATGAAAGGTAGCTAGGGATGTAGAGGATGGGTGTATGAAAGGTCCATAGCTGTCCATTTCTTGTACAGCAACAGCTGGGAATTTCTACAGAATTTGGAGGTAAATTTTGACACTCAAACCCTTGAGAGAGGGGTGAGGACAACAATAATGTGTTGTCAAGCCAATTGGACCAGATTACATGTGTTTAGTGAACACATGTGTGAAATGGACAGCTATGTATGGGGCGTAATTTTTTTTTGGGAACAGATGCCCTTTTTTTTTAAGGTGAGAGTGGGATGTTGGGGAAGGTCAGTGGGTATATTTGGGGAGGTAAGTTAGGTAGGAAGCCAGACAAGACAGACAAGAAAGCAGACGGGGGGTGGTATATGACACATGTGAGGGGTAAACACCTTGGATGGGGTGGGTGGTTGGAAAGCAGACGCCCATGAGCCCCCAAATGGATACAGTGGGACTGAGGTCCCCACCCATGGGCAATCACCACTGCACTTTCACGGCCCCAAAGGTGGCTGTGCTGGGGGCTGAACAGGAGGGGCAGGCTGATCCTCAAGATACACTAGGCGGCCCTCAATCTGGCGAATCTGTCCATCAAACTCCTTTGGATGGCACTACACACCAAACCCCGGCCCTGGATATGGGTGACAGTTTCTTGTCTTTGTCTGCTCCGGGGACAAACCCTGTCCCCTGGGGCAGTCCCACCTGAAAATGGTGCAGGACCAGCAGATGAGGAGGTCCCGGGTTGGTTCTCAGATGTGCTGGGGCCCAGAGCCATGGCCAGATGAGGTGGCACAGGTGGATCTGCCAGGATCCGCCTTCCCAGATGTGCTATGGTGTTGAGGTCTTACAAAATATGTTGGTTAATCATGAGCAAAACATTTCAAAATTAGTTTTAACAGCATGCATGGGTGTTCCAATTAACCCAAAACAACAGATTTGGAACAATTGCATAGCAAACAGAACACATACATAAATAGAACAACAGTAGACATCATAACAACATGCAGGTTACATTGATAGCAATGGGCCACCAATGATAATATTTGAATGGGGAACATTAATAATCAAATTATTATATATTTGTAGAACAATATGACATATGTCCCAACAGTAGTTTTGGAGAAAAACATACCTGTTGATTATGTGTATGAATTATTTGTGTAGATAGGGTGGGGGAGAGAGAGAGATGTCAATTAACAACTGTATAGGCTTTGATTGTTCACAACTGCACTGATCATTGCTTTACTCATTACTCTCCAGGTATGACCTCACTTTACATCTATCTATGTCCTGGGGTTGGGCAGTGGAATGTTTGTACACAGTGTATTACTAAAGCCTTCTTACAGCTAATAGAAACATTTCCTTACCTGGTAGACCTGTGGAGGAAATATCTGTTAACACTACCTGACTGTTTCTACATATATTCACATATTCTTGGGTGAAATTATGCATACAGCTTACTACCACTCCCAGGATTCGAACTGTGCCTGTTTGTGCAAAAAGGTACAACAAGGTTGTGGTTCAACACAATGAGCTATTGGGGAACTGCTGTCTGCTGCTTGATTATTTTCTGCCCAATAGTCTCTTCATTGGATAATCTGACCTTGTAATTATAACATTTATGCATGACAGACAATCAAACCTTGCAATTCTGACATTCATGCATGGCAGATAGTTATTTCACTGTGTATTAATACTTTGACATGTTACAATCTGGAAAGCAATGGTTAACGCTAAGCACTGCTGTAGGGGATACAGTATACTAATTTTCAGATTGCTATTCAGGGATCAGATCTTGGTGCATGGAACATTTCATATGGTTGATCTCCTGTTAATTAATTCATTCTGTCAGAGCCATAGTTGCTGTGCAGAACCTGTACACATTTAGATTCATACCACCACATACCAAAGTAAACAAAACAGTCAGGTGGTTTTACTTTTATTGAAGGGTACTGGCACTTTTATTGATAGATACCCTGTACATCTGTATTACTCTGCTAATATCTCATTTATTCATTACACACAATACGCATTTTAACCTACTGGCAGTTGACATTCTACTCCTTTCTATTTATTTGCCCTGGATACTGAAAGCTAGATTTGTACTCACCAGCCCTTTCATCTGCAGCTGTACAGCAGATAAAGAAACATTTATGCATACCTATCAATTATATACACAGGCTGGACTTTGGTGAACACTAATTGATACTGATACTTACACACTTCTGGGACATTCTGTGCCCATGTGTCTTTGTCCACTAGTCCAAGGGCTCCCTCTTCCTATGCTTGAGGTCAGTGAAATGGTGCCAGACCTGCTCAGCAGTTTGAGGGATGCCAGTAGCACTGATAAGATCACATGTGAGATGGTTCCAGGCCTCCACTTTGTATTGGGAGCCCTGGTACTGGCCCCACAGCAGTCCCTCCTCATAGTCTTTCACTAGGAGTCCAACCATGACTCTGGACTCCTGAATGTCCCAGCGTTGAGCCTGAATGTGCGAACCCACTCCTACATCAGCCATTGTGCCTACAAGGATGAGCTACAAATTGTTATGGCTATATTCCCACCTGCAAGGTTTAATTAGAGCCAAATTCCCACCCTTTGTCATCATTGGACCATTTTGAATATGCTGAGCTAAGCTAAGTTTCACACAAACACACTTACCTAAGGTTGGGAGTGCTTACATTTAAGCAATGCTTACACCAGGTTAGCATATCTGAGCACTACTTAACATTGCTCACATTTCATAGATTCATAGATTAGGTTCATAGATTAGTACTAGACTAACTGCCCTTGTGGGCCATTTCCCACCTAGCCAATTACCCCATGTGAGAATCAAACCTTGCACATTGCATCTGTAAGGTAAACACCTTAACCATTATGCCATCCTCCCACCTTTTATAAAGTATCAGGATTGTGGGATTGATTCATCATTACTGACATATTATAATTTTATGTTTACCTTCCATGACATCCCCTATGGGCTTTCATTAAATTATATTCTTGTGTGACTATACTGTATGGGGCACTTGTGTTTATATGGGGGTTTCACATCTTTTCTAGACTGGCATCTCACTTCTGGACCTGCTACACTACCCTGGTTGACAAAAAACAATTCCTACATAATTTAAGTTTACAAAAATAATTTTAACACTACTTTCCCATATAAAAACAAGTTGCCTGTTTTGGTATTCGAGCTATGAATGCCTGCATGTATAGCCAGGACTCTAACCATTACACTTTCTCAGCTTCGAAATTTCATCTGTATATTTGCATTTATCTTCTAGGGGATGTTTAAGCTATGCTAAGTGGACGGCCATAACGTGCACACCCGCTTAGCTACACTTAAACATTCTTTAGGGTAGAAAAAAGTTTATATTATTATTATACTGTTATGTTATATAAGAGAGTCTTGTGTTTTGACAACTCATTGAGGACTGCAATCATGAAATAATGGCATTAATTTGGCTTTCAGGCTTCTATCCTTCAGGGACTCTTGCTAATACATATCCCCTGTTTTCTATCAATTTTCTAACTGTGTGAGGGCAATTTTTCTGGCGTGTCCCTAATTCATTATTTATTTCCCCATCATTTGTGCCTTTGTCAACATGCACTGCTGTAAGGGAATATTGGCATACATTTGCTTTCAGACGTCCACCCTTCCATAATTCATGCTAATGCATGACCCGTTCTCTATCAACTTTTTATGTTTGTGAGAGCTATATGTGTGTTTTGTCCCTTTTGAGGGAGTTATCCCCATTATGTGTGCATTTGCACACATTTCCTGCTTTAGCAGGTTGCAGAGGTGTCATACGGTATTTTAACAATACAGGGGGTGTGTCACAGAACCTGCCACACACCCCCTGCATTGCTTTCTTCATGCTGATGTTTCTTTCAGTGTCCACGAACACTGAAATGATCATTATCTCATTTCAGTGTCTGTGGACACTGAAATGCTGGCATAATATTAGAGTAAATCTCTAATAATATGCCAGTTTAGCTTAGAAAGTGCCGTATGGCACTTTCTGAGTGCAGGGGCGTGTTCAGTGTCTGTGCACTACTTGGACATGCCTCCTGCACTTGTTCACAGTTTGTGTCTCTATAGGAAGAACAGCAGCATGCCTTCATAAATATTGATGGCCTGATGCTGTGCTAAATGGACACAAACCATTCCATGCAAGAATAGTCTTATTCTTGTGTGGATTTTCTTGAATCCAGGGGGTCTGTGTTTTAATGCTCATTTCATTTTACCCATGTAGAAAGACCAATAGGTAAGGCAGTAAGCTAGGTAGACTACCCCTTTATCAAAACAATTGTAGAATTTTGTACATCTTAAAATTAATATTTCTGAATTATTTGTCATGTATGAACATTGTGGACACATACCACAATTTAAATGTACACTTTCTACCCTAACAATTTGATCCAATGGTCAAGCGGTTTTCTTTTTCCAATATATTCTTAAGGTTAAAACCTGTCTTAAAACTATATTCCAGAGGCTTAGAAAAAGGTTTAGGGGTATTCGGCATCACAGAAAATAAATCCCAATGTTTTGATATAATATTTTGTATCCCCGAGTATCCTGGTTATAATTTATAACCAAAAATGGTCACTCCTGTTCAGTTCCTTTGTGACCTCCTCTGTGTGGTTAACAACATTAGAAGTTGTTCCTAAAATAGGTGTCTGTTGGGTATTTAACAATGGTATAAATTTAATACACCAACCATTTATATCTTCTTTGAGGGAGGTAGTAAGGGTAGTAAGGGTCTTTGGGTAACCTCTTGCTCATCCAGTCTTAATGACCATATATCTTTAGTCTCACACATCAAATTTAGAGCACTAAAATATTAAAAGTTTAATATTGTTACATTATTTTCATTTTGTGATGTTAAAATAGTTTTTTATATGAGTGACAATATTAAAACATTTAATTGCTTGTTTGAATATTTAATTGTTCAGTTGATAGTTCACCCAATCAACAGAGATTGTTGGCTATTTATTTTCCTTGCTTTGTCATGTTTTTTATTCTGATGAAGATTTCCAGTAGGGAGATGAAAATGTATGGCGTATTTTATTTTGTTTGTAGGTTTTGGGGTTGCAAATATTGCCTAGGCATTTTTGCTTTTGAGTTTTAGTTTGCATTTTGCTTGGGCTTCCACAGGGTTTTCTTGGTTTACTAGTTACTGTTTTCTGCAGTTAATGGCTTCTCTCAATACTCAAAATGTTAATTCAATGAATGACAGTGAAGCCACTTTGTTGGGTGAACTTACTAAGCTTATCGATATGTTTTCACAAAATGGTTATGGCTTGCACATTGGATTCAGTGGAAACTCTGTGAATGGTGAATCTGATGCTTCAATTTCTTGTTTCCAGCCTAGGAATGATACTTTGAAGGAGTTTTCAGTTTTACTTCCTGAACCTATGAGTCCATTAACACTGATCTTCTCAGTGGCTGCGTTCTTCAAATGATACTTTGCTGAATGACTGGACCAACAGAGTTCTTCTTTAGACAATGTTGTGGATACTATTATTGCCAAATATTCCAATTTCAACATGGAAAATTGGCTTAACGTGGGGGAGTTTGTTTCTAAGCACCCTGGGAACTGCATGGTTTCATTTAAAGGTATGTGCTTCAAGTTGAAAGAGAAAATCTTGAAGTATAAGTCTGTCATGTTAAACAATTGTTATTTAAAAGAATGTATTGTTCAGAAGCAAGTACCCAGGGGTATGAGAGTTGTTAAATATTTCAACAATGTTGAATCAGGGAGTGACTTCCATTATGAACTTGTGGACATTTTTAATAACTGTGACATTCAGATTATGAATGCTATTATTTGCAATAACAACAGACTGTTGAATGTATTACATAATTATAATCTTGTTTTAAACAAATACAAGATGACTTATTGTTTTCTCTTCAAGAATACAAATGTAAATATTTTGGGATCTTAAAAGGGGTAGATGAAGTGGGGGAGGGGAGATTAAGAAACGGAAGCTCACCAAACACTGACAGAGATAATAAAGAATGCAATGAGGGTAGAGCTTATCATTTACCCCACATGAAGAAGAGGAGGTCAGTAGTACAGGTAGCTGTAGGAAACAATGTTGGGCAGGGCTATGATACTAATAACTCTATGGCTGGGGAACTCCCCCCTTTAGAAAGTTTTGATGATGACCCAAATGTTATGTTGGACCATTTAGACTATGCCCATTTGAGGAGGTCTTCCAGAATTTAGAATCAAACCCCATATCCCACATACCATCGGAGATATAACTCTACCACAAAGGACACACTCAAGCCAAAAACAAAAACAGGGGGCAAAAAGGCAGGAAGGATTAATTTACTGTGATTCCTTGCTTGCCCCTTGTGACAAAGGTAAAGAATGGGGTTTGGGTTACCCTATTACTAGAGGTGGGTTTGTTTATACTTTTGATAATTTTCACATATATAGTGATTTGGAATTAAATACAACCAATTTCTCTATTTTTCTTAAAGGCTTTACCTTTGTTCCAAAAAGTAGATTTGAGTGAATTACATCTTGATTTTAAACTTTTTGTCAGAACGTTGAATTTAGAACTTTCATTTTGTGATTCCTCAGGTGATTATTGTAGTACTTCCCTTCGTAACTAAAGCACATTCCACTCTCCCTTACATCCATTGGTATCAAATTTTGAGACACGTTGAAAATGACATTAGGACAGATATGAAAACCAAAAGATGACATAATAGTAATTTAATCCAAGAAGAAATTTTGGTTATGAGAGACCTTAGTTATAACAAAGATTTGAGAATTATGAAGCTGGACAATGGGGGAGGGATGGTTATTATGCAACTGTGGAACTAATCAGATACAATGTTGGAATTATTGAATAGTGACTTGAGGTACACCCATGTTTCTCATAATGAAATCCACATGACATATAGAAAGATTGATTTGGTCCTAGAAGACAACTTGTTACAAGGTACCATTGATAAAACACTTTATGACTTTCTAAAGTTTACCAAGTCAGTGATTCCTGGTATTTTTGGTATACCCAAGACTCATAAAAGCATTATTAATCCCCTCTTAGACCCATAGTTGTGGCTGCAGGGTCTAAAATCCACCTCCTCCTTGTGATATTTGTGGACAGAAAACTTAAGCCTTTTTTAGGGCTATACAACCATATTCTACTTGATTTTGGGGATTTTTTTAATTAAAATGAGTAAACTTGTGTATAGTCCCAGACATCTGTTTATTACCATTGACATAAATTACTTGTTTTCTGTGATTCCGCATTCCATTGGTTTGCAATGGTTTGAAGAAACTATAGTCAGCTTTGATTTTTTGACTCACAATGACATTAAATTGGTGATGGAGAATACTGAAATGGTACTTACCAACAATTTTGTATTCTTTGAAGGTGAATACTACAAATAGAGTGCCTACACTTCAGTATTCACCAATATTGTTTTACTATATTGGGAACAGCATTTTGTTTTTCCATCCAATTTGTTGAAGAACGTTAAATCTTACTTGTGTTACTTGGATGACATATTTATTGTTTGAGATGTACAGGCTACAGGAATTTATGCCTTTATTTCCTTTATAAATAACACCATTGATTTTCAGTTATACTGTTGACCTAGAAGATACCCATTTTTTTGGATGTAAGGATAACTAAAGATAAGGAAAGCAACAGATACATTTGAGGTTGTATAGAAAGGAGTACTTTTCTAACTCTTATTTACACTATAGTAGTAGTCATCCTATCCACCAGAAGGAAAATATCGTGAAGGGCTAAATGGTTCATGTGGCCTGCATGACCTGTCTTTGTAAAGATTTGGTGGATGAGTTAGTGTTTATTGAGAAGCTATTTCTGGCAATAGATTATCCAAAGACCCTTACTATCTCCCTCAAAGTTGAAATATTAAATAATTGTGGTTTTAAATTTATACCTTTGTTAAATATTCAACATATACCTATTCTGTGAACAAATTCTAATGTTGTTAACCGCACAGGGAAGGTCACAAAGGAACTGAATAAGAGTGATCATTTTTTGGTTATAGATTATAACCAGAATATATGGGGTATGCAAAATATTACATCAAAATATTGGGATTTTATCTGCAAAAACGTTAACTCACAAGTCATATGTTATAAATGATACTCCACTTCAGACTGATATGGTCATAAGAGACCTGGGTACTTATGTGGACAGCGCTATCTCTCATTTGATCATCATGTTTCAACCATAGTCTGGAAATCCTTCAATTTGGCCTTGTTAATTTTCAAAGGAATATCTTTGAGATCCATTGAAGTTATATTGCCACTGTACTCCTCTCTTATCTGACCCATCACTGAATACAGAGTCCCTTTTAGTATGTACAGATCCAAACATATCACTCAAATGGAATGTCCTCAGAGATTTCTAACCATGATAATTAAAGGATTTACATACCTTAACACTTCTGATAGGTTAGCATGACTTTTCTTGTACTCAGTAGCCTACCAGCTGTTTTGTGTTGACCACTCTCACTTTTCAAGCCATGAAAGACCCAATCCTATATGACCTACTGTTTAGTCACAAAACTTCTGGATTTACAAACTCATGCATTAGGGACCTAAATCAATACCAACAAATAGACAAGTCTCATTTGGGGATAGGTTCCTAACTCAACTTATTCTTAGTCTAGGGACTAAGTTACCACTACAGGACAAACAATGCACTACTTTGTCTACCTGAAAGGCTAATCTTGATGACTGAACGGGGAGGCACAAATTTATATCAGGGTTATCATCTATGATCCTGGTGGAGTTTGGAAGTGAACATTAAGTGTTTGAAAAGGGTAGCAAGGACTTTTAAGTGTGTCTACTTAAAAGTGTATGTGGTTAGGCATCTCACAGACCCCATGATCAGTTACCTAGTATTGCCTCTATGTTCCTGTGTTATACTGAATAATTTTAGGTCTGTGTTTTATATGTACATGACTGCAGTACTCCTTCCACATGTTGTTGATGAGGAAGTCTGTTGCATTTAACACATTACCTGTGTGTTGTGAGATGCTTACAGTTGTGAGGCTTCCTTTGGAAACCGTTCTTTATAGATGACAATCCCCAGGATTCATCAAGCTCTGCAGGAATAGTGCAAGAGCTACTGCAGGCAATATGTCCAACGTGGGATCCAGGAACGAGCTCCTGGGATGTGCATGAGTGCTCCAGCACTATTCCAGCATGGACATAGCCCCTGTATGCTAATTACCTCATTTGCTAGTGAAAACCATGCAAATGAGGTGAATTAGTGATCCAGGAAGCAGGCAGGTATCCATGCAGGAATAGCGTAGACTGCAGAAATGTATTCAACCCATTAGCTGAATACATTTCTCCAATCTACAAAACAGAGGCATGACAGCTTGTAAAAAAGCACTTATTATAAGGGTTAGGCATGCCAATGGCCAAATATATCGCCATAGGCATGAAAAATAGTTTTGAAATTATAAAAAATAACTTTATTTTTTGGTCATTTTCGGGCGTTTAAGCATAGGGCAGCAGTGTGCAAAGGGGATCGGCCCGAAAATAAGAAAAAAAGCTGGAAATAAGCTTTCTCATAATGAAATCCACATGACTTATAGAGAGATTGATTTGGTCCTAGAAGACAACTTGTTATAAAGTATCATTGATAAAACACTTTATTACTTTCTAAAGTTTACCAAGTTGGTGATTCCTGGTATTTTTGGTATACCCAAGACTCATAAAAACATTATTAATCCCCTCTTAGAGCCATAGTTGTGGCTGCGGGGTCTAAAAGCCACCTCCTCCTTGTGATATTTGTGGACAGAAAACTTAAGCCTTTTTTAGGGCTATGCAACCATATTCTACTTGATTTGGTGATTTTTTTTAATGAAAATGAGTAAAGTTGTGTATAGTCCCAGACACCTGTTTATTACCATTAACATCAAGGACTTGTTTTCTGTGATTCCACATTCCATTGGTTTGCAATGGTTTGAAGAAACTATAGTCGGCTTTGATTTTTTGACTCACAATGACATTAAATTGGTGATGGAGAATACTGAAATGGTACTTACCAACAATTGTGTGTTCTTTGAAGGTGATTACTACAAACAAATAGATAGAGTGCCTGCACTTCAGTATTCACCAATATTGTTTTACTATATTGGGAACAACATTTTGTTTTTCCATCCAATTTTTTGAAGAACGTTAAATCTTACTTGTGTTACTTGGATGACATATTTATTGTTTGAGATGGACAGGCTACAGGAATTGATACCTTTATTTCCTTTATTAATAACAACATTGATTTTCAGTTATACTGTTGACCTAGAAGATACCCATTTTTTGGATGTAAGGATAACTAAAGATAAGGAAAGCAACAGATACATTTGAGGTTGTATAGAAAGGAGTAGTTTTCTAACTCTTATTTACATTATAGTAGTAGTCATCCTAACCACCAGAAGGAAAATATTGTGAAGGGCTAAATGGTCCATGCAGCCTGCATGACCTGTCTTTGTAAAGATTTGGTGGATGAGTTAGTGTTTATTGAGGAGTTATTTCTAGTAATAGATTATCCAGAGACCCTTACTACCTCCCTCAAAGATGAAATATTAAATAGCTGGGGTTTTAAATTTATACCTTTGTTAAAAATTCAACAGACACCTATTCTGGGAACAACTTCTAATGTTGTTAACCACACAGGGGAGGTCACAAAGGAACTGAATAAGAGTGATCATTTTTTGGTTATAGATTATAACCAGAATATATGGGGTATGCAAAATATTACATCAAAATATTGGATTTTATCTGCAAAGTAAGCTAACTTACAAGTCATATGTTATAAATGATACTCCACTTCAGACTGATATGGTCATAAGAGACCTGGGTACTTATTTGGATAGCACTATCTCTCATTTGATCATCATGTTTCAACCATAGTCTGGAAATCCTTCAATTTGGCCCTGTTCATTTTCAAAGGAATATCTTCGAGATCCATTGAAGTTATATTAACACTGTACTCCTCTCTTATCTAACCCATCACTGAATACAGAGTCCCTTTTAGTATGTACAGATCCAAACATATCACTGAAATGGAATGTCCTCAGAGATTTCTAACCAAGATAATTAAAGGATTTACGTACCTTAACACTTCTGATAGGTTAGCATGACTTTTATTGTACTCAGTAGCCTACCACTGTTTTGTGTTGACCACTCTCACTTTTCAAGCCATGAAAGACTCAATCGTATTTGACCTCCTATTTATTCACAAAATTTGTGGATTTACAAAGTCATGCATTAGGGACCTAAATCAATACCAACAAATAGGCAAGTCTCATTTGGGGATAGGTTCCTAACTCAACTTATTCTTAGTCTAGGGACTAAGTTATCACTACAGGCCGAGCAATGCACTACTTTGACTACCTGAAAGGCTAATCTTGATGACTGAATGGGGAGGCACAAATTTATATCAGGGTTAACATCTATGATCCTGGTGGAGTTTGGAAGTGGACATTAAGTATTTGAAAAGGGTAGCAAGGACTTTTAAGTGCATCTACTTAAAAGTGCCTGTGGTTAGGCATCTCACAGACCCCGTGATCAGTTACCTAGTATTGTCTCTATGTTCCTGTGTTATACTGCATCATTTTAAGTTTGTGTTTTATATGTGCATGACTGTAGTACTCCTTCCACATGTTGTTGATGAGGAAGTCTGTTGCGTTTAACACATTACCTGTGTGTTGTGAGGATCTTACAGTTGTGAGGCTTCCTTTGGAAACTGTCCTTTATAGATGACAATCCCCAGGATTCAGGAAGCTCTGCAGGAATAGTGCAAGAGCTGCTGCAGCAATATGGCCGATGTGGGATCCAGGAACGAGCTCCTGGGATGTGCATGAGTGCTCCTGCACTATTCCAGCATGGACACAGCCCCTCTATGCTAATTACCTCATTTGTTGGTGAAAACCATGCAAATGAGGTGAATTAGTGATCCAGGAAGCAGGCAGGCATCCATGCAGGAATAGTGTAGACTGCAGAAATGTATTCAACCCATTAGCTGAATATATTTCTCCAATCTACAAAACAGAGGCATGACAGATAAGGGTCAGGCATGCCAATGGCCAAATATATCACCATAGGCATGAAAAGTAGTTTTGAAATTATAAAAAATAACTTTATTTTTTGGTCAATTTCAGCCGTTTAAGCGTAGGGCAACAGTGCGCAAAAAGGGATCAGCCCAAAAATAAGAAAAAAGCTGGAAATAAACTTTTAAACCAAAATCATCATTTTGCCATAATAGTCAATGGCATGCAAAAGACAACAAGACCGTGGAATAGTGGTTGCTAAGGGGGAAGGCTGAGTGTCAGTTTTGTAACCATGCATTAGCAGTCAGTTCTATACAAATGAGGGGAATAATACTGAATCACAGATTTCTCCTCTGTGCTAGCTTGCACCCAACTGTGTAGGTGCAATAATCCCATGGTCTAAGCCTAAGAGCTAGATGACCTCATGAGGGGGAGTGTCATGACTGCTGTAAGCTTATTGGATCACAGTGGCCCATGTTTGCCCTTAGCTAAGCACAGATAAGGAAGGGGGTATGTCTGAAGCTGCCTAGTAGTATTTACATTGCCTAGACAGGTGTGTGTGCCATGCACCAGGTTTTAAACAAACAAAATAAGAACAGGAAATATCTGCTCCATTCACATCTGAGCACTGGGTTTGCGTGGCGCGACTTGGAGCTTAAATGAGAAGGCAATGGGAAGGGAAAACAGCAGTAGGAAGGTAAAAGGAGAACTAGCATAGCTGGCAGGTGAAATGTATCAAAATCAACCAATTACACAGGCAGCAGCCCAGCCCAGCCCAGAACACTACTAAAAACTATGCAAACACCTTTCACTCTGTTTTTTCCCACAAACTGTACACCACTGGTGTACACAAACAGGGAAATTTTACCTAACAAAACTAACAAAATCATAGGGGCTGCTGTCGCTCTCATACATTGCTATGTGGAAGAGGCTGAGGATGGTAGGGATGAGAATTCTGATCACCAACCCACAGTGACGAAGAAGGTGGAAGAGTGTACAGACCCAGGGTAACCTACCAGGAGCTACATGAGCTGAAGATAGTGGAGTGCTATAGGGTGGACAGGGACCTCCTACAGCAAATTGTTGGGCTGTGCTGGCCACACCTCACACACAGAAACAACAGATAGGAACACATCCCAGTGGATACCAAGGTATGTGTCAGCTTAAGAATACTAGCCACAGGTACCTTCCAAAGACCAACTGGGGATATCATGGGGATCTCACAGGCATCAGCATCTAGGGTACTCCACCAGTTCCTGGATGCCATGTTAGCATACATGCCGGTGAGCACATATATTTCCACAACACATGTGAGGCGTTGACCAGCAATATGCATTTCTTCCACCAAATAGCAGAATAACCTGAGGTAGTGGGTGCTATAGAATGCATGCACATACACATCAAAGCACCACTTGGTGAGCGGGGTATGGTCTACATAAACCACAAGGGCTTCCCCTCCATCAACTGCCAGCTCATGTGTGATGCCCAGGGCATTATAATGAATGTGCGTGCTGGCAGCCCTGGAAGCTATCACAACTCCCACAGCTGGCATATGATGCAGCTTTACCAGAGATTTGCCAGTGGGGACATCCTATATGGCCACGTAGTGGGGGATGCTGGTTACGCACTGGAGCCGTGGCTGATGACACCCATCAGAAATGCACACACACCTGAACAAGAACTCCATAATGAGGCACATGCACAAACCAGAATCATAATAGGGCATATGTTTGGGATGCTCAAGTCATGGTTCCAGTGCCTGGACATATCCGGTGGAGACTTGCAGTCCTCACCAGCTACATGTGCACACATTTTCATTGTATGTGCCATGCTACAAAATATGATCCTGCTGAAACAGCTGCAGCAGGAACAGCATGGGGCAGGGCCACACAACCCCCCCCTCCACCATTGCCAAAGTCAGCACAGGCACAGAGTGACTCATAGGAGTAACAACCTGAGCCTGCCCCTGTAGGCAGAAGGAGGCATGCCCAGTATGCCAAGGCTTTGGCAAAGAGGCAATGCATAACACATACACTGACACGGTAGGAACCCAGGGAATGACACCTCTCTCTGACTCACACTTACAGTAAAAGGGATACCAACATGACACTACCTGTGCTTTACCATGTATAGGGAGTGTACTATGTTCATCCAACAAAGTCAGCCCTCCAGCACCATCCTCAATACTGGCACAGCCACAAGGTAAGTCACTCTCCCTATCAATTGCTGAATGGAGTAGTATGTTCTGCTACTTGTATTTATGGTATGGATGTGAGCATGCAAGGGGATTGGGTGGCTGAATGGGATGGCAGCAGATAGTAGACATCTATATGGGCAGCATGAAATCCATAACAAATACTGGTGTCAACAAAGTAGGCACTACTAGACAAGGTGACAGATCCCACTGCAGGACATGCGGTGGGCCAAATGTGTGTTCATAGGACACACACATGCATGTCAGTGAGGCTCACATACCCAACAACAGTATCAGCCAGCAGGACAGGTGTAGATGACCACAAAGAAAGGCTGTGCTAAGGCCTCCAATTGATGGCAATGGAGAACAGCCCCCCTCCAGACCTACACAGACAGACTACAACAGGTGAGGCAGTTGGATGTTAGTTCTGAAGGGTAAGAAATCTGAAACTGAAATGCAGGTCAATAAAACCTAAGATCTGTACTCCACTGATATGCCTCTAGTCTGCATGATAGGTCAGAATACAGAACAAAAGGGAAACCAACAGAGTACTTGAAGTACCAGTACAGTCATAGCAAATGTTTACACTTGTCATTCCTATGTAGAAATGTAGTAACATGTACATGTGGGTTTAAAAACAGTGGAGCACAGATTACCTGAGCTGGCCCAATTAGCAGGATAGATTGTTGCACGTGTACAATATGCAGGGCTCTGTGTGTTAGGTTGTTGTGTGTTGTATATTGTGTGGAAGTGGTCAGCATGTAGGCATGGAGAGTTGTGTTCCGGTGACCTATGGCCAGTACTGATGATGACAGGGCCATGTTCTGACAACTGCAGTGCCAACAACAATGCATCCCAGCAGATGGACATATCATGAATATGGGCCCAAGACATACACACAGTACACAGGTGGAAGTACCCTAGACAGAGTATATAAAGTGTAACTGTCAAATGCACACACCTTTGGAATTGTACATACAAGTTAGCAGCACATTAGTTGTCCTTGTAGTATGGAATACTGATGTAGTCTCGCCAATCACTGGCAGACCACAAAAGGCACAGTTATGAAGTAATGAGAAACTGACAATGTCCCCGCACAAGCCAGCATAAGGGGAATGTCCCAGCTATATATGTGAGTCAACTGCAAGAAGCTTCCATATCACACATGCACTCAGCTCACCCCACCATCAGCTACAGGTTCATCATAGGTCATACCCCTGCTGTTGGGAATAAGTACAGTATGACCCCACTTCTGTATGGGAATACACACAGAATACAGCATGCTAAAGAGGTGTCCCATACAGATGTGTTCCTAGCTGTAAGCAGCACCCTGCCAGCATCCACACCAATGGATTAATAAGGACAGGAACTATTGCCTTTAACACCTGACACACATACCCTGTCACCCCAGGGGAATCCAATGGCTTGCAGCTTGGGACTGTAGGAGTGACAGAATGCACTGGACTGCTACAAATGACCTGCATCACTACCAAATGCTCTACAGTCCTCTGTCAAAGGTCTGTGCCTCATCCGTACTGCCAATGTATTTTATCTGATGGGGTCCCAAACAACAACATAACATAGTCCACAGAACACAAATGCAAGGCCATGACAACAAATCCCAGTAGTATGCCCACCATGTCCTACTGCATGAACTGTGGACCAACCCTTAAATACCGCTGGGATGAAGGGACAACTATAAGGATACTTATCAGATATCGCTCGCATAATGTTAGGAAGAAGATAGAATAACAGAGGGGGAGTGTAGAAGCATGGACCTCATGGAGTGCATGAAGTCTGAAACTCTGATGTGTGCCCATACTAGCCCTGCCTGCAAATCCAGTAATGGGTGGCTACAAACCTGCTTGTAAACCACAATATGAAGGGGAACTGACCAGCTATATGAGCCCTTCCTCTGGGTAACCTGTGTGAATCTGTATAGCTGAGAGGTATGGCCACAGCAGGATATGGCCATTCTGTCACATCGATAGATGTACAAGCAGGGGATCCTCAGCTGTCACAGTACCAAGGTGCTGGACCATTTATACAGACCCATCAGCAAGTGTCTGCGGCTCCCCCTCCAGAATGGCATGAGTGTGCAAGAATATGTAGGCTGCAGACCACAATATTGGACACAGCTTCATTCATCTTGTATTCCCCAGGAAATTACTGTGAGCAAATAAGTATATCTGTCAGTAGTTGACATAATACATCACAGTGTAAAACAGTACATAGGTCTGAATATCTCTGCTAACACCAAAACCATGTAGCACAAGCAGCATAGACACAATAGTTACTGTATCTCACTATCCTTTACCCATTGTGACTCCATATTGTCAACCTATCTACAGATATCCTGTGGAAACAGGTTACTAGCTGCAGGTATAGAACAGAAATTCCTGCACTGGAGTACAACCTACCTGTAATGGACTCACACATTCAATACAGAAGGTCATACTGGGCATGCTCCCACACTTAGAGAAATGAAGCCCATGTCTGACAACAAAATACAGAAGGGTCATACTGGGCATGCTACCACACTTACTAAAATGAAGCCCATATCTGATAACACCAACAGTGGACTATACATATCTGTCAGTCACAGATTTCTGTGCACGCACACACACACACACACACACACACACACACACACACACACACACACACACACACACACGCACACCACATTGCACACCATTCATGCTTTGCACACACATCGGATAGGAATACACACATATATCCAAGGGCAGCACACTATAATAGGTCAAACATACACAAACAGAGATGTGGGGAAGAGAGAGACAGACAGTGGCAAACAGCTTCCCATCATGAGGCCTGTCCTACCCACCACGCATCCAGTTGGCCAATATCACATGTTGTGCCAATATCTATCACTGTAGACACTTGCTTCTGGTAGCCATCAGCACTATAGTATCTGTGGTGCTTGTGATAACTGTGTAACATGACTGTACAAATCAGTATTCATCTAGCAGTCGTATACCCAGTCCTGTCAAATGTAAAATTGTGTGTGTGTTTCCAGAGGAATGGCTTATGGCCCATTCACACACATTGCACTCCCCATTGCCCTACTTTAGCAAGCCTGCTGATGTCAGTCACCTTAAAATACTCTTTGGCAAAGGTTCATCCCTATAAGCTCTGTGACGTGTGCAATAACTGAATAATGCTATAGTGTGACATACTTTGTAGCTAGGAGTTCTAATCCCAGACATGCAACTGCGTGTGTGTGTTTGCGTGTGTAGAGATCAATGCTTTTGAGGCCATTCACAGTAACTACACATCCCATTGTCCTACTTTAGCAAGCTTGCTGATGTCAGTCACCTTGAAATACACCTTTGAACAAGGGCTAGCCATATAAGCTCCTTGGTGTGTGCAACAACTGTGTAATGCTGTAGTGTCACATACTAGTTAGGTAGAAGCTCTAATCCCAAACATGCCAACTGTGAATCTGTGTGTGTGTGTGTGTGTGTGTGTGTGTGTGTGTGTGTGTGTGTGTGTGTGTGTGTATGTGTGTGTGTGTAGAGATTAATGGTTTTGAGGCCATTCACAGTCACTACACCTCCCATTGCCCTACTTTAGCAAGCCTGCTAATGTCATTCACCTTGAAATACACAGTTGGACAAGGGCTAGCCCTATAATCTCTGTGGCACGTGTGAAAACTACGTCATGCTCTACTGTAACGTACTAGTCCGATAGGAGTTCTAGTCCCAAACATGGCAACTGTGAAACTCAGTGTGTGTGTAGAGATTAATGGTTTTGAGGCCATTCACAGTCGCTACACCCCCCATTGCCCTACTTTAGCAAGCCTGCTGATGTCATTCACCTTGAAATACACCTTTGGATAAAGGTAAACCCTATAAGCTCCATGGCCCATGTGATAACAGCAAAATGCTATAAAGTCACCTACTAATTAGGTAGGAGTTCTAATCCCAGACATGTCAAATCTGTGTGTGTGCAGAGATTAATAGTTTTGAGGCCATTCACAGTCACTACAATTCCCATTGCCCTACTTTAACAAGTATGCTGATGTCATTCACCTTGAAATACACATTTGGATAAAGGTAAACCCTATAAGCTCCGTGGCCCATGTGATAACAGCAAAATGCTATAAAGTCACCTACTAATTAGGTAGGAGTTCTTATCACAGACATGTCAAATCTGTGTGTGTGCAGAAATTAATGATTTTGAGGCCATTCACAGTTACTACACCTCCCATTGCCCTACTTTATCAAGCCTGCTGATGTCATCTACCTTGAAATACACCTTTGGATAAGGACTAGCCCTGTAAGCTCTGTGGTGTGTGCAATAAATGCAGAACAATTTAGTAGCAGTAACTACACAGCTATGGGTTTGAATCTCATCTGTGGCAAGTGTGTGTGTGTACCTTAAATATTTTGGCACCATTTACAGCCAGTACACATATCAGAGCCTGACTTTAGCAGGCCTGCAGATATCATCCACCTTACAAGTACTTTTGCGAAGCCTAAACCATGTCAGGTCAGTAGTGCATGTGGTAAATGTGTAATGTAATGATCTGTAAAGATTGTTAGATAGAAGTTTGAACCTCACCCCTGCCAAATGTAAATGTGTAATCAGGGTAAAATTATTTTTGGAATCTCTCACCCACTACATCATCCAATGCCAGTATTTACAAGGGCTGGTGGTGTTCCTTACCTTAGAAGTGCCTTGGGACAACATCCATCCAATAAGCTCCATGGTGCATGTGATAAATGCGGTACACTGTAGTAACAATATGATAGCTAGATATGGGGTTTGAATCTCAGTACTGGAAAGTGTGTGCGTGTGTGTGTGTCTGTCATCAGTATCCTGTGTGGAGGTTGCTGTGATTGTGTAATGACAGGATGCATTGTGGGACAGGTTTTGCTAAATTATTATATTGAGGACCTATTATATGCCACAATGTCCACCTTACAAGGGCAACAGATGTCAAACAGTAGAGAGGCTAGTGTAGACAATCCATAGCCCTACATGTGACATTATGGATCGGTGAACAATATAGGCAACCCTTGTATTACTCATAGAACATCTCCACCCATCTCTCATACACAAACACACTTGGCTAGGCAGCAACCACTATATTGGTAGTTCCCTGCATATTTCCCACAGATAGTAACCAGAATGTGATTACAGTGGACTACACACCTTTTGACCACAACACTGCCACTGACATCAGAATGTACTGTGATGTGAAACATCTCCTGACTGAGTGTGTGTTATCCAGCAAGTAAAAGGACATGGCATCCTGTTCCATCCCTACAATAGACAAATAAATGCTTACAGCGGTCCTTTTACTATATTCCCCACTGGATGCCTGCAACAACTCTAGGGTCTGCAAATGTAACCCATAAAGTGAATAACATGCTTTATCACATGCCCTATATGGACAGATGCCACTAACTCCACTGAATACATGTATCATGCTGTCAATCTAGGTGCAAGCATGACCTCAGTTCCATAGCCAGGTCTCACCAAATGAGGTCAGGAATGCCACATCAGAAGATAACAATCTGTAAACACAACATGCCCCAGAGACCACATGTATACTTCCACACATCACAGAACATGCATGTGGGACATGTGCACATCCCAGACACTGTCCATGTTATGGAATATAGATCACATACATGGCAAGCATTGCACAGCACTGGCCACTGACAATAGTAATCCAGATGAGTGGATGGTGAATAAAATAACCACCTGTGTAGGTCAATCCAGGGACTACACCCCTGAGGCCACACTGGAGACCGTTGTCATGTGGCCTGATGCCAAGGTATTCCCTTGGCCTAGCCTTGTACAGCCTTTAGGTACAGTCAACTACTACACACCTGTGAAGCAATGTACCCATGCATCTCAGTACTGGAAAATGTGTGTGTGTGTGTGTGTGTGTGTGTGTGTGTGTGTGTGTGTGTGTGTGTGTGTGTGTGTGTGTGTGTGTGTGTGTGTGTGTGCGTGTGTGTGTGTGGGTGTGTGTGTGTGTGTGTGTGTGTAGATTAATGATTTTGAAGACATTCACACTCATTACATATCCCATTGCTCTACTGTAGCATGCCTGCTGATGTCAGTCACCTTGAAATGACCCTTTGGCAATATATCAGCCAGATAAGCTCTGTGGCACATGTGGTAACTGCATAGCACTATAGTTTAGTAAACTAGTTATGTAGGAGTTCTAATCCTCATCCTGCTAACTGTAGTAATGTGTGTGATTCAGTGAGAGAGTGTGGGTGTGTCTTCCTTGACACCTGCTTTTGTGGACAGTCACATGTACTACATTTCCCTTATCCCTCCTTTACCACTGTTGCTGATGTCACTCACCTTCAAAAATACATTTGGACAGCTCTCCAACATGTAAGCTCCATGGCGCATGCAATAACTGTATAACAGTGTAATAGCAATACAAAGTCAGGTAGGGGTTTGAAACTCAGTACTGTTAAGTGTGTGTCATCAGTGTCCTCTCGGGGTGATTGTGTAATGACAAGATCCATTGCAGTGTGGGTTTTGCTATATCATTATATTGAGGAACTACATGTCCCATTGTCGACATTACAAGGCCAAAATTTTCCAAATACTGTAGAGATTGTTGTAGACAATCCTTAGCCATAAATGTGTACAGCCATGTGCAATTACCATGTGACAGTATGGGAAAAAAAATTCATCTGCTTTTACTGTACTTGTGTTTCTACCTACTTTTTTTACTTTTGCATCATCTTAAAAGTACTCAATTGTATTTATTACTGCTTGGTGTAACTCATTCTAAGCCTTTTGGTTTAAATACTTGGGCTTCGGACCAGTTGTTTTGCACTGAGAGGGTTTGTGGTCTGCACTGTGGTGGCAGAACAGGTAGCTTACATCCTTCTAGGTTGGGAACTGCTGATTGAGGGCTCAGTGTCTGTTATTCTAAAAGTGTATTAATTCTGGTTTAAGCACTTGGGCTTTCAGGCCAGTTATTTTACATTAAGAGGGTTCGTGGTCTGCACTCTTTTGGGAGGAGAGACTGGACTCTGCCCTTCTGAGCTGGGAATTTCTGGTTGAAGGCTTATAGTGCATGCATATCTGAACTGCTTCTTACTGAAGTTGGTGCACCTTGTTTGCTGTGGCATAGACTGGATTCGGGCCTGCTGGATCTAGCTTTGTTTGTGTAACTTGAGCACTAATCCAGGCATTCTCTAAAGTATTCAATTGTATTTATTACTGCTTGGTAGTAACTTGATTAAAGTGTAGCTATCATTCTAAGTCTTTTGGATTAAGCACTTGGGCTTCAGACCAGTTGTTTTACATTAGGAAGGTTTGTGGCATGCACTGTGGTGGCAGGACAGGTAGCTTTCATCCTTCTAAGTTGGGAACTGCTGATTGAGAGCCCAGTGTCTGTTATTCTTAAAGTGCATTAGTTCTGGTTTAAGCACTTGGGCTTCAGGCCAGTTATTTTACATTAAGAAGGTTTGTGGTCTGCACTGTTGTGGGAGAAGAGGCTGGACTCTGCCCTTCTGAGCTGGGAATTTCTGGTTAAAGGTTTATAGTGCCTGAATATTTGAACTGTATCTTACTGAAATTGGTACACCTTGTTTGCTGTGGCATAGACTAGATCCAGGCCTGCTGAATCAAGCTTTGTTTATATGCTTGTTGTTTGTTTTGCTTGTTATTTCCCTGGAATGCTAATTCCACCTAATACGCGGCTTCTCAGCGGTTCTGTGGATCACTAGTGATATCTGCTTTGCTTACTGTACTTATTTCCTTGTTTCACTTGAAATAAAGTTACTGTTTGTCATTTTTGCATTTAAGTTACCTGTAACACATTGCACTTAAGTTACCTGGCACTTGCTCACTAAAGCAATTATATAAGTCAGCACTAAAAATTAAAAGCACTACACCCTCACTCCCCATTGGCCCTGGTTTTCAATTATTAAGGAATTCCCAATATTATTCTAGCATGTCCAAAGGTCAGTTGTCAATCTCCTCTCCGGTCCAGCTGGTGAATCTGGGAATCTTGAGGCAATGTTACAACTGCCTCATGTACACAGACAACCCTCTCCTCCTCCCAACAAATTCCAACACATGTGAGAGATGCAACCATATAGCCAAACTGGAGGCTAAGCTCTCTCAACTCAGTACTGGCATAACCAGTCAGGAGGAGAAGGAAACAACACTCACTACAATTCCAGTCTCACATAGACCTACCACGACAGCAAACCAAACACATAATCACACAAAAACATACTCGGAGGCTCTAAATAAAGATCTGCCGAAGCAGCAGAGACCTCCAAAGCAGACACCCAAGCAGCCGCTACCCCAAAACAAAACACATGCAACACATATCTCAAAAAGCCAGTGTGCCAAACAGTCACAGCCCTTAAGACTAAACAACACACCTGATACACTTGTAATAGGTGACTCTATCGTCAGACACACTGACGTCCTGCTCACCAGGCTGAACAAGGAGAGGGTCACGGTGAGCAGCCTTTCGGGTGCTAGGATCCGCCACATAACACAAGCACTCAGGTCACTCCAAGGCAAGTACAAATATGACTCAGTCATTGTCCATGCTGGTGTGAATGACCTGAGATGTACCTCCCTGGACTACATGAAAAGAGACATAAAGGAGCTCTCTGAGCATGTAGCCCAGGCTGGTATGACACTGACCTTGAGTAGCATCTTACCCTCACCAAGAATGATGCAACAATATGAAGACAAGATGATCAATTTCAACAATTGGCTTAAGTACTGGTGTCATTGAAAGGGGATCCAATGCTTGTCAGCTTGGGATGAAGCCCCGATGCTTCGCTAGGGACAGCTTGCACCTGTCACCCCTGGGCTTTCGGATATTGGCAAAAGCTCTTGCTACCCCCATAGTGCCTTTTTTAGGCAAGGCTCAAAAGACAAACCCACCTCCATAGGTATCACAAGGGATAAGAAACTAAGAGTAATGCTACTCAACGCCAGAAGTCTAAACCTCAAGATGCACACACTCGAAACTCTCCTTAGCATGGAGAACATCGATATCTGTGCAGTAACAGAAACCTGGTTCAGGGCTCCCGAGAGCACCCCAGCACTACCAGGTTATACCTCATACCATGATTTTCGGACCCAAAACTTGGACCGAACCACAAAAGGAGGGGGAGTATCGATATTCATAAAAGATACCCACACCTCCAGGTCGGTGGCAAAGCATGAAGCATCAGAGACTATCCATGTGCAACTAACAGTGGGTAAAACTGCCTTCCAGTTTATAGCCTGCTACAGACCACCCTCCCAAACCCAGGAACCACACTCGGCCTTCCTGAGAACACTGGAAAATATGAATGTCTCTCCAAACACCATTACATTGGGCGACTTCAACTACCCAAACATAGACTGGGAGCATTACTCTAGCACCAACACCCTAGCCCAAAGGTTCCTAGAATTTATAAACTCAAATGCTATGGAACAACTTGTTACCACTCCCACAAGAGGGGAAAACATACTGGACCTGATCATCACCAACATGGGGACACTATGCTCCAGACCAGAAGTGTATCCCTCACTGGTAAGATCAGACCATAAACTAATCTCACTGGATATTCACATCCCACCCCACCCCCTGCCCAGAAAACCACAGTGAAAAACTTCTCTAAAGCAAATTTCACACTCCTCAAAACTGAGGTGGAATCCTTCAAAGGCCCCGGGCCTGTGGAAAATATGGCCCAGACCGCAGAATCCTTTATAAACGCATTCTATGAACACCTTCAGGAATGCATGGATCATGCGATCCCAAATAAAACCAAGACCCAATCCTCCAAAGGCAGACGTCCTGTCTGGTGGACCCCAGCCATAAACAAACTATACAATAGAAGGAGGAAGCTACTAAATGATAGAGCAAAATCCCAAAAATAGAAGGCATCACTGATCAGTATTAGCAAAAAACTACGGGCACACATAAAATTGTCTAAGGCCAGCTTCAAGAGAAAAATTGCACAGGACACTAAGGATAATCACAAAGCTTTCTTTAGTTATGTTAGGAACCTGGGTGGTAATTCCCAGATATGCTCAGAATTAGTCCAAAATGACAAAAAAATACACTGAACCCACAGACATTGCCAACATCCTAGCTGACAGGTTCAGCGCAAACTTCTCCCCTCCCCACCAAAGGGCAAATATCTATCCCAGCAGAGTGCTGCCCGACTGACATCTCAGATGCTCTGGTAAGGGCCTCTCCAAAGCAAAAAACACAGCATCAATGGGACCAGATGGTGTCCCGGCTGCGCCTACATAAACTCCAAAAGAGCTAAACCCAAACATAAAACTACTGTTCAATCTCAGCCTTACTACAGGATATGTGCCCAAAGAGTGGTGCAGCAACAGTGGTCCCTCTCCATAAAGGTGGTGCCTCAATGGATCCTGGAAACTATCACCCCATAAGCCTGACTAGCTTGGTCTGCAAAGCTATGGAAAGGATCATCATGGACCTCATAAATAAAGATATTGGGGACCTACAAACACTGGATCCTACCCAGTTCGGCTTTGTTAAGGGCAGATCCTGCCTCTTAAACCTGGTTGATTTCTTTGAAACAGTCACCAAGGCCATTGACGAGGGAAGGTGGTCCACACAGCCTACCTGGACCTCGCAAAGCCTTCGATACAATACCCCACTCGGGCATTATAGATGAGCTCACCAGCTTAAATATAAACCCCTATGTCACTAGATGGATTGCAAACTGGCTCAAGGACAGAACCCACATGGTTAGGATTGCTGGAGCCATGTCAGACTCCAAACCAGTTACAAGTGGTGTCCCACAAGGCTCAGTCCTGGGACCTCTCTTGTTCGGTATATATTTCTCGGAGGTACAGGCCAACACGGAAGGACTGTGGCTGACCAAGTTCGCAGATGACTGCAAACTGGGCGCCATAATTGACTCTCCAGCCGACACAAGCATCCTCCAAAAGGGCCTCATAGAAACAGACAACTGGTGCCAGAGCCATGGTCTCAAGCTAAATGTCAAAAAGTGTATAGTCATCCCCTTTGGCAAAAACAAAGTGCCCAGAAATTACCACATAGGTGGTAATCCATTAAGTACAGAAGAAGTAATTAGGAACCTGGGGACCCAAGTTGATAGCAATCTCTCATTTGACAACCACGTGGCCAAAGTGGTTAGAAAAATATTTTATATAGCCCACCTAATCATGAAGGGATTCATATCTAGATCAGGGGAGGTCATCGTGCCTCTTTACTCATCCCTCATCAGGCCCATAATTGAGTACAATGCCCCTTTTGGGATGTACCTTACCAGACACGTGCAGCAACTGGAAAGACCCCAAAAGTACCTCACCAAGAGGATCAAAGGGCTCAAACAGATGCCATATGCTGCCCGGTTAAAGAAACTCCAGCTCTACTCCATGGCATACCGCCTGTTCAGAGGCGATCTGTGCCTGACATATAAAGCCATGTCCAACCCGGAATTAACGGACATGCTGCACCTCAGAAAATCCAAATCCCATCGAGCTACGTGCTCGAGAGACTTGAACCTCAGCACTGAAATAAATAGGACATGCTGGAGGGACAGATTCATAACCCAGAGGCTCCCTTCACTCTGGAATAAAATCCCAGTCCAGGTTAGACAGAGTCCCTCATTGACTCTCTTCAAGAGGAATCTTGATGAGTGGATGGGAGATCGTAGGTTTACCCCGGGTATCACTTCTGTGTCACTGTTAGACAGAGGCACAGTATACTAACCTCGAAAAAGGGCATAGCAAAATAAATTTAAAATGGGTGGCGAAAGCCAAACACATTCTGGCTAGGCTTATAAATACCCTAGGGCAGATAGCCTAGTATGAACCTATGAACCTATGAACCTATTAGTACACAATATAGGCAACAGTCATAATGCCCAGATACCACTCTCCACCCATGTATTATACAGAAACACACTTGGCTCTTACTCTCCTACACCCTTCCTTGCTTACTTTGTCTCTGTCTCTGTCTCTGTCTCTCTCTCTCTCTCTCACTCCCTCTCTGGTGGCTGTGGAAAAGTACATCTGCTTTGCTTAGACAGCAGCTTGAGTTTTGTATGTGATGGCCATGATCAGCTGATGGCCTGTGCATGAATTGCAGGCTCCCACTTGCTAATTGCATGTGGAACAGCTGTGGTGTCATTCCTATAGCCAATTGCATGGAAACACACTCCTATAACTAAGCACTTCATGGGGGTGTTGGCCCTTTTCCTTCACTGTGAGCAAGACTTCATGTAGGTGTTTGACAAACAACATCACAGATGGTAGTTGGAAATACCTCTTACAACATACACTGTGGAGATAGGCCAACAAACAGAAGGGGGATGTTCCAGACATGGAGACAGAATGCAGGTATTGCTCTTCTACATTTGAAGTAATGTTGGTTTAACAGCATTTGTGTGGCTATGGCTGTTCTACATGATTTAAAATCTGGCATGACAGTGTTATGTGGTTGAGGAAACTCTCACCTGTAGGGCTATCTGCAGACTGTCCAGAGTTTTGAGTCTTACATGGGTTGTGTTACTCACACATTTTCTATCTTTAGAAATGCAGTAGCATACTCTGATGATTGCAGTCAGTACATGGTGGCATCCATGTGAGGTACTGACTTCATATCCCTCAGAAGACATATGTCACAACAAACCCTGTTACACCAGTAAATGTATGAGTTTATCACAGCAACATGTCAATATTGGCCCTGTGTTTGTGCCTCCAACCTCAAGTCTGTCAACCTTTGTACATATGTCATGCAGTAAGAGGTGCATATGTTCAGTACATCATTTACTGACATCATACCAGATAACAAGCCAGTGAGATATCAGATTGCCAGACATGTTATGTATAATAGGCCTTATATTTGAGGACAACACCTGGACATTCTGTTTTAGTATGTACAGTAGTGAGGTCTGTGTACTTATGGTGATTGTTGGCAGAGTGTGTATTGTGAATATGTAACTTGCCCTGTGTACAGACTGTAGTAGATGTCATTGTTCTTGGTCCTGTTCTATCTGATGTTACATGCTGCTCCAGTATATGGTACCCTATCGGCGTGCATGTTTGTAGGGCCAGACCGACACATGTCCCATACCACAGTCAGGCATCAGACTACACTGTGTATTGGCCCAGTATACGTAGGGTTAGTGTGTGCGTGGCACATATGAGGATGGTGTTGTTCACACAGTCCATATACTGTAATATTAATTACGCTTACCATATGTGACTGTGGCTGTGTTCAGATTGGTTGGGGTATGGACTTTCACACTGGTGTCTGTTACTCCATGCTGTTACATGCCTGTAAAGCCTGCTATATTTGCAAGTACATGTGTATTCCCCTATAAGAAACGTAGGCCAGTGGGCAGTCTGCCTGTAGTTTGCACAGTGCTTTGTGACATGCCTAGCAGCTCAGTGTATTTACCTAGTGTGATGTTATGTCCAGATATTTGTCAGATGTACTGTTGCCGGGCCCCCATAACTGTTGTGTATTTCTGACAAAGCAGTGGGATGCTGCACAGATGTATGTCACTAACTAGTGAGTAGTATGTGGGTTTGTCACTTCTGCTCCTCCAGTTAATATATGTCAGGACAGACATGAGTGTGTGAATGCATAAACTGTGTGAGCTTATCTATTCCAGTATTTTTGTGATATCCCCATTTACATGACTATAAACATTCACTCTGTCAGGCTTGGTCCACACGTCTTGCATTAAGGAGTTCTGTGTATACCTCTGGACTGATCAGAGTGTGTCAGACTGTCCACATTTATTGGTCATATCTCTGCTGTATTCCACAGGATCATTACTGTGATTTGTGTGGTACTGCACTATGATGATCTTATTATGTCTGTCAGTAACTGATAGCATACATGTCAGTATCAGATGTGACTTCTCACACAACATTTCTTTTAAGACAATCCCTGTCACTCTAGCAACATTCTACATTTATACCTGCAATACTTACATGACATCCCCTTGCACTAAGTTTGTGACTATTGGTGCTGAGGTATGACTCCGCTACATGTTATGGACATGTTTTATATATATATATATATATATATATATATATATATATATATATATATATATATATATATATATATATATATATATATACACACATATACATATATATTACAACATCGAACACTTAAATAAGCAAATGATGTTTCATCTACCCTATTTCAGCGAAAGCTGAAAATGTCGACACTTCAGAACAGCGATTTCTTTCCTAGGGAAAGAAATTGCTGTTCCAACCCAAAAAAACAAACAAAAAAACAGTAAACATTTCCAAACACATACACACTTACCTTAACCCTAATTCTACCCCTACAAAAAAGTAAACAGCTGAAAACACATATGCACGTAACTCAACCATGCATCTAACACAAAAAAAAAAAGTAAACAGTTTAAAACATATGCACTTACCTTAACCCGCACCCTAACCCTAAGGTCAGTAACTGTTGCACATTTACGTAAACAGGTCCAAGCACATATACACTTACCTTAACCCTAATTCTACCCCCCAAAAACAAAGTAAACAGCTTAAAACACATATGTACTTAACTCAGCCGTACATCTAACGCAAAAATAAATGTAACCAGTTTAAAACATTTGCACTTACCTTAACCTGAACCCTAACCCTAAGGTCAGTAAATGTTGCACATTTACACTCAGGAGCTATACCGGATAACGGAATCTCTGAGATCACACTACAGTGCAGAACACAGCAAAGCAACGAAGTGGTCAAGTGACTTCTTTCCCAGAGAAAGAATTTGCTGAACAGCTGCTTCGCTGTTTTGCCTGTTTGCTGTTTAGGTTTTGATGAAAACGCATTCAATGAAATGCATTTTCGTTGTTCTAATAGGAACCCATATATATATATATATATATATATATATATATATATATATATATATATATATATAGATAGATATATTGTTTGTTTGTGTCTTTCGGCTTTTCCCGGTTAGGGGTCGCCACAGCGGAACTCCGGTCCGCTAATGATTGTATATAAATACATATATAAATATATATGTGCATATATATATATCTGTATATATATATATCTATATATATATATATATATATATATATATATATATATATATATATATATATATATATAGACATCCATATCCTTGTTATGTGTAAATATGAGTGTTATATATACCTTCCCAGATGTATCCCATTATATTTATCTGATATGTGTTTATATGGATATAACAACATACTGATTCAACACTATGTTCACTAACAAGTACTACACAATTGTAGAAGTCAAAGCAGTTGTTCACTGCTATTCAATATGTGTACTGACAAATATATTGGAAAAAACAACAAACTTCTTCACAGCAGTGATGGCTTAGTGGTTAACTGCTGTGACTATAGTGTACAGGGTCCTGGGTTCAACATCTGTCAGTGCTGTTTATTTATTTGCTAGGCAGAACAAGGACTATTGGATACAGAGTGGTTAAGGCAGCTTTAAGTGGGTTTGTGCAGGTTTGCCCGATGGTAAGTGCTGTTAACGTATGGTTAAACAAATAAGTGCTCACACCATGTAGGCTTCGCTTACCAGTGCACAAATTTGCTTAGCATTTACATTTTAGCAATGCTTATACCTGCTAAGCATAGCTCAGCCCTGGTAACCAATGATCACATTCCCGTCTGATAAAATAGCAGGGTAATGACATCTATAATAAGTGTATTTAATTCCATGTACATAACATGCTTCTATGTGCTGTCATTGCAGTAGCAAGGGGTGTGAGTTTATTGTCTGGGACACATGACTATATATGGCTTGTACAACAATCTTTTCCATTTGAATGTGTTTCATACATGGGTATTATCCCAGGTTATATGCAGTCACACTGGCATGTAGTGTATCATTATGTTACTATGTTAACAATGCTTTCCCAAGTAAGAGTAGATTGCAGATTATAGTACTGGAACCAATCACCCCTGCATGCAAAGATGGACTCTGAGTCCTGACTATCTTATTCTTGGTGTATGAGCTGTGTGTCATTAAATATTTGCTACTGGATATTGATCTGACATGTGGATATTAACTGTCGACTACTGTGTGTATAGGACATGTCATTAAGGGCTGCTGTCATGTAGTAATGGCACACCTGTCAGTGTCAGCTATCTATATGCCAAAACCTTCATCCTAATGCATAACCAGTTGGCTAGCTGATGTCTGTCTCTCCTCTGTACAGATGTACAGATGTCAGGTATCCATCTTGGCTGCTTACAGGCAATCTATGCTTGACTGACACTGACATGTCTGGCGGCTGTGTTATGAATGCCACAGTTAGGAAACCCCACCCTGTATGCACCATATGCCATGGATACCTCAACTAACTACCCTACCACAGTCAACAGAACATACTTGGGTAAAGATCTCCAAGACAGACACTGACCATGTTATGTAATATATGTTGCATACATGTCAACTGGAGCTCCTCACTGGCCTTCTGCAAGAGACAAACAGATGATTGGATGTTGCGTTTAACTCTCACCCGAGGATCACTCACGTGGCATCAGCTGATAGATGGCCTGCTGATAAATGGCAGGTGGCATGATACCACTGTACCCACATCCCCTGCTCTTCTCATCTCTCCATGGACAATATCCTGGTACACACCTAGGGACACCTGCACCTATGGATCCCAGTACTTCATAGGTTCATAGGTTCATAGGTTCATACTAGGCTATCTGCCCTAGGGCATTTATAAGCCTAGCCAGAGTGTGTTTGGCTTTCGCCACCCATTTTAAATGAATTTTGCTATGCCCTTTTTCAAGGTTAGTATACCGTGCCTCTGTCTAACAGTGACACAGAAGTGATACCCGGGGTAAACCTACAAACTCCCATCCACTCATCAAGATTCCTCTTGAAGAGAGTCAATGAGGGACTCTGCCGAACCTGGACTGGGATTTTATTCCAGAGTGAAGGGAGCCTCTGGGTTATGAATCTGTCCCTCCAGCATGTCCTATTTATTTCAGTGCTGAGGTTCAAGTCTCTTGAGCATGTAGCTCGATGGGATTTGGATTTTCTGAGGTGCAGCATGTCCATTAATTCCACGTTGGACATAGCTTTATACATCAGGCACAGATCGCCTCTGAGCAGGCGGTATGCAACTGAGTAGAGCTGGAGTTTCTTTAACCGGGCAGCATATAGCATCTGTTTGAGCCCTTTGATCCTCTTGGTGAGGTACGTTTGGGGTCTTTCCAGTTGCTGCAGGTGTCTGGTAAGGTACATCCCAAAAGGGGCATTGTACTCAATTATGGGCCTGATGAGGGATGAGTAAAGAGGCACGATGACCTCCCCTGATCTAGATGTGAATCCCTTCATGATTAGGTGGACTATATAAAATGTTTTTCTAACCACTTTGGCCACGTGGATTTCAAATGAGAGATTGCTATCAACTTGGGTCCCCAGGTCCCTAATTACTTCTTCTGTACTTAATGGATTACCACCTATGTGGTAATTTGTGGGCACTTTGTTTTCGCCAAAGGGGATGACTATACACTTTTGGCATTTAGCTTGAGGCCATGGCTCTGGCACCAGTTGTCTGTTTCTATGAGGTCCTTTTGTATGATGCTTGTGTCAGCTGGAGAGTTGATTATGGCACCTAGTTTGCAAGCATCTGTGAACCTGGTCAGCCACAGTCCTTCCGTGTTGGCCTGTACCTCCAAGAAATATATACCGAACAAGAGAGGTCCCAGGACTGAGCCTTGTGGGACGCTACTTGTAACTGGTTTGGAGACTGACATGGCTCCAGCAATTCTAACCATGTGGGTTCTGTCCTTGAGCCAGTTTGCAACCCATCTAGTGACATAGGGGTTTATATTTAAGCTGGTGAGCTTATCTATAATGTCTAAGTGGGGTTTTGTATCAAAGGCTTTTGCGAGGTCCAGGTAGGCTGTGTTGACCACCTTCCCCTCGTCAATGGCCTTGGTGACTGTTTCAAAGAAATTGACCAGGTTTAAGAGGCAGGATCTGCCCTTAACAAAGCCAAACTGGGTAGGATCCAGTGTCTGTAGGTCCCCAATATCTTTATTTATGAGGTCCATGATGATCCTTTCCATAGCTTTGCAGACCAAGCTAGTCAGGCTTATAGTCAATAGTTTCCAGGATCCGTTGAGGCACCACCTTTGTGGAGAGGGACCACTGTTGCTGTATGCCACTCTTTGGGTACATATCCTGTAGTAAGGCTGAGATTGAACAGTAGTTTTATGTTTGGGTTTAGCTCTTCTTGGAGTTCATGTAGGACGCAGCCTGGGACACCGTCTGGTTCCATTGATGCTGTATTTTTTACTTTGGAGAGGGCGGCTCTTACCTGAGCATCTGAGATGTCAGGGGGGCAGCACTCTGCTTGGATAGATATTTGCCCTTTTGGTGGGGGGGTGGTTTGCGCTGAACCTGTCAGCTAGGATGTTGGCAATGTCTGTGGGTTCAGTGTATTTTTTGTCATTTTGGACTAATTCTGAGCATATCTGGGAATTCCCACCCAGGTTCCTAACATAACTAAAGAAAGCCTTGTGATTATCCTTAGTGTCCTGTGCAATTTTTCTCTCGAAGCTGGCCTTAGATGATTTTATGAGTGCCCATAGTTTTTTGCTAATACTGATCAGAGATGCCTTCCCTTTTTGGGATTTTGCTCTATCATGTAGTAGCTTCTTCCTTCTATTGTATAGTTTGTTTATGGCTGGGGTCCACCAGACAGGATGCCTGCCTTTGGAGGATTGGGTCTTGGTTTTATTTGGGATTGCATGATCCATGCATTCCTGAAGGTGTTCATAGAATGTGTTTATAAAGGATTCTGCGGTCTGGGCTGTATTTTCCACAGGCCCAGGGGCTTTGAAGGATTCCACCTCGGTTTTGAGGAGTGTGAAATTTGCTTTAGAGAAGTTTTTCACTGTGGATTTCTGGGCAGGGGGTGGCGTCAGGATGTGAATATCCAGTGAGATTAGTTTATGGTCTGATCTTACCAGTGAGGGATACACTTCTGGTCTGGAGCATAGAGCCCCCATGTTGGTGATGATCAGGTCCAGTATGTTTTCCCCTCTTGTGGGAGTGGTAACAAGTTGTTCCATAGCATTTGAGTTTATAAATTCTAGGAACCTTTGGGCTAGGGTGTTGGAGCTAGAGTAATGCTCCCAGTCTATGTTTGGGTAGTTGAAGTCACCCAATATAATGGTGTTTGAAGAGACCTTCATATTTTCCAGTGTTCTCAGGAAGGCTGAGTGGGGTTCCTGGGTTTGGGATGGTGGTCTGTAGCAGGCTATAAACTGGAAGGCAGTTTAACCCACTGTTAGTTGCACATGGATAGTCTCTGATGCTTCGTGCTGTGCCACCAACCTGGAGGTGTGGGTATCTTTGACGAATATTGATACCCCCCTCATTTTGTGGTTCGGTCCAAGTTTTGGGGCTGAAAAGCATGGTATGATGTATAACCTGGTAGTGCTGGGGTGCACTCGGGAGCCTTGAACCAGGTTTCTGTTACTGCACAGATATCGATGTTCTCCATGCTAAGGAGAGATTTGAGTGCGTGCATCTTCAGGTTTAGACTTCTGGCGTTGAGTAGCATTACTCTTAGTTTCTTATCCCTTGTGATACCTATGGAAGTAGGTTTGTCTTTTGAGCCTTGCCTAAAAAAGGCACTATGGGGGTGGCAAGAGCCTTTGCCAATATCCGAAAGCCCAGGGGTGACAGGTGCAAGCTTTCCCTAGCTAAGCATCGTGGCTTGTCGAGCATGTCATCCCAGGCTGACAGGCATTGGATCCCCTTTGAATGACACCAATACTTAAGCCAATTGTTGAAATTGATCATCTTGTCTTCATATTGTGGCATCATTCTTGGTGAGGGTAAGATGCTACTCAAGGTCAGAGTCATACCAGCCTGGGCTACATGCTCAGAGAGCTCTTCTATGTCTCTTTTCATGTAGTCCAGGGAGGTACGTCTCAGGTCATTCACACCAGCATGGACAATGACTGAGTCATATTTGTACTTGCCTTGGAGTGACCTGAGTGCTTGCATTATGTGGCGGATCCTAGCGCCCGACAGGCAGCTCACCGTGACCTTCTCCTTGTTCAGCCTGGTGAGCGGGATGTCAGTGTGCCTGACGATAGAGTCACCTATTACAAGTGTATCAGGTGTGTTGTTTAGCCTTAAGGGCTGTGACTGTTCGGCACACTGGCTTTGTGAGCTATGTGTTGCACGTGTTTTGTTTTGGGGTAGCGGTTGCTTGGGTGTCTGCTTTGGAGGTCTCTGCTGCTTAGGCAGATTTTTATTTAGAGCCTCCGAGTATGCTTTTGTGTGTTTATGTGTTTGGTTTGCTGTTGTGGTAGGTCTATGTGAGACTGGAATTGTAGTGAGTGTGGTTTCCGTCTCCTCCTGACTGGTTACGCCAGTACTGAGTTGAGAGAGCTTAGCCTCCAGTTTGGCTATATGGTTGCATCTCTCACATGTGTTGGAATTTGTTGAGAGGAGGAGAGGGTTGTCTGTGTACATGAGGCAGTTGTAACATTGCCTCAAGATTCCCAGATTCACCAGCTGGACCAGAGAGGAGATTGACAACTGACCTTTGGACATGCTAGAATAGTATTGGGAATTCCTTTATAATTGAAAAAAAGAGCCAATGGGGAACAAGGTACTCAAGGGGAGTTTGTGAGGGTGTAGTGCTTTTAATTTTTTAGTGCTGACTTATATAATTGCTGTAGTGAGCAAGTGCCAGGCTTTAGAGTAGGAATAGGGTGTTTATTATGAGAACTAGATCAGTTCTAAGGGAAAAAGTGAAGAGCAGACTTTGTGGAGCCGAGAATGGTTTAAACCCAATTAAGCAGAGCTGCCCGATGCTGCGCTATGCGCAAAATCGCGCAAAGCCACGCCAAAGTACTGACAAATGTGTCGGTGTGCATTACTGAGAATAACAGTGTCTGTGTGTTTGTAAACCTGTAGTTGATAATACCCTGAGGGCCTTCTCACCCACTACACCCCCATTGCCATAGTTAGAAATGGCTGCTGCTGTAATAGACATTACATGTACCTTATTACACTCTTGACCCTATGGGCTACCTGGAGCTTGCAGTACCAGCACAACACTGTTGTACAAATGGGTAGATAGGCATGGGTTACCCTCTGAGTCCTGGCAAGTGTGTGTATGTGTGCAAGTGTGTATATTTGTAGGATACAGCATTCTGAGGCCACATTCTCCAAATGCAATACACCTTGCCATACAGTATAAGGGATAGTGATGTTGCTGACAGTAGAAGAGCCATGACAAATCATCACCCTACTATCCCTGTGGCATGTGCAATAGATGCATATCCCTGTAGTAGCACTCTTGAGAGAGACAAGGGGTTGTATTGCGGTCCTGGTCAATGTGTGATTGTGGGTATGTCAGAGTATTATCATGGGTTTCAGTGAGTAAAATATTCAATGTGGGGTGTGGGTGCTGGGTATACTGTCTTTACACCATGGTACCCCCAGTACATGTCCCAAGGTCCACTGTATGTGGACCACTGTCACCATCAACCATACAAGTAACTGATTACATTATCCAGCCCAATGATGCATGTGCTGTGTGTAAATTATCTGTAAAAGAATGGACACACTGATAAGGTAGTTAGCACTGATAAACCCAGGTCTCTCAGATGTGTCTATGACTGTTATGTGTTTGTCAATGTGTATATGACAGTATGTCACACTATGTATTGTTCATAAACAACCAGTACATCCCCCATTACCATACTGTACAAGGCCTGGTGATGTTCTTCACTTAACAAGAAGCCTGGGACACACCTCATCCTAAAAGTTGTGTGGTGTGTGCAATTAAGGCCACACACATTAGTAGCAATAAATACCTAGGTAGGGGTTCTACTCTCAGTGTTGCCAAGTAAGAGCTTGTGTGTACGTGAAGGGATCTACTTCAGTTTGCAGAAAATACATGTCCCAGGAGGTCATCTGTCTGAGAACTGACTGGCAAATGCTAACATTTCAAAGATATCATCTTGTGGAAATTCATTCCATCAAAACAAGTAGTAGATGTGTAAATGCCCTCTTCCCCACTGTATAGCTGTACATTGATACTGGAGTTGGTATATATAGTTGGGTGCGGATCTTGTGGACACAGCCACCATCACTGGGGTTATTCTTGTGTGCATCCCCCCCACTTAGTCGGCTGTAATACTGTACAGTTTATGTTAACAGGTTCAGTAGTTGTCAATCACACTATCTGCGGTTCTACACCACCCCACACCCTCCAAAGGGTAGGGCTGTGCCACCCACACCAGCACACCTATGTTTAGCAAGACGACGATTGCACTACATTGGCCAAGGGGACATATACCCTGCCAGTACCATCGTCAATGACATTAAACTAGCAGACTGATTATTTACTGATGTGATGTTGTGCCTATTTTATCTTTGTAGAATTACATAGGCTAAAATGGGTTCACCACAAAACTACATACATCCATGTGTACAGTATTCTCTGTGTATTGCATCAACACCAAAGCCTCTGTGTATGTGTGTGTGTTATACACAAACATGTGATGTGTACCACCCATTACACTTACCATTGTCCACTGTAGAAGGGCTGCTGACATCTGCCACCATGCACTCCCCTGTATACACCCCCTCAGACCTATCAGCCATGTGGCACATACAGTTACTGTTATACAGACCTGTTACTTGTGTTCAGCTATACCCAGGATATGGCACAGTCAAGGTGTCACCACAGTACTATACCCCTTGTAGGAAACAACAGCAGACCAACATCCTGCTGACACATAGATACCTACAACACAAACTGAATAAATTATGGAGACCACAATCAGTCAGTGTTAATAACAGCTATAATGCATCATGACTGGACAGCTACACATCCTGCCATGTAAGCATTAAACTTTACAGCTGAAAACATGTTAAACAGTATTACATTTGTACACCTTAGTACATTCACCCTGTGCATCAGAACAATATTAGCCTGTCCATGCATCTCTGTTATGGATGACAGGGATGTGGCACAGTTATCATCATATGCACAGGGTGTGTTGTGGGTTTGCCAGAGACCTAGGCTGAGCTGTTTGGTTGACATCATGTGTCTGTGTGTTAGGGGGTTTCAATAATAACTGGGTTGTGCAGATGTGGGTATGTGTAGGTATAGGGTTGCCCTAGCTGTGTTGATGTGTGTGTGTATGCATGCACACAGTTCTGTCATGTGGCTGCCCTATACAGTGGTTTGTTGGACGCCTGCAGACCGTACATGGCAGGGTGTGCAGTTTACTGTCTCCAGCAATGGACTCAAGAACTGTGCCTGCCAGGGGTACCACGGGCACTACCAGGTACAAGGCCAGATATGGTACTCTCCCCTGATGATGACAAATGCCCGCTGGATCCAGGTTCCTCTTGGGACCAGCCAGGGCCATGTGCACTTGACCTGCTATGTTGTGGTGTGGACAGTATCCCCCTGCAGTGCTGATGCTGGTACTGCCAATACGGGAGTGGCTCTGACTTGTTGCACATCCACGTAGACCTCCACCTGTTGGAGTACCTCAAAAGCTGCTTCCACAATATGTTATTTAGAGTGTTTGCCCACATATGCTGACCTACGTCCATGTGGCTGCCACCCTGCTCCCACCATATGCTCAAGCACAGACATAGCATGGTCGAAGATGCCCACCATCTCACCCAACCATCTTTCCAGGACCGCTGCAAAATAACAGTGGGCACCTGCAAGATCATGGATGTTGACAATAACAGCAGAATGAGTAGCCCTCTGGAGCCTCAGAACCTGTCTGGTATAACTTTCCATAAGTGCCTGTGCCTCCATGATGGCCTGAAACATGCTTCTGGTGACACCTGTTGTGGCACTTCTGCCAGGGGCATAATGACTAGCATATCTCCTCCGAGCACCTCTGTACATCTGCCTGTGTAGTACCTCACTGGTCATCTGGCTATGGCTGTTGTGTCCAGACACACTTGCCATAGTCACCGCACTGTTCTGTCCCATGCCACCACCCGCTAACTGTCCCTCATCTATGGCCACTGGTGATGGAGTATGTATAGGCAATGTGACTTTGTGCAGGGATGGGGTGGATGCCTCACCATACCTATCATCATCATTGTCAGAGTTTGTATGGACACTAACATCAGTTTGCCTTGCAGGAGGGACCCTGACCCACCTCGCCACCTCTGAGGGGAAAACAAGAAACTCACTTTAAGACCTGTATGTCATTGCTTAACTGTACACACACACACACACACACACACACACACACACACACACACACACACACACACACACACACACACACACACATACTTACAGGTGAGGTTGCACAAAGATATTACACACAGACCTCTCATTACCCATCTGTCAACATGCATGACATATGGCACTCATCAGCATGCACTGCAGCTATAGTCAATCCCTGTCACCAACATTATACATCTCTGTGATGCATGAGTTTTGTTAGTAGGTGATGCCCCTTCCCCTGGATCACACTGCACCCATGCACACAGTATTGCTGCCCATCTGTTCAGCCCTCTGGCATGTACTGTGCATCATACCTCACAGGCATACATGCCATTGCTGAATGTGTATATGTGTGTCAGTTATATTTGCTCTTTTGCTCAGAGCCCCTATGTGTTTGTCGGACACATACCTGGGATGATATGAGGACAGATGTCAATAATGAATGCCTGATGTCTGATTTGCAGATCTCTTCATCTGCAGTGCATGTATGAGCAATAAAATACAATTACACTGACAACATTCAAAGCTGACTGTGGATATGAGAAGTCTACACACCCTTATTGACATGGCACCCTCTTCCATGATATGCCATGGGGCCACAATACTGCATACGTTAACATTACACAAACCTGATATGTGACATATGACCTGTGAAATCAAATGCAGTATCAAACAAATGTGTTAGTTGTGCAGATGCTGATTGAGATGCATGCAATATGTGGGTTTATAAGTGTGCACATCCTAAACATGATGGATTGTTGCATCAACTGTTAAGTGTATTACAGCAGTCACTATTCCTGGAAGGTGGATACTAGAATGGCCCATCTGCACTTGCCAGTATTTGGTCACTCCGCCCTACAAATGTCCCAAAACTTTGCCAGATTCCAGGATCAACTCATGTGCACAGCCCTGGGAGGTCACACAGTGCCTTCACTATTGCTGTGGAGTCAGGGTTATATCTGCCACAATTCATGACCTTGACTGGTGCAGATACAGCCATTCTTAGCAAGCTTTGGATGTCTGCTTCAGTTCACTATTGTGTTTCAGGATGACACCCCTCCCCATCCTCAGCCTTTTTGCAGATGCTTGACAACTATGGGCCACACATGAGTGTCATTTTGCAGTGTCCTAAATTCAGAACACCATGCATACTGGCCTAGTTCCTGCTAATGAATGGCAAACATACAGATGTACACTGGCACCAGCAAGGTACAGATGGGGATGGTGGGCCTGAGGTGGAGTGAGGTGTTGCTTGTGCAGCAGATGTATCTTTATTAATACTGTCTGTGGGTTTCAGACTTGGTCTTGGTACACCATTACACATGTCAGCACATGCCTTTGGGGGACTTTTGATGTTATGCACATGCTACCTGTAGAGCGTCCTGGATGATGTTTCCTGTGGAATGACTTTCCCATCTGATTACCCTAACCCATAGGCCACACTTATGCAGAGTCCAGGCAATTGTTGACACAGGTACTGCACAGCCAAAACTTGCTAGTCATTCCTGTAACTCCCTCAGTGTTTCTAGGCAGCCTTCATGACCAGTTTTCAACATATGTTATCATCTGTCTTGGATTGCCATCTGTTTATTTTCTACATTAATGTTGTCCCATACTTTGTCACATACATGACTGTCTGCACTGTTTGCCATGTTATATGCAATGGTGAGGTAAGGCTACATCTCCCACTCCTGAGTGCTGCCTGTTGGATATGGAATACATTCCATGGTTTATAAGATGTGTGCAAGCCACGGCTGCTTCTGTTGCAAGTGAGTGGGCAAATATCATGGACATACATCTTGGACAGCAGACCATTTCTTGGTGTGACATTGAGGACCTGCCCTTGATGGAAGGTGCATACTCATGAAGAGTGAATGCTGTCAGTACCTCAAAAGCTGCTTCCATAATATGTTATTTGAAGTGTGTGCACACATATGTTTCCAGTATTTGTTAAAGTATGTATTCCCCATATTTGGTGTCCTATCATAGGATTAGATATTACACATTCATTGCTCATGTTAGGATCACATTATAGGTTGCAAGGGTTGTGGAATGTGGTATTGTGATATGCTGCCATGTAGATCTGTAACAGTTGCCATTGTAATAGTGGTATATACACTGCTGTAGCCATTGTATAAGGGTAATGTTTCAGGCATGTTCCTACTGTATGCCATTTGTCCCACCATTATGTTCATCCCTGTGCACACATCTTGCAATGACAGTTTGTTAGTTATATTGCCACCATGGTGACCACTGTGATGCAGGACAGTTAACAGCAACAATAAGTGAACATGTACAGCATGCATTATGGGTAGGTGTGTTAAATGTGTGCATGGCAAATACCATGGCCATAACATGGCCGGTATATTGGCAAACCTGAACAACAAACACTATACTCACCAGCTACAGGCTGCTGCCCCAGAGGTATATCAGAGAGACCTACATTGTTGTGTGAGAGATGTTATGTCAGTAGCCACACCTTTGGCATTGGTACAGGGTGGGAGCAGCATTTCAGTATATCAACAGTACCAACCCACAATACTACAGATTATGCACATCAGTTTATTACTACACTGCAGCAACAGACTATATATATTTTATCTGACATATGCATGCCAAAACTTTACAGATGCAGATGGATAAGGAACAGTGGTCTACTGATGTGCCCGGTGGCCTTACCTGCACACTCCTCATCCGTTGTGTGGGTAACAACCACCTCCACAATGCTATCAGCTGGTTCTTGGCTTTGCTGGTGGCCAGGTGCCCCGAGGCTGGTGAGGAGCTCCTCAGCATATGTCGGGGGGGCTGAATGGTATGACCCCAACCTGTGGCTAGCTGGTCCCTCCTAACTGCAGCAGCATGCTGATGGGCATGGCGCATAAGGTCAATGCAGATATGTCGGACCTGCTCATAACTGCGGTTATGCAGGCTGACATAATTTACCCTGTGGACGAGCTCAATCCACAGTGCAGTCCTCTCCTGCAAATCATGGGCTGTACACCCAAAGAGAGTTTGGTGGTGCTGCACCAGGTAGCTAATGATAACATCATTTTTCTGGGGGGAATACATTGGAAGGCACTCTCTAGACATGGTACCTGAAAGACATAAAGAGGAAAAAAAAAGGTCTGAGGACCTCATACTGCAAGGATATTATAGTTGTTAATTGACATCTCAGTCTCCCCCCCCCACCATATCTGCAACAATAATCTGAATACACAACTCAATGGGTATGTTTACACCAAACCTACTGCTGGGACATATATCATATTGTACGGCAAATACTGAAATGTGTTTCTAGTCATGTTCCATGTTGAAACACTATCATTGGTGGTCTGTTGCTAACAATTTCACCTGCATGCCATTGTAAGGGCCACTATGGCTTCATATATGCATGTGTTCTGTTTGCTATGCGACTGCTCCAAATCTGGTGTTTTGTGTTAATGGGGATATCTATGCATGCTGATATAACTAATCCTGGATTGTGTTGACTATTACTACCCACATATGTTCTAAAACTGCGACACAATAGCATGTTTGGAAAGGCTGTTCCCAGCAGAACCACCTCTTCCACCTCATCTGGCCATGTTACCAGGCCACAGTACATCTGGGACCCACCCTGGGACCTCATCATCTGCTGGTCCTGCACTACTTTCAGATGGAACCACCTAAGGGGATGGTACTTGTCCCCCCACACCTGAGAGCACACACAGACAATATCCTGTGACCTGAAGTCAGGTCCAGGGTCTGGTGCATAGGGAGCTCCACAGAGAATTGGGGGATCTGCTACACCACTTTGAGGCCCTTGATACACAATTACAGGGTCCGCATGCTCTTCCTGCTCAGCCCCCAGCTCAGCCACCTTCAGGGACATGAAGGTGCAGTGGTTACTGCCCATGGGTGGGGACCTTGGTCCCACTGTTTCCATTTGGGGTCTCATGGCCTTCAACTTTCCAAACACCCCTCCCCATCCAAGGTGTTTACCCAACACATGTGTCATATACCACCACTGTATGCTGTCTTGTCTGTCTTCCAAACCAACCTACCTCCCCAAATACACCTACTATCCTTCCCCAACATCCCACTCTCACCTTCACAAAGGGCAATGTGTTCCCAACATAAATTTTACACCAGACATAACTATCTATTTCACACCCACTTACAACTGTATATATATATATGTGTGTGTGTATAGATATGTGTGATGTTTTCTCAAACACGTCGTGCAGCACAGTCATTCAACAGTAGGGAAAATATATTTATATATATATATATATATGTGTGTGTGTGTGTGTGTGTGTGTGTGTGTATCATGCAGTACAGTCATTCAACAACAGGGAAAATGTATTTATATATATATATATATATATATATATATATATATATGTGTGTGTGTGTGTGTGTGTGTGTGTGTGTGTGTGTGTGTGTGTGTGTGTGTGTGTGTGTGTGTGTGTGTGTGTGTGTGTGTGTGTGTGTGTGTGTGTGTGTGTGTGTGTTTGTGTGTGTGTGTGTGTGTGTGTGTGTGTGTGTGTGTGTGTGTTTGTATATATGTAGACATACACGTATATATATGGTTCTAGGTCATAAGATCGACAGCCACTTTCACCGACAACAGAAACATCGACACCACATTATCGACAAACCATAAACACAACACCTCACATGCCCGACAAACAAGTAACCGATGGTCCACAAACACAAAACCCCATACACTGCACACACCACAATAACAACAATCAACTAACAAAACACATCCCCTTATCCAAAAACCACACACAGAACACAAGCACACCAAAATCCTCACAAACCCACACTAAACCTCACACACACAACTATGTACAACCCTAACCCAAACCCTTACCCTAAGGTCCGTCACTATCGCACACTCAGCTAACCCGCGCCCTAACCCTAACTCACTTAACCCACCCCACCCCAAAAATACCACTACCGACACTTACATAACCCAGCCTAACCCTAACTCACTTAACCGCTAACCCAAAAACTGCCACTACCGACACTTACCTAACCCGGCCCTAACCTAACTCACTTAACCCGCCCCTAACCCAAAAATACCACTACCACACTTACCTAACCCCTAACCTAACTCACTTAACCCACCCCTATCCCCACAGACTGTCACTATCCACACTTACCTTACTCGCACCTAATGTCCGTCACCGCATACTCACACAGCCTTCTTTCCAAGTCACTATCCCTGGCGTCGGCGTTTTCATCCGTAGCGTCGGTCTTCCGAGTGTCGGTCATCTGGCGCCCGCTAATCCGTTGTCGGTGATGTCGGCTGTCGATCTTCTAACCTAGACCCATATATATATATATATATATATATATATATATATATATATATATATATATATATATATATATATGTGTGTCTGTATATCTGTAGACAGCAGGTAGCAATACCTCTTACAGCAGGACTTGCAGACACAGGTCAACTACATATTTGTATAAGGTTCCAGACCTATGGACAGTGTGAGTATTGCTGTTATGTGCATTTAATACTGCTCATTTTACAGGGTTTGTGTGTACATGCTAGTTTTGCATGGAATGCAGTCTGTCTGCATAGCTCTCAACTGTGGGCCTATCCACATGATAACCAGAGGATTACATGTTATGTTTTGTCTGTTCACCACACAGGTCTTGTCTCTGACATATCAGTGGCATTCTCTCCGTTGAGTGCTATCAGTACATGGCAACATCCATTTGTGTTTCTGACTTCATATTCCTGAGTATGGGTATGTTGCAAGCAATCCTGTTACATCAGCAACTTTCACAGTGTATAACAGAAATATTGCAAATATGGCCCTGTGTTCCAGTCTCTGTCCTCCACCTATATACCAGGCTTTGTCCAGATGTCATACAGTAAGAGGTTGTTAAGTAATGCCCTATCATTATTTAGTGCTGGCATTCCGGCTATCATTCCAGTGATGTGGGGTAGGGTCTATATATATGAGTGCTACAGCTGGACAAAACTTGTGCGACCTTGTACAGTCCAGAGGTCAGTGTATGTAAAGCACTGTTATATGCCCTTGTAAGACATTTTATGAGGGAGGGGTATGAATTGTTTTTAATCTAGGCTGTTACATGTGAGGGATATCAGTAGTAAAACTCATTAAGGTATCTGGCTGTACATTTTCATACATTTCACCATGGGAACAGTGGTGGGCTAGAGCTTACTGTCTTACAGACAGTTCTGTTTGTCAGTGTGATAGTGAGGTTTTAAGTTAAGCATTATGTAACAGATACATTTTCATTGTGACTACTTAATTCTTTTCCCCCTAGGGGGTGAGTGTAATTGGAGGCTGCTGAACTACACCTGTAATTAATAAGTGTTGATAGGTTCTTATCTTCAAGGCAAGTGTTTTTTTTACTGTTGTACTACTTGAAGGCCTTAGCCTGGACAGGAACATATGTTATGTTTTCAGATTACTGTATAAAATATTTTGTTTGAGAGGTGCATTACTCAGTTATGCATTTCAAACACCTAACTGCTATACGAAATGGCATATACAACTGAAATAGTACACAAATAAACATTTTTATGTATGCAAATTTGTGTGTGATGTCATGTCCTTTGCATTGTCTGTGGGTATATGTCTCATGCAATAATTGCCTTTTGTATAAAAGAATCACACACTGGCCATTTTAAAAGGTGGCAACTGTAGGAATACTGGCTGTTTGATATGCTGTGCACCCTCTATATATACTTGTCAAAGGAAAAATCAAAGATCAATGCAGCCAAGGTTCAGTTAAGGTTCCTTTATTCTTGTACAAGGAGACAAAAATGCAGTTCAGAAGTTTGTCTGACATTATACAGGAAATACTTCATTATTATACTGTTTTGTAAGCCATTGCCCTCTAAGCTGACGTAATAAAATACAACTCTTAGCATTGTTCTAAGACAGGTGTTTACTAAGTTTTTCTGCTGATATAGCAAGTATAAACTTCCCATGTGAAAATTTCCTAAGATATCAACGTGGCCTCGCTAACTGCCGGTCTGTAACAATTCACTCATATTTCAGTGTTGCAATTAGTGATTCTTTCCTGCTTTGAGCATATAGCATATTCTGATTTCAGCCTATAATCTTATCTACAGCTGCAGTATGAACAAGGTTATTTGCTTAAGTCTAGTAACATTTCAGAATACTGTATTGTTCCTTCTCCTAACGTTAGCAAAATCATCTGTTTCTCAGTGTATGAACAAGGTAATTCACTGAGCTGACAAGAAGCAAAGTCAGAAAGTACATGCAATTATTTTCAAGCCTGTAGCAGAATAAATATGTTAACCCTTTTAGGCTTCTAATGCAGCAAGCATAATGCTAATACATATATGAATACATGTTTTACTATATATGTGAATACATATTTCTCTCACATTTCCCCCCTATTAACACTTTTATTCTGTTCAAAAGCATAAACAGTTAATTTCTTCCCCCAACCTCTTCCACGTGGGATTTGCGGTTAGGTAAGTCATATAGTTTAAACTTCTAAAAGCATTTCATTTTCCAGCAATTTATCAACTTCAGTGTTTTGATACAAGGTTTCATATACTGACATGTCTATCAATTCTTTAATCAGTTTGTTCATGCAGGGTATGCCACAACGTGCACACACTCCCAACAGGAGTATTCCCATACAGACAGCTATTAACATGTTCATTATGAAGGTACCCCACCCCCCAAACAGATTCTGGAAAAAGTCTGTCAGTGGGTTAGGGCCTGGTTTGGTCATAGTCGACACTTGCTGTATCACCTCAAGGTGGTCGTTAATCTTGTGCTGGTAATCAGGGATATATGCACAACATTCTTTTTTGATTAAAGCGCACCACCTCTCGCCGTTAGGGTGAAGTCGAGAGCCATACGATTTTGGAGTACTACAGTTCTCATAGCATTCAGTTCATCAGTTATCAATTCAAGAGCAGAAAAAGTTGCATTACTCATTACTTCAAGAAGTTTAGACAGTTTTTTCAGCTCCCAAATCGATTTTGCCGCTCCATATGCTGGTAATATGCCTGCCCACGATATGACAGCATCACTCAAGTCCATGTGCGTCAGCTTGGTACCCATGGTATGATGGTCCTTCCAGCCTACCTCGATTTGTCCCACTGGATTCTCAGGCTTTCTGACAGGTTTCTTGGCTACATCTCGGGTGTTTCGAATATTTCCTGAGGCAAAACTGCAGTGTGTCGCATGGCGGAACCAGGTACCCCAAAAACAACTGCGGACCAATTCTCAGGTAACCATTTATATGCTTTCTTATTACACACAAAATAACAATCCTCTACCTTAGTAGTTACTTTACTGAGATATGGCTGCCCTGCATGAAACATTTTCCTATCTTTTATAGACAGTTGCTTAAAAAGAATAGGATTATGATGTATATCCCTAACAGTCTTTTGCATGGACTCAAGAAATGAATCATAATTTGAATTACAAACTGTACCCATTTTGTTTGCTTTGGTATAACATTTATAATGTACAGTCTCATAAACCAAGTTTTCCCAGGTCTCATTGACCCCTAGGGGGACCGCAGTCATTAATAACCCCCCCCCCGTATGCTGTTGGTATGGCTGTACGAATCCAGCAATTAGTTCGGGTGCCAGTCTATGGGTGACTCATCACGTTTATTCAGTTCAGCTGATGTGGCCGAAAAAAGGATAGGCCACAGCAAAAAGATTATTGTCATCAGTACAATCAACAGGATAACCATGCAATACTTCTGGGGTTGTTCTGCATTCCTGTTTGCTCTAGATTTTGTCATGTTTAGTCTTTTTGTGGAACAGCAAGATTTTTATCTAGCTCAAAGTTTTTGCAAAGTTTACAGTGTATCAAATGGATCCAAGAGGATTTTTCATCAATCTTGACTGCTGTGGATGTCGACAAAAGGACCTGGTATGGTCCCTCCCACTTTGGCGAACTCCACTGTTTACGTTTTGTAGTCTTTACCCAGATTCAGTTTTCTGGGATTACTGTCGCTTCCAACGGTTGATTCGACTCTTTACCTGAAACAGAAAACTGCAAAAAGATGTTTTAGTATAATTTTTAAATCCGTATGTAGTCAGTACCTGGTTGACTAACTGTACCATCCCCCCTGTTGAGACATGGCATTGCCCATGGCTCAACAAAGCTGCATATTTAAATAAATTAGATGGCAATATTGGTTTTCCCTCTTTGGAGATGTACAGTCCTTCCTTGAGGAGTGCTCCTCGCCTTTCCCACTTTTGTTTCTCAGCTCGTGTAGTAAGTGTCTGCATTGTTTTTAACATTTCTAAGTCTAAAATCTCAGAAGGTTGTAATTCCTCGTTCAAAAGAAATGCTTCTGAGGCTGCTTGCTTTTCAGTTGTGTCAGCTCTAGCATTACCTTTTGAAATCCTATTTTGTTGCTTGGTATGAGCTATGCATATACAAATAGCGACTTTTTGAGGTAACTGAATTGATTTTAACAAATCTAAAATAAACTGTGCATGATTAATCGGTTTACCAGTAGATAATACTACTGAGGCCAAAGCCTGCACTGCCATTGCAGCAGCAATTACTGCTTGTACACAGTGGGGCAAAGACCGCACCACTGGGTCCAGTTGCGATGAATAGTAAGCAATGAAGCATTGCTTGTTCCCATGCTGTTATGTCAACACTGACATCATATAACCTTGCTTACAATCTACAGTTTGGAAAAAACGTTTATGATAGTTTGGTAATCCTAAGACTAATGAGGATGCTATCAATTGTTTCAGTTTACAGAAAACTAATTCTGCTTCTGGTGTCATTATATCAAATCTTGTGCTGCCATAGGCTTCTGAAAGATCAGGTTGTTCAACAGTGCAGATTCCAAAGCATAATTTGGGATCCAGCTCCGACAAAAATTAGTCATACCAAGAAAGGACATAATTTCCTTCTTGGTTGTGGGTTTTGGTGCTTGTAAGATTGCTATTTTCCTGTCATCTAATGTCCTACCCTTTTTGGATATTACATATCCAAGGTATTTAACTTGTTTTCTCCAAAGCTGCAATTTGTTTTTGCTTACTTTGTGTCCTTCAATGGCTAAGAATTTCAATAATGTCATAGTGTCTTCCTTACAATCTTGCTGGGTAGGGGCTGCCAGCAGGATGTCATCAACATAAAGTAAAATCTGACCACCTTTCGATGGGGTAAACCCTGCCAAGTTACTTGCCATCTCTTGTGAGAATATCATTGGACTTTCACAATATCCCTGTGGTAGTAGCGTATATGTATACTGCTTCCCTGAAATGTAAATGCAAACCAATACTGGCTGTTAGGGTGTATTGGTATTGCAAAGAACGCATTGCTAATATCTACCACAGAAAAATATTTGTGTTGAGGCTTCAAATCATTTAATAGGGTATGTGGATCTGGCACTGTAGGTGCCCTTGGTATTACTGCATCATTTACAGCTTGTAAATCTTGGACCATACGCCATTCTCCATTTGCTTTCTTAACTGGAAATAAGGGTGAGTTACATGGTGAATCGGGAGATTCCACCAGTAATCCTTCCTTAAGTAAAGCTGCTATGATAGGTTTAATACCTGCTTCTGCATCTTTTCTTAAGGGGTACTGCCTTTTCTGTGGTCTAAAGGCTGATTTTGGCGTGATGGCAACTGGTCCTGCTGTACGAATAAGTCCTACATCTGATTTCCCTATTGACCAGGTATGTCTAATAAAACTTTTTCTTCCTCTTCTAGTAAGAGTGTTTCTCAGCTGCCCTCACTTGACTGCAAGTGTACAGCTGGGTGTGTCTGTATGCTCCAATTTAATTTATGTATATGTACTCCTTGTTCTGACAGTTCTAATTCTGTCTGCTTTTCCCATTTTGTGACTTTTTCTCCTAGGTCTGCCCATTTCACATCTTTGTCTTTAGTTAAACTAACATGTGGTAATCGATTTGATTTATAAAGTGCAAAGAACTCCTGGGGCAATGAACAGCTAACTACACTGTTCCCTTTCATGTCCCAGTACAGATTACGCAATACTAATCTGTTTGCACGGTTTTTAAACAATTTTTGCTCATATTCTTTGTCAGGTCCTGGTGTATTACAGTGCAACAGGTGTTGTACATCAATGCAAAGGGAGGGGAACTTACTGATAGCCACATTCACTAATTCTTCAGTTATTGCCCCAGGACCGGTCGTAACCAAGTCCTGGCTATACCAATAAAATGTTTTACCCTCCGACTGCACTGCTAAAGTGTTCATTTGTCATTGTGCTTCCATACCCTGCATGGTTGGAACTACTGCTATGCCAAATAGTTGCATAAGATCTCTGCCCAAAAGGTTCACTGGGAATTTTGCAGAAACAACAATTTTGCTTTTCTGGGTTAATCCTGAAACAGGATCTGTTATTGCAATATTATGGGAGAGAGGCTCCTGATACAGCTGTCCATTAGCTGCTTTCACCAAAATGTAATCATGTGACTCTGACTTCTCTGGTAGTTTGGAGGGGTGTACCAGGGTTCATGATGCCCTGAATTGCACAGAAACTTGACTTCCTCCCTGTACCAGGAGTGTAACTTCTGGTTTCGTGTCTGCCAAATAGAGCTCCAGGCTCAACAAGGCTAAGTCTAATATTTCATTTTCTTTACTATCGGTAGCTTCCTGCACTTCCTCTATTTCTCCTATGACATTCTCTGCTCTCTCTATCACATTCTCATTTGTCCTTTCTCTGTTATTCCCATCTAGTGATTCTTGACTACCATATAGTCAGTCCTCACCCTCTTCATTCTTATCCTTCATTGCTGCCTTCTTATTCTTGCAATCCTTTGCCATATGTCCCTTTTTACTGCATTTAAAACATTCACCCCTTTTCTTTCTCCCTTCAAAGTCCTCTGATCGCTGATCAAATTGTTTATTTACCTGGGCATTCTTCTTGCCCTTCTTTCTGGACTGTACTAAATAAACTTCTCCGTCATCTACAGCGAATACTTGGGCTTTCTTTTTCTTTTTGTTATTAAAATGCCTTTTGGCATGCCTAGCATATTCAAGCAGTGACTGTAATCTGCTTGTACGATGGTCTACCATATGCTTCGTAATAAAACTACTTATGGGTGCAATACTGCCTTTTAAAAATGCATTCTTTAACTGCTGTTCATATGGGGAATCTTGTGTCTGGTCTTCAGGAACCTGCATTCCACAATGGCTATTAAAACATTCTATTAATCTGGCATAATATTTATCAACAGTTTCACCTTCTTGTTGGATGCATTGATTAATGCAAGTCCAGTCTGCCCTAGGTTTCCATTTTTCAGAAATTCGGTCTGTTAGACCCTTCACTCTGTTGTCTAACTCTGCGCTGTTATGTGGGCGGAGCTTAAGCAGCGTCACGGGGATTCCAGTTGCCACTGATCATGTGCCAATCTGGATCTACTATTTGTCTGACAACTTTTTCTGAGGATTTTTCTAGTTTACCATCAAATTCATATTTATTAACCCATTTTGTGTAGTATTTAACGTTATCGGCACGTCGTGACCGCATGTATTCTGCGTCTTCGGTTAACAGTGGATTTTGGGGTTGTTTTGTACGTTTATTACCCATTTTGACCTAACCTTATGAATGTTATGTAACCCTTCCTGTTTTTTAACGTGGTACCATGAAGATTTTATAGTCCCTTCAGACTACCTGCCTACTTATTCTGCTTCCCTGATCTATGACAAGATAGCAATTTTTCTGTCCCTGGATTTACATAAAAAATCCTGACTGAACAAATACAATCAAGTCCCTGATCTAAAACAGAAAAAAGTCCCTGATCTTTGACAAGATAGCAATTTTTTGTCCCTGGATTTACATAAAAATCCTGACTGAACAAATACAATCAAGTCCCTGATCTAAAACAGAAAAAGTAGAATCCCCTTACCTGAGCCTCAGCAATTGATCACCCTGGTCCGATTGAAACCTGTTCATCAGCCACAGATCAGAAAGTGGCCGGCCTCTGTTTATACAACAGTTCAGTCGGAGGTCTTTTCAAATAAGAAGAACCATTTCGGTAACTTCTTCCGTGATTTCAGCCACCAGGCCTGTCTGATCCAGGTCAACCAAGAGGCTTCCGGTCAAAGAAGGACCAACTTGTCAAAGGAAAAATCAAAGATCAATGCAGCCAAGGTTCAGTTAAGTTTCCTTTATTCTTGTACAAGGAGACAAAAATGCAGTTCAGAAGTTTGTCTGACATTATACAGGAAATACTTCATTATTATACTGTTTTGTAAGCCATTGCCCTCTAAGCTGACGTAATAAAATACAACTCTTAGCATTGTTCTAAGACAGGTGTTTACTAAGTTTTTCTGCTGATATAGCAAGTATAAACTTCCCATGTGAAAATTTCCTAAGATATCAACGTGGCCTCGCTAACTGCCGGTCTGTAACAATTCACTCATATTTCAGTGTTGCAATTAGTGATTCTTTCCTGCTTTGAGCATATAGCATATTCTGATTTCAGCCTATAATCTTATCTACAGCTGCAGTATGAACAAGGTTATTTGCTTAAGTCTAGTAACATTTCAGAATACTGTATTGTTCCTTCTCCTAACGTTAGCAAAATCATCTGTTTCTCAGTGTATGAACAAGGTAATTCACTGAGCTGACAAGAAGCAAAGTCAGAAAGTACATGCAATTATTTTCAAGCCTGTAGCAGAATAAATATGTTAACCCTTTTAGGCTTCTAATGCAGCAAGCATAATGCTAATACATATATGAATACATGTTTTACTATATATGTGAATACATATTTCTCTCACATTTCCCCCCTATTAACACTTTTATTCTGTTCAAAAGCATAAACAGTTAATTTCTTCCCCCAACCTCTTCCACGTGGATTTGCGGTTAGGTAAGTCATATAGTTTAAACTTCTAAAAGCATTTCATTTTCCAGCAATTTATCAACTTCAGTGTTTTGATACAAGGTTTCATATACTGACATGTCTATCAATTCTTTAATCAGTTTGTTCATGCAGGGTATGCCACAACGTGCACACACTCCCAACAGGAGTATTCCCATACAGACAGCTATTAACATGTTCATTATGAAGGTACCCCACCCCCCAAACAGATTCTGGAAAAAGTCTGTCAGTGGGTTAGGGCCTGGTTTGGTCATAGTCGACACTTGCTGTATCACCTCAAGGTGGTCGTTAATCTTGTGCTGGTAATCAGGGATATATGCACAACATTCTTTTTTGATTAAAGCGCACCACCTCTCGCCGTTAGGGTGAAGTCGAGAGCCATACGATTTTGGAGTACTACAGTTCTCATAGCATTCAGTTCATCAGTTATCAATTCAAGAGCAGAAAAAGTTGCATTACTCATTACTTCAAGAAGTTTAGACAGTTTTTTCAGCTCCCAAATCGATTTTGCCGCTCCATATGCTGGTAATATGCCTGCCCACGATATGACAGCATCACTCAAGTCCATGTGCGTCAGCTTGGTACCCATGGTATGATGGTCCTTCCAGCCTACCTCGATTTGTCCCACTGGATTCTCAGGCTTTCTGACAGGTTTCTTGGCTACATCTCGGGTGTTTCGAATATTTCCCTGAGGCAAAACTGCAGTGTGTCGCATGGCCGGAACCAGGTACCCCAAAAAAACAACTGCCGGACCAATTCTCAGGTAACCATTTATATGCTTTCTTATTACACACAAAATAACAATCCTCTACCTTAGTAGTTACTTTACTGAGATATGGCTGCCCTGCATGAAACATTTTCCTATCTTTTATAGACAGTTGCTTAAAAAGAATAGGATTATGATGTATATCCCTAACAGTCTTTTGCATGGACTCAAGAAATGAATCATAATTTGAATTACAAACTGTACCCATTTTGTTTGCTTTGGTATAACATTTATAATGTACAGTCTCATAAACCAAGTTTTCCCAGGTCTCATTGACCCCTAGGGGGACCGCAGTCATTAATAACCCCCGTATGCTGTTGGTATGGCTGTACGAATCCAGCAATTAGTTCGGGTGCCAGTCTATGGGTGACTCATCACGTTTATTCAGTTCAGCTGATGTGGCCGAAAAAAGGATAGGCCACAGCAAAAAGATTATTGTCATCAGTACAATCAACAGGATAACCATGCAATACTTCTGGGGTTGTTCTGCATTCCTGTTTGCTCTAGATTTTGACATGTTTAGTCTTTTGTGGAACAGCAAGATTTTTATCTAGCTCAAAGTTTTTGCAAAGTTTACAGTGTATCAAATGGATCCAAGAGGATTTTTCATCAATCTTGACTGCTGTGGATGTCGACAAAAGGACCTGGTATGGTCCCTCCCACTTTGGCGAACTCCACTGTTTACGTTTTGTAGTCTTTACCCAGATTCAGTTTTCTGGGATTACTGTCGCTTCCAACGGTTGATTCGACTCTTTACCTGAAACAGAAAACTGCAAAAAGATGTTTTAGTATAATTTTTAAATCCATGTAGTCAGTACCTGGTTGACTAACTGTACCATCCCCCCTGTTGAGACATGGCATTGCCCATGGCTCAACAAAGCTGCATATTTAAATAAATTAGATGGCAATATTGGTTTTCCCTCTTTGGAGATGTACAGTCCTTCCTTGAGGAGTGCTCCTCGCCTTTCCCACTTTTGTTTCTCAGCTCGTGTAGTAAGTGTCTGCATTGTTTTTAACATTTCTAAGTCTAAAATCTCAGAAGGTTGTAATTCCTCGTTCAAAAGAAATGCTTCTGAGGCTGCTTGCTTTTCAGTTGTGTCAGCTCTAGCATTACCTTTTGAAATCCTATTTTGTTGCTTGGTATGAGCTATGCATATACAAATAGCGACTTTTTGAGGTAACTGAATTGATTTTAACAAATCTAAAATAAACTGTGCATGATTAATCGGTTTACCAGTAGATAATACTACTGAGGCCAAAGCCTGCACTGCCATTGCAGCAGCAATTACTGCTTGTACACAGTGGGGCAAAGACCGCACCACTGGGTCCAGTTGCGATGAATAGTAAGCAATGAAGCATTGCTTGTTCCCATGCTGTTATGTCAACACTGACATCATATAACCTTGCTTACAATCTACAGTTTGGAAAAAACGTTTATGATAGTTTGGTAATCCTAAGACTAATGAGGATGCTATCAATTGTTTCAGTTTACAGAAAACTAATTCTGCTTCTGGTGTCATTATATCAAATCTTGTGCTGCCATAGGCTTCTGAAAGATCAGGTTGTTCAACAGTGCAGATTCCAAAGCATAATTTGGGATCCAGCTCCGACAAAAATTAGTCATACCAAGAAAGGACATAATTTCCTTCTTGGTTGTGGGTTTTGGTGCTTGTAAGATTGCTATTTTCCTGTCATCTAATGTCCTACCCTTTTTGGATATTACATATCCAAGGTATTTAACTTGTTTTCTCCAAAGCTGCAATTTGTTTTTGCTTACTTTGTGTCCTTCAATGGCTAAGAATTTCAATAATGTCATAGTGTCTTCCTTACAATCTTGCTGGGTAGGGGCTGCCAGCAGGATGTCATCAACATAAAGTAAAATCTGACCACCTTTCGATGGGGTAAACCCTGCCAAGTTACTTGCCATCTCTTGTGAGAATATCATTGGACTTTCACAATATCCCTGTGGTAGTAGCGTATATGTATACTGCTTCCCCTGAAATGTAAATGCAAACCAATACTGGCTGTTAGGGTGTATTGGTATTGCAAAGAACGCATTGCTAATATCTACCACAGAAAAATATTTGTGTTGAGGCTTCAAATCATTTAATAGGGTATGTGGATCTGGCACTGTAGGTGCCCTTGGTATTACTGCATCATTTACAGCTTGTAAATCTTGGACCATACGCCATTCTCCATTTGCTTTCTTAACTGGAAATAAGGGTGAGTTACATGGTGAATCGGGAGATTCCACCAGTAATCCTTCCTTAAGTAAAGCTGCTATGATAGGTTTAATACCTGCTTCTGCATCTTTTCTTAAGGGGTACTGCCTTTTCTGTGGTCTAAAGGCTGATTTTGGCGTGATGGCAACTGGTCCTGCTGTACGAATAAGTCCTACATCTGATTTCCCTATTGACCAGGTATGTCTAATAAAACTTTTTCTTCCTCTTCTAGTAAGAGTGTTTCTCAGCTGCCCTCACTTGACTGCAAGTGTACAGCTGGGTGTGTCTGTATGCTCCAATTTAATTTATGTATATGTACTCCTTGTTCTGACAGTTCTAATTCTGTCTGCTTTTCCCATTTTGTGACTTTTTCTCCTAGGTCTGCCCATTTCACATCTTTGTCTTTAGTTAAACTAACATGTGGTAATCGATTTGATTTATAAAGTGCAAAGAACTCCTGGGGCAATGAACAGCTAACTACACTGTTCCCTTTCATGTCCCAGTACAGATTACGCAATACTAATCTGTTTGCACGGTTTTTAAACAATTTTTGCTCATATTCTTTGTCAGGTCCTGGTGTATTACAGTGCAACAGGTGTTGTACATCAATGCAAAGGGAGGGAACTTACTGATAGCCACATTCACTAATTCTTCAGTTATTGCCCCAGGACCGGTCGTAACCAAGTCCTGGCTATACCAATAAAATGTTTTACCCTCCGACTGCACTGCTAAAGTGTTCATTTGTTATTGTGCTTCCATACCCTGCATGGTTGGAACTACTGCTATGCCAAATAGTTGCATAAGATCTCTGCCCAAAAGGTTCACTGGGAATTTTGCAGAAACAACAATTTTGCTTTTCTGGGTTAATCCTGAAACAGGATCTGTTATTGCAATATTATGGGAGAGAGGCTCCTGATACAGCTGTCCATTAGCTGCTTTCACCAAAATGTAATCATGTGACTCTGACTTCTCTGGTAGTTTGGAGGGGTGTACCAGGGTTCATGATGCCCCTGAATTGCACAGAAACTTGACTTCCCTCCCCTCTACCAGGAGTGTAACTTCTGGTTTCGTGTCTGCCAAATAGAGCTCCAGGCTCAACAAGGCTAAGTCTAATATTTCATTTTCTTTACTATCGGTAGCTTCCTGCACTTCCTCTATTTCTCCTATGACATTCTCTGCTCTCTCTATCACATTCTCATTTGTCCTTTCTCTGTTATTCCCATCTAGTGATTCTTGACTACCATATAGTCAGTCCTCACCCTCTTCATTCTTATCCTTCATTGCTGCCTTCTTATTCTTGCAATCCTTTGCCATATGTCCCTTTTTACTGCATTTAAAACATTCACCCCTTTTCTTTCTCCCTTCAAAGTCCTCTGATCGCTGATCAAATTGTTTATTTACCTGGGCATTCTTCTTGCCCTTCTTTCTGGACTGTACTAAATAAACTTCTC
>NC_056751.1:159954534-159977034 GCF_019279795.1 Protopterus annectens
GACATTGGTGTCACTGTTTGAGAAACATGTGCACATTAGCTGGATTGCACATTTGACTGTTTTACAACTACATACTGCAATTTAGATTCCTGAGTACACAGTGTAGGTTTTAAGTCTGCACCTGTTAGCCTTATACATTTGTCAGTGCATTCACAGCTACATACATCTGAAATTGAAAGGTTAACACAGGACAATGCTGGCAGACAAACAAGTAAAACACATTCTGATGGGCATATGTACTGTTGCTTTTTTTCAGTTATTTTACGTGCCCATTCTAAAGTATGCAGACAAGCAGTGCTAAAGAACTTCATCTCAGTTAATACATTCTGCAGGACATACACATTTCTATTTTTAAGGTACAAGTGAGATGACACACACCAGTGTTTGGGATCACCTTTATTAGTTTTGACTTACAACTCACTCGACTGTGTACAACTCAGAAATCCACAATTACTATTCCTGCATGATCTGCACGGGGGAATGCTTTTCAGTTCTAAGTGTTACAGTAGCCCTGACATGGCACTTTCTTGGCAGGTTCACTCAGACACACTCATACATATTCTAATATTCCTTTCCTGCATATTGTACCTTGTTTGCTACTGACATCTATATTACACAGCAGCTGGAAATACTCCTCTGTAACCATGGCAGCCTGACACAGACATTTATTCCTGACTTTTACAGCACAATTATATATGCAGGCAGTGCTACCATTACCATATTTTTGATTTGTTACTGCTAATATTAGGAGGTATTCTGTACTCACCATAATGCCGATGCAGCTGGGCCAGTTGCTGGGCATGAGCCTCAACATTCTGGGACCTCTCTACTGTAAATGTATGGGGAGACATGACACATTAATCACACCTGCACAGTCACAAGTTGAAATTTTTCCATACTTAGAGATACATAAGACTGCATACTTACAGACAGGTTGAACATCCTGCACTTGGGCTTCTTGGATCCACTGGTTCAAGAGTGCACCCCTCCTCTGCTTTAGGTCATTATGGTGGTGACATACCTGCTCACCAGTCCGGGGTATGCCAGTGGCACTGGTGAGATCATGTGCAAGCTGGTCTCAGGCCTCCGCTTTGTACTGGGAGCCCTGGTACTGGCCCTGCAGCAGCCTGCCATCATATTTTTTTATTAGGAGCCCAACCGTGACCTTGAACTCCTGGATGCCCGAACATTGTGCTCAGAAGTGAACACCTTCACCGACACCAAACATTTTGGTCCTGCTGTGAGCAATCCCAAATGGCTATGGCTCTATTCTCGCCTGTGTGGTTTAAATAGGGCAGTTTTCCAACACTTTTTCTTGATTGACCAGTTTTAATATGCTGAACTATGCTTAGCTCCATGCAAATCCGCATAGCAATGCTTACACCGGATAAGCACAGCGGAAAGCCGGCAAACAATGCTTACACTAGCAAAGCATTGTTTAAATCAATTTTTTTTCATTAAATTTATAAAGTACTTTTTACTTTTATATTTTACATATTCCCACCCCTACTGTGCTATCCATGAGCCATATGATTGACATCTATCATTCAAATTCCTTAAAAGTTTATTAAATAAATTGGGATTTGAACCGAGCATGTTCTACATACAAAATCATGGCAGTACCATGATGCTACAGCCACTTGATTACATTTTGTATCACAGTAGCACTTTTCTATCATTTTCGGGATTTCAGCCAGACTAAGCATAGCTGTGCATGATGGAAAAAAATAATTTTTTGTATTTTTATTGCTTTCCTCTTGCCCTACTGCTTCCATGCATTTAGGACAAAAGTGCATACATTCAGGGGTGTGCACATGAAGGCTGCTGCCTTCTAGGTGTGTTTGTGGTTTTTTTTTGTTTTCAGTGTCTGTGGACACCGAAATGTTAGCTACTTACATTTCAGTGTCTGCAGACACTGTTTTAGTATATAATATTAGAGCCAGGCTCTAATAGTATATACATTGACACTCGTCTGTGTCACAAAGTACCGTACGGCATTTTCTGAGCGAAGTGGGCGTGTTACATGTACAGGCACTGCTGACACACACCTCCTGCACTTGTTCATGATTCGTGTCCATTTAGACTCAACAGCAGCATGCCTTCATGCATATGCAAGGTGCGCTGCTATTCGAAATGGACACAAACCACTCCATGCAAGAATAGTCTTATTCTTGTATGGAGTTTTGTGAATCCTGGGGAGCAGTTCCACATTAATGTTTATTGCTATCACCTGCTATTGATACCTATGTCTATTTTTACACATATATGCATTTTTCATAGCTATGTCATAGTCTTAGCATAGAGAGTCATTTGTCATTCCCAGCTACTTGTGACAGTGTGCGACATACCAGTGCCATCTGAAAATAGCTGCATATTTATGTGGCTATGTAGGAAAGTGAATCAATGTGTTTGAATGTGTGTGTGTGTGTGTGTGTGTGTGTGTGTGTGTGTGTGTGTGTGTGTGTGTGTGTGTGTGTGTGTGTGTGTGTGTGTGTGTGTGTGTGTGTGTGTGTGTGTGTGTGTGTGTGTGTGTGTGTGTGTGTATGTGTATACATATATCCATATTATGAGCAAAGCCAACATATATTTCATTAGTGCAATGGATAGAAATCTTTCTTGCAAATGTTATAATTCACGTGCATAGCACGCATAAACACTTTGTTACATCAGCCCTTTAATTGCTCCAACACTTTGCAGTACAATAGTACAAGACATTTTGGAATACCACATATGCATATGTACATATAAGCCAACATACACTGCATTAGTCCATTGGAAAATATTTCCTTGTTAGTATTACTATTTATTTGCATACTATACATGAACACTGCTTGTTACAGTGCTTGTTTAATATGTACAGTAGAATAAGACATTTTGGAGTCTCAGCTACATGGTCCAGTAGAGAAAACCTAAGGAAAAAGTCTAAAATGTATCCTACTGGTTACTGAGTGTAAAACAAAGATTACAAGCAAGAAAAGGGAGTCTGAGGTATGTTCTTTTGCAGTTTCGGTTGTTGTGAACCTTTATTTAGTCCTTTATCCCACCAAAGATAATTAGGGACAATTCAGACTTAACTTTCTACTGCTTAATATTTTCAGTAGATTCCTACCCTATCTTTCTGAAAAGAATCTTATCAAATTATTAGGCATCATCATTTTAGGAAGTCAGTTCTACTGGCTCACCACCATGTTTCTGTATAACTTTCTAACATACAAACTAATGCCACAAGTTGATCTTACTTAAGCCAGTTACTGCTGTAGCCTTCTTCCTTTGAATGCCCTGCAACCCTTCCTTATAATAATAATCATTAACATAAGTACATTATCCAAGCAAATACACAGGTTAGCATTTCTATTTATGTGACTTGAATATAATGAGTTCATCCATAGCCAGGATGTTCACTTCAGTTAAAATAAAGTCATGCATTTTTAGAAATGATCGAATTAGTGTTGTACCACTTAATGAAAAAAACAGAGTGTGGGAAAATCTATGATTAAATCAGCAACATATTTTCATCTGTAGTTAGTACATTACTGGGTCTATACTATAAAAAGAGCTGCTCTAAAGGTTCCCGAAGTAAAACATCCAGATGCTATGTATGAACCCAACTTCCCTTTATGTTGCAATTCTCAGATTTTTCTCTTAGCATGTTTGTGGTTGAAACCATTATGGGATGTAGCTGGCAAGAGTCAAATGGTGCGCACTTCCTCAGAACACATTTAAACCAGCACGCTGGGCTAGCAGTGTCTAATTCAGCTGTTTTATCTTCAGACATGATACTGTGGGCTGTTATAAGAGGATTACAATGTCATGTTTAGAACCCACTAAATCATCTTTCCACTGGGTAAGTAAATGGTAATGAGATACACTTTATAAGAATGCTGTTCTATAGAAATTCAGAAGTCTTTAATCTTTAAAGTATAGTAGCTGTCTTTTTATGCTTGTTTTGTTTAATACTGAATTTTATATGTAGCTACTGTCTTGATGCTAGTCATAATTTATTTTGTAAAGATTACATATTTTGCTAATTTTATGATGTTTTAGTTTTATTTATCTGCTCATATTTTACTACTTGCAATGAAAGTACATGGTTTACAAGGAAAATTATAAAATGTGTACGTCTAGTTATGTCCACATCCATTTGCCTACTGTATAACTCTGACCAAGTCATTTGACCAGACAGTACTCCCAGCCTGCCACTGAAAAGGGACAGTTATGTCCAGTGGGTTTACCCAGTTAACAAATATATATTATAAAATAAAACGTGTTGGCCTTGTTGGAAAAAAAGAGATCATGATGGCCCCAGGCAGTGATTTATATGCTAGAACAAGGTACCATAGGAAATCAAAAATAAGTTATTTCGTTACATTTACCTGCATTGTGGTTTCTTTAATACAGCATTACATGCACTTAGTTTCAAAGGTGTTCCACCTACAAGACCTAGCTGACAACATGCCTCTTGATGAAGACTGTCTTGTCTTGCTGAAAACCTAGAAAGAGTGTACTATAATATAGGCAGTGAGATAAGTTGAGTCAACCAAGGGGTTACAGCAAGGGGCTATAATGCAAGGAAAACTTTCAAGGGGCTAGCATAACCAATAAAGCAGTAAATAAAAACTGTTTGCTTTTTGCACCAAAATGTGTGTAAAACAAACAAGATTCCTTGCATAAAACGAAATCCTTATAGGTATAATGGTATTCAGACAGATAAAGGGAATGGCTAAGCTGCAGATCATCTAAGGTCTGGAGGCTGTGAAATGGAAATGCAGAGTAAGGATTTTGGTGAATTAAACTGTTTCTGCCTGCTCTAAATCTACACATTTTTGTACTCAAGTTATTAACTTGGAATTCTGTCAAATGAAAGATAATGGAAAACTACCACTGAAAGAAACTCTGTACTAATTAAAGTGCCACATATGTGGTCAGATGAAAGAAGTGGACTTGAATACTGGAATATATTGATTTGCAAACTGCTCTTATGGTGCAGTTATGGTGCAACAGAGATTGGGAGAATTTTCCAATGATAATAAACCTCATTTTTTTCCATTAACAAAGTTTAATTTGAGTACTCGTTCCTTGTACTCCAAAAGCCAAAAAAAACTTATGAGTACCAACAGTAAGGTCTCCTAGCACACCACACCAGGATTATTCAATTTTAGTGAAAAGCAATATCTAGGGGAATGGTCCTGATAACCTACTTTGTTATGTGTTTATACTGTGCTGTTTTTTTCTTCTGGAAATGATGACATTGTTTTGCTCTAATCAAATCAATATTCTATTTAACAAATAACAAAATAAATTAAAATAACCTTGATTTCTGTAAATCCAGTGAGTGGAATATCATCTGATATGAGCATAAGGAATAACCATTTAAGTGCTTGTTCCATCTTCTGAGGGTTATTGGATGTCAGGACCAGATCGGATGCTATCATCTAACAAAGGCTAGGTGAAAGTGTGCCCAGGCCCACTGTTTGTGCAGGGTTTGCTCTGGCCACAGACACTGTGTGGCTAGGAGCTTCTGTTCTGACATAAATACTTGTCTGCAATGGCATTAGAAGCGACCTCGAATAAATATGCTGCTGTAGTAGTCATCCTAATGAGAAATGTATTAAATAAATAAAGCTGATGTCAAAGAGATTAGCATATATGGTTGATCACTGGGTAAGATCAATGAGCTATTACTAGGTTTTCTAAAAATGAACTGGAATAGGCTGGAAACTGACTTATTGATAACCAGGATCTGACTGGATTATGAAACATTTTAAATGAAGCACATGGGATATCCATTTGGTATTGATTAGAAATTGTTATAAACCATACATTCATTTTCTAATGATCTACTTTATTTTTTATCACAAAAGTTAGGACCGCTGACATCAGACACCAAATGACACATGATGTATGTTAACAGCATCTGCGTGCCCACTGACTATTCCGGGTTTCCCAAGTGAAGCCCCATGGTAGATTGATGACTAAATAATGAGATCCTTGGCAGTAAGAATAAGGTCTTTCTTAGTTTTTTTGAAATAAAGTACATTTCTGTGGTTTGAAACACTGGTGCAATATCTTGGAAAAAATCAAACTAAAAAGAATACACTATTAAGTTGCTGTACCTAAATAAATGGAAAAAAATGTTCAACAGCCCAAGTGTTTGAAGTGTTCCATCTAGTGACTGTGCCATTTTCAGAATTTTCCACTCTCATATAGGAGGGGGTTATCATTAATCAAAGTCTCCCTATCTTTGCTGGCAGAGCTGTAACAAGGGAATGTGTCATCTTAGACAAAAGAAGCATTTGGCACCCCTCCTCCTGTCAGCATAATTTGACCTTTTATAAACTGTTATTAAGCAATCACAATTGTGATCACTTACAGACTACTTGTAGACTGGTTGTCTAGGCATTCTGTTTTAGAGGGTAGTTTACAAGGCAGTTTGATCATTAGGCAGTTTATAAGCTGTATGTCAAGTGAGCATGATCATTTAATTCATGGATTATATGCTGCCACTTTTATTTTTAATGTATGGTACTATCTAGTCCTACAAGCTAGTGGCTGGTGCAGGTGTCCCATTTACCCCACCCTTACTATGATACTGCTCACCAATTTACATAGCTTGAATGTCCTGTAGTATTATTTCCTGTCTTACCAGGCCACTATGTAGGTCCGGCCTACAGAATGGTCACCTGTTTCCCTTCACTCTAGTTTTTGTTCTGTTCTGAACTTAAAGCTATGTTTTATACCTTATAATATTTGATTAGGTTGCCATAGCAGTGAGTCTTTAATACAGTTGCAGGCTTAGTTTTGCATTTCTGACTGATCACAGCACATTATTTTTGTGTGTTATAGAGGGGAGGAGGTAAGATTGTCACAGGTAGATTTGTGATAATATTGAACATCCAGTGGGGTATACCAGGACTATATTATTACTGTCAGAAAACAGACTTTTTCTAGACTTATTCTATTTTAGATAGCAGGATGCTTTGTAGATTTGGAGTATATGTGGTCTCTGGTTATTTAGCAACACAGCTACATTATGCGAAGTGCCACAGCTTTTATGTTTAAGATTCTTGAATGCCTACATCAGTCCACTTTTAGTGCACCTATACTGTATTCTAATCATGCAACATGCCCTGAACAAAGGATTGCACATCAAGCATTGAAGCTTTTGTTAGGTGGAGCACTGTCAGTGCAGATTGCTTAACACAATCTGTGGTGAGAGACCTGGGCACTCAGGTTGATAACAGCCTCACATTTGACCATCATGTAGTGGCAGTGGTCAGAAAAGTTGTACTTGGTTCATCTCATAAGTAAAGGGATTGCATCCAGAAAAAAGGAGGTTATTACCATTCTATACTCCTCCCTCATTAGAGCAATAATTGAATGTAACACCAGGTTTGGGATGCACTTCTCCAAACATCTTCATCAACTGGAAAGGCCACTGAAATACCTCACAAAGAGAATCCATGGGCTCCAACACCTGTCCTATGCAGACAGGCTCAAATCACTATCACTCTATTTGGTATCATATAGATTGCTCAGGGGTGATCTGTATCTCACCTACAAGGTAATCTCAGACCCTGCCCTACTAGAGATGCTCTGTATCTAACTCCTCACGCACTACCCACTCAAAATGGCTGAATCTAATATGCAACATCAACAAAACCTGCTGGAGAGACAGGTTTGTCTCCCGGAGGCTGCCTCATCTCTGGAACAGACTTCCCATACATGTGAAACAGAGTACCTCACTGACCCTCTTCAAGTGCAGTCTTGATGAGTGGATGTAAAACCACTTTTTGTCCCAGGGGTTCCACCTGTGTCCCTCTCTGACAGGGGCGACAGGTGCTGACTGAGGTTTCTTTTTGGGGATAAACTCTTAGCTAGGCTTCTAAGGGCCCCAAAGTCATTAGCCTAGTAACCTCCTATGATCCTATGTTCCTGTGGCAGATCGTGAATCTTCTGCTAACTGTTAGATGAAGGGGTTGCTACAGTGAGCCGATGCTGTATGTGTAGCACTGTCTCAGCAGGTGGCTTATGTTCCTGTGGCAGATTGTGAATCTGCTGCTAACCATTAGCTGAAGAGGTTGCTACACTGAGTCGATGCTTTAAACATCTTCAGGAACTGTACACAACTTTAGTAGCTGTAGAACCTTATTTTCATCTCTACAGATAATATATTGTCACCTATACTGAAAGAAACATTTTTTCTTCAGGCAATGTAGAACAAGATGTAAGACTCATATAAACACCAAAATAATTCTGCTATATCAAATAGATTTCATGCTATGGAACTATGACTTCTAATAGAATTAACAGCCTTGGAACCTTAAAAACTATGCATAGTTTAGACTACAGCAAATAAAATATTACTAAATAATCACATCTTCATTATTGCCAGTATCAAATTTATTTTTAAAGTAAAGGTAAGCATTTACATGTAAACTTACTTGTAGATCTGCTATAAATGGTAATATTTTGTGCCAAGTCTGACAAATATTTTGGCAAGGAAGAGAGATCAGTTCTTACTGAAACTTATTACTACCTATTAAGATATAAAGTTGGGCTCAACGCATGATTACTCACCTTTGTGAGGAATCATTTTTACAGAAGCAGAATTCATACAGTATGTTATTTTTTATTTATGGTGTTATCTGAGCTTTCTTGACCTTTGAGTAAGCTGCACGTTTAGGCAAAGCTCACTGGAAACGTGCATCGTCCTTTCCGGTGTTAGTGACAAGGCAGTAGACAGAAAGAAAAACTCTGAAACACTTAGTTGTCTCATACTTCACACAATTTCAGATACGTTAATCATTTTATGTATTTTGAAACTCCCTTACACATTGCACAAGACTTTACAGGAAGTGGGAGTATTTAGATGCAAAGAACTGAACTGCAGGTGATCTCAAAAGAGGAAATAAAGCTGCCATTGTTTACAAAAAAATGGGATTTAGATTTGAGCTGATTATGGGATTGTGGGGGGGCATGTAGATCGGCACATGATGCTTAAGTAGGTGCCAATCAGCCTATCATATAAGGACTACAGTGCAGTTCTGAAAGCTGACCACACCCAAAGATTTGGGCCTGCAGTCCTGCAGTTTTACACCAGGCATAAGTGCATTACCTGGATTCATACCTAGCATAAGGCATGTCATGGAAAATCATGGCTTAAGAAGCTGAACTCTACAAACAAATATCACCAGTCTGGAAGTGTATATAGAGTAAATTTACAACTATGCAATGGCAGTGGTCTGTGACCTTTAAATCATACTTACACCTGCAGAGTGCTTATTCCATTTTGGTGCCACATGCTAAAAAAATGGTGTATGGATACTTTTTCTGAGAGCTGCACTCCTCCACCTCTCAATTGTTAAGATCTCTCTAAACCATCTCTTCATCATTAATAGTAATCAGAACTCCCATATTCTCACTAGCTTTGTAGAAATTTGCACTCCTAACTCACCCAAAACTATTCCACTCATGATAGGATTCAATTGCCTACATTTAATCCCATCCTTGTAGCATCAGAGTTTCTTGTCTATTATCTTACTCATATCAGTGTTGACTTCAGCCCTTGCTCACTGTATCTCCAAATCAAGGAAGGCAATGACTGGAGTTGCATTCTGTCTCCCAAAACTATCCCATTAATGATCAGCGTCAGTGTACTCAGCCTGGTAATAGTTGCACCTCCGACTTATCAAAAATAACTTTATATCCATCTCCAAAATGGGGTGATAATTTGCCATTCTTAAACCACCAGTTTACTTCTCTATGCCAACTTGTAGGCCAATCATCAAACTCTTCTCTACCAAATGGTGAGCATGATATTGGCCTTTATTTTCAAATGGTAGAACCAAAGCCTTCCAAAATGGTAGAAGAGCAACATTCGAAATTGGTAGAATATTGATCAGTATTCTCCAAAGCTGGCTATGCTACTTGCAGGTCAGTTGTATACCTGCCTGTCCACTGACTCAGATAAACTGCAGTTCAACTACAGGCCACCATGTTCAGGAGACCTGTACCATGCTCTTGGCTTTCAATAGTATGCTGCACAAATGTTAATGAGGCATGTGTCCATGTAATTTGGAATAACAAGTTACTAATAGAAAACTTGGAGGGGTGGTTGTATTACTGTCCCACAATGACAATGTTCCACTACTGTGTTGCATAGCAGACTGTACCTTGTCCATCATGCAGATTTTCTAAAAAAAAAAAAAAAAAAAAAAAGTTTGTCATGTAAAACTGTACCATTTCATGTTTTTTTCTAATGGTCTGAAGTTGAGAATGTGTAAACACAACAGTAATGGTTCTTATCCAGTTACATAATTACTTCTCATATGGTGAAAGGTTTAGTTTCAGCAGAAATATTTATGTCTGGCAAACTGAGGTCCACGTTTGACTAGCTTTTACTAGATTTGGGAATAAAAATTGAGAGAAAAAGCTGACTTGGAAAAAAGAAAGATCAATAAGCATATAAAATAGAAAAGGTTAGCATCTGGAGAAAACATTTATGTTAGAATATATATTTATTGCATAAATGGATTTCTGGCATAACTGATAGGAATTTGGGACCTATGTTTTATATTGTGGCCCTGGCCATAGTGCATTTATGAGGAAGCATTCTGATAAAATCAGAGCAAGATTCACAAAGACTGAACCAGGCTGTGAACCTGAAAAAGAGACAGCCCATTCACTAGACAATGCAGTGGTTTCCCACATGTTCATTACCAGAGACAACTGAGAAATTTGTGTCAGCTGTGGCTTAGAAGCCTCTACCTGCACTTGCGTTAACCAAACACGCTGAAGAATTCTTACCTGCTCTTACCGTGAGAGATGATGGTCATTCTTCAAAATCTTCAGATTTCCTTTTGCTACCCCATCTAGATATTTTCTATTTGAAAGGCATCACCTTACTCATCTGAAATACTCTGTTAGTAATAATTTATTTTTTCCCATGAAAAGAGCAAGAATGCATCCTTGTTACTCCAAATGTCAGACAAAGAGAGTGAAACTATCAGAAAAAATCGTAATCTAATGTTTGATTGCTGGTATATGTTGTACAGTAAAAATCCGTAACAGTTAAAATTTTCAAAAATGTATGCCATTGAATATTTCACAGTACTAACAATATATGGAAAATTCTTAGCATAAGAAAGAGGACGTTTACTATCTTGGTTATTAATATGACATATATAATGTCTGTAAGGGTGCCCAGTAAAGGCTTAGACAGCTCAAATGTTTGACCAGCCTCCATAATGCCTTTACTGCTGGGATGATCATGTGAAATAAGAAGGGTGGGGCTGAGGGAGCAGCTGCCTCAGGAACCAACTTATAGATGAAGCTGAACAGGTGGACAGTCTGCATGATGTCATTACAGGCTCATCTTGTGATCACTGTAATTGCAGCTTGTAAGCTCTTAAACTGTTCTTTTATTTTAAAGGTAGCAAATGAGTCATTAGGATACTACCTAATAATTCATTGCTGCCTATAGAAATGTAGGTTTATAAGCCATCATTAATTTGGAATTGCTCACTGATAGTCGGGGGGGGGGGGTTACATGGGAGCATCGCTTGGTGTGCCAAACTCTGCAGCCGCAGGTCTAGTGCTAATTGTGTTACATTAAGTAGGTAATGGTCACCATGTATAAATGTCAGCTACAAACTGAGATAGATTTTACATGCATCCTAGTAATAACAAAGAATGTAAAAAAAAGCAGACACTGTGTGTAACACATTGCTTCTGTTAGCTCACCAACTATCTACTCCATCCCTTTCTCCACAAATGTGTCCATCGCTACCATTTTCCTTGACATCTTCAAGAATTATATCCTCATACCTCCCAACCTCTTAGCCCAAGAAATCTGAACAAAGCCAAAAGTAATAAGAGACAAAGGCTCAAAATCATGGATAGATTTTAAATATTTCTCTTATAAACTTAGAAAGTTACTAGAACAGCAGGTTTTGCAATAACATGGATTTTCTGAAGGAGATGCCCACTTTTCAAACTCCATAGGTAAACTATGGAATGTCTTACCAACTAACCCTACCCACTTAACATCCCTAACAATATTTAAACCAGCCTTAAAAAGTTATCTTCTTAGTGAATGGATCTGCCCTTGCTATACCCCCGGCTGATAACTAACTATTATTTCACCACAAGCATCTCTACAATTCCTACATTAACATTGTTGTAAATACGAAACTTGCTTTAATGCCTCCATATAGCACAGAAGAAGCTAGGTGATATCTGCTAATATTCCTCTCAACTGTACAGATTTTTGCAGAATATCCAGGTTTTTGCCTTATATTTTTGGTCCGTTTTTCATAAAATTGTGGCTTTCTGGCAAATTAGTGGCAAATCATTGAAGACTGAAATTGGAAAATAATGACAGACATTTGAGTTTTAGACTTCATACCCTTCAGAAAATTCATGCTAATGCAAAACCTACTATTGCAAATCATTGAAGACTGAAATTGGAAAATAATGACAGACATTTGAGTTTTAGACTTCATACCCTTCAGAAAATTCATGCTAATGCAAAACCTACTATTCTATCAACTTTCTAAGTTTGCAAGAGAAATATTTAAAAAATGTCCCTGTTTGTACCACTTTTTATGGCTTTGTCCAGATTTCTTACTCTAAGAGGTTGAGCGGTACTACTATTATGATATAGAACCTCCTTCTATGAGTCTTATTCTAAACATTTATATATTGCCACGAAAGGCCTACTGTTGATATAACATTAGATTGATATTATCATGTACATTACTGGTGCTTAGCCTTTAGGATTATTACAGGGTACATCTATGTAATAGCTTAGAATATTACTACCTAACATTTCTTGACTTGTATTTTAAATTTTGTTATTGTGCCATATTTGTATACACTTGTGTTCCTTATTTTGTATTTTTGCATTTTTATTGTAACTGGAACTTTTCTACCCGGGCCTCCGCTGAAAAAGGACATGTGTCCAGTCGGACTTTCCCAGTAAACAAATGTAAAATAAAAATAAATAACATAAAATATGAAGTCTAAACTGAAGTGTCTGTCATAATTTAATGACTTCAGTCCTCAGTGATTTGCCAGAAAACCACTAATTATATGAAAAGTAGATCAAAAATATAATGCAAAAGAAAAATAGCCGTTTTGCAAAATTCTGGGCAGTTGAGAGGTATGCCCTCACTCTCTTTTTTGCTACTGAATCCTCTTATCCAGGCTCAAACATATGTTCAGTGGTCTAGATTCTTCTCTAATCTGTCATTTTAAATGTTCCCTGAAATGTCCACCCAGTTCCCTGATAGAATTTTCCAGTTGACTGAAGTCTGTGGCCAGAAATAGAGATAGCGAGGAACATTTTCATAGGGTATTCATTAGAGCACATGCATTAAGTATGATGCAAAGCAGTGGTCCTTCTAGCCACAGAAGCCCCAAATACTGAGTAATAGTAATACTATGTGATCAACAGACAGTGCAGACAGGCCTATGCACATGAGGGAGGATACCATGTGTACCAATGCAGGCAGTACACAACTACACTGGATTGTAGTGCAAGAGCTTCTCCTAATATACACCATTTACTATACAGTAGACCACCCCTTACTGTTAAGCACATAACATTCACTGCAGACCTCATGCTAGAATAATACATTATAGTGTCTCACTCCATATTCTTTTTCCTTTTCTTTTGCTTATTCAGGCATTTCAGTTTTGTAAATCTAATACTCTGTAATCTAGAACTAGCAGTCATCGACATTTCGTTTCATCTATGGCATTTTGCTTCCATTTCTATTACTTTGTTTTAGTTCTGATGTCTTGTAACAAGCATAAAGACACAGATACTGCAGACCACTTCTGTGAGAGGTAATTATAGTACAACAGTGCAAACTGGAATGGTGAAATGATGTATCAGATATAATAAGAAGAGGTATGCTGAACTGGATTAGGGTGAAAGAGGCGTTCCATCCATCTTGTATTATGTTACTTCAGTGTAAATGTACTGTGTGGTTACATAACTGCAAATAAGTTGATGACTTGGTTATTATCACAGCTACACCTGCAGGACTAATTTCCTCTTCCCTTTTTTTTGTGCAGAAGAGTCACTGCTGATGCACGGTCAGTATTAAGCAATTTCTGCTTCATTGCACACTTCACAGTTCATGGCCAGAGTGGACAAATTTAGTATAATATACAATTATGCTTGGCGAGGAAATACGTTTCATGAATGCACACTAGAGACAAAGGCTCAGCTACCACAGCTTTCCCTGTAAACTACTTGTGTGATGATAAATAAGTGGTCACTTAGCCCCTGCACCTAACTTTCAAACTATTAACGTTCAGCATAACCAAATAGCTACCAAAAACTGACCACCCTGGGGTGTGTCAGGTCTTACAATCCTTAATATGGCAGAAATATGACTATTCATAATCAGCAGCTCTAGTCATTGGCTGTTTGTGATTTTAAACAAAGACATCTGCAAGAAGGACTTTTATAGGAAATTATCTAAATGTTCTGTGTGCTGGAATGACCACAGTGAATTTATTATAGTTGTGAAACTAGTCAGGATATTCAGATTACATGTATCTAGAATCCTAATGCACTTAGAGCCCTGAGGAGCAATTTTAGAAGCAAATGACTACTTTTATTATTTTTACTTTGTTAACTACTCCTTCCCAAATGAACACTATGTGATGGGTTGAGTTGCCCGCTAAAGTATTTTTTCATCATTGGTGTTGCAGAAACACACTAGATCATGACAGCACAGGTGAGCTGCATCTGCTTTACTTGAGTTGTTGTTTGTCTTTCGGCTTTTTCCCAGTAAGGGGTTGCCACAGCGGAACTCCGGTCCGCTAATGATTGACAGTAGACTTTTTACGAAATGCTGAGGCGCCAGCTCGATGTCCAACCTTCAACAAAGGAACGCCCATTTACACACGCATGTCTTTCGAACGCTACCCAACCGTGGGGAGGACATGCAGACTCTACACAGAAGGCACTCCCAAGCCAAGCTGAGAATCGAACGGGAGAACCTCTTGCTGTGAGGTAACAACACTACTGCCGTACCACCACGACTTGTTTACCAATATCAAGGTATTATACCATTTGCTGTAGGACATGCATTTGGCATAACAAAACTTTAGAGGATATATAAAGTCAGTGATAAAGTTCCTATAGTAGTTCTGATTTTTTAAACTTGTGTGTGTGAGAGTGTGTGTGTGTGTGTGTGTGTGTGTGTGTGTGTGTGTGTGTGTGTGTGTGTGTGTGTGTGTGTGTGTGTGTGTGTTTTGGGGGATACCCCATATGATAACAAATAATGGCCTCAAAGTCACATTAACCAGTGGCTTGCTTGTTGTAAATGTATACTACTGTTTCTTAATCCTCACACTTAATGGCAGATAATGAAGGCACCACCAACAAAACAATGTATTTATGTATGCTGTATTGCTCCCTACCTGACATTACTCTAGACCCCTCATTCTAAGGTGTAGTCACCTAATGACACTAATAAGATGTGACTTGTTTGATCAAGTTGTTTCTCAGTGAAATACAATCCAATGAATCCAGTATATTTAATGGGTAACTATCTGCACATTTTTACATGAGGGGGAAACCTTCCCCACAACTATAGAGGTGCTTTGCCCCTACATTTCTTAACTAATTTAACTAACTCCAAGGCTGCAGAACCTTGAGGTACTTATCAGATGTAGTATCAGCTCACCTAAGCAAACACATGCCCATTAATGGTGACAGTATCAAAAATAATCACTGCATTTTCTTCACAGGAATGAAATTAACTTTTCTATTGGTACAGTGATAGCAGGCAGGAAGTAAGGTTAAGAATGGGGAGGGGGACTGGAGCTCTATAAGTCAACAAATGAGGGTTCCTGCATTTTCACTGTAAGTATGTTATGGCTGAATGTCTTTTTGTTAAGTATCAATGTCCCCTTTCTTAATCATCCTTTTCATCATAATTACTTGCAAATTGCTTAATCCTGTACCAAGTCTGCAAATCTTTGAATGGAATGGCATCCTTTCCTTCCCCTCTACCTTCTGATTTAACTGCTGCGTTTACTGAGTCTATCCTGTTGCTTTGTTAGTTTGCATACGTTTTCTGAGGGTCATCCTTTTTCTCTTTAATAGAAGCATAGTGTATTTTTCTCCTTGATTTGTGTATTTGTTTTACACAAAGATCTGTTGCCCCTGGGATGGAAGTTCTAATTATTCCAACTGTTCTTCCACTACATTCTGTTGTTTGACTACTTAAGCATTCATTCATTTTCTCTAACTTATGTGTAAAATTGAAAACACAACTAGCTGAGTTTGTATTCATTTCTATAAAACTGTGATGGTCTAACGTACATCATCGCTGCACATGAATAATGGCTTTAACTATGAAAAACTACTAGTAAAAGAAAACAAGCTTGTTTATCATCCACTTTTTATGCATTTTTAAAACAAAACAAGGATGAAAAAAGTACAAGAGAATGTTCTCGAGGAAGATAGTGAATCATAATACAAAAATATAGAGGTGACCATTGCCATAGTGTAGAGGGATAAAGCCCTTACTGGGTATGATTGGTGGCTCAGATGTCAGAATGTTACATAACTCATAAGAAGTAGTAGCACAATGTTGCGAGTCCACAGATAGGATTTATTAATACAAAAATACACAAATAGTTAAGCGCTTTCATCAAACAGTATGACTTCATCAGAACAGTTAAAATATGAACTTTCAGGCTTAAATACCCCACCGTTTGAATTCATTGGTCTAGGAATTAGCAAATCATATTTCAAACATGCCAAATCTCATGAATAATGAAACAAATAATTAAATAAGTCCAACATTAAACATGTGTACCATTACGATATACATATAAAAGTAGCACATTTATATATATATATATATATATATATATATATATATTTTTTTTCATATTTTTATATAAAAATTATAATGCAAAAGTGCAGAAATATAAACTGTTAACATTTTAAAAAAGACTTTCTTACATATTAAAAATTACTTCACTGACTGAACAGCCAGTGTATTCTACTAAATCTGCCTTCTCTTTCAAAACAGGCATAATTGAAAGATGTTCATTAATGCCCAGGGGTTGGTCAGCAGCTAGTCGGAGTTGCCACATCAATTCCTTCTTGTGCAACTTATTTTGCCAATCACCCCCCCTCACAACAACTGTGACAAAATCCAAAATATCAAACTTAAAACCACTAAAATTTCTACACAAACCACTATGTTTGTATAATGCATTAGTATTTTTTCCAGATTTGATATCATATAAATGCTCCTATATCCTGTTCTTCAACATCCTTTCCGTCTTTCCGACGTAGAATGAAGAACAGGAAGTACATTTAGCAAGATATACCAGTTTACTGGAACAACAGTTCCCATTTTTCAAATAAATATGACACTTGTTAAGATTATTAATAATGATGTCACGTTCAAGCATTATATAGGAACAATAATGACATCTACCACAAGGCTTACTACCATATGAGTTTCTCTGTTTTTCATTGGAGTTTCTGGAAACCTCCACCAAGGATTTTATGTTACTACCTACTTTGGTGGAGAAAATAGGTTTATCACCAAGAACCCGGATTATTTCCGGATTGGTTCTAAAAATATTCCAATTCTTTGACAAAGTTGTTTTAACTTGAGAATAAAGGGGACTAAACTGCACTATACATGCCTGTTGAAAATTGTGTCATTGTGTCATATTTATTTGAAAAATGGGATGTTGAAGAACAGGATATAGGAGCATTTATATGATATCAAATCTGGAAAAAATACTAATGCATTATACAAACATAGTGGTTTGTGTAGAAATTTTAGTGGTTTTAAGTTTGGTATTTTGGATTTTGTCACAGTGGATGTGAGGGGGGGTGAGTGGCAAAATAAGTTGCACAAGAAGGAATTGATGTGGCAACTCTGACTAGCTGCTGACCAACCCCCGGGCATTAATGAACATCTTTCAATTATGCCCGTTTTGAAAGAGAAGGCAGATTTAGTATAATACACTGGCTGTTCAGTCAGTGAAGTAATTTTTAATATGTAAGAAAGTCTTTTTTAAAATGTTAACAGTTTATATTTCTGCACTTTTGCATTATAATTTTTATATAAAAATATAAAAAAATATATATATATATATATATATATATATATATATATATATATATATATATATATATAAAAATGTGCTACTTTTATATGTATATTGTAATGGTACACATGTTTAATGTTGAACTTATTTAATTATTTGTTTGAGATTTGGCATGTTTGAAATATGATTTGCTAATTCCTAGACCAATGAATTCAAACTGTGGGGTATTTAAGCCTGAAAGTTCATATTTTAACTGTTCTGATGAAGTCATACTGTTTGATGAAAGCGCTTAACTATTTGTGTATTTTTGTATTATTAAATCCTATCTGTGGACTCGCAACGTTGTGCTACTACTTCTTACTGCTTATACTTCAGCACTTCAACACCATTTGGTTGGACTATGTTACATAACTCAACCTGATGTGTAAGTCTGATTACAAATTACACTTTAATATGCTTGGATAACAATGGTAAAACAGGTCTGGGCCAGAGTTCTGCCCTGTAACCCTAGTCCATACAGGGGCATCTTAGATTTATGTTTAAATCTCAAAAGGTCTTAGTTTTGTACTGCTGTTTTTATCTGGCTCCTTCATCCTAGACTTGTTTGGCAATAAATGCTTTCGCTAAGAACAAGGGTACAAATTACCCAACTCTGGAACTCATTGGCACACATGCTGCTCAGTCATAACAAGGTGATGCTTATGTGGAGGGATAATGTCTAGTACTGCAGAACATTAACCTTAGTCATGTGGAGAGCTAGCTAGTACCAGGGAACATTAACTTTACTCATGTGGAGGGTTAATGTCTAGCACTGGGGAACATTAACTTTAGGCATGTGGTGAGTTACCTAGTACTGGGAAACATTAACTACTTATATGGAGGGTTAATGTCTAGTACTGGAGAACATTAGCTTTAGTCATGTGGAGGGCTAATGTCTAGTATCGGGGAACATTAACTTTATTCATGTGGAGGGTTAATGTTTAGTACTGGGGAACATTAACTTTAGTAATGTGGAGGGTTAATGTCTAGTACTGCAGAACATTAACTTTAGTCATGTGGAGAGCTAGCTAGTACCGGGGAACATTCATTTTACTCATGTGGAGGGTTAATGTCTAGCACTGGGGAACATTAACTTTAGTCATGTGGTGAGTTACCTAGTACTGGGGAACATTAACGTTACTTATATGGAGGGTTAATGTCTAGTACTGGGAAACATTAACTTTAGTCATGTGGAGGGTTAATATCTAGTACTGGGAACAATAACTTTAGTCATGTGGGAGTTAATGCCTAGTACTGGGGATGTTAACTTTAGTTATGTGGAGAGTTACCTAGTACTGGGAACATTAACTTTAGTCATGTGGAGGCTTAACTTCTAGTACTGGGGAACATTAACTTCAGTCATGTGGAAGGTTAATGTCTAGTACTGGGGAAAATCAACTTTAGTCATGTGTACTATGAGCACCAGTAAATGACAACATCCTCCTGTAGCCTGGATTTCATGGTTTCTCACGAGAAAATTTGTAATGGTATAATGAGGGAGCATGAGAACTGTGGTGGTGGTGCTGCGGTAGCGTTGTTGCCTCATAGCAAGACGTTGACCCGTTCGATTCTCAGTTAGAGCGTCTTCTGTGTGGAGGCATACGTGAATGGGGCGTGCCTTCGTTGAAGGTTGTGCGTCAGGGCTGGTAACCTAGTACGTAAAAATACACTACCAATCATTAGCGGACCGGAGTTCCGCTGTGGCAACCCCTAACCGGGAAAAGCCGAAAGACACAAACAAATAATGAGGGAGCATGAATCTGTGTACAAGCTATTCATTATTACACTGAGAGCAAAATTTAAACCAAATTTGTGCTGCATATTATTCAAAATATGAATGCCTCCTCTAGAGTCATACTGCTATTATTTTAATCTTCCTTCTCCTACTGATATTTTGTTTTTGTGGATGCTTTCAGGTGAGAAGAAACGTCAACTCCCTTTCATACTTGTGTGCTTCATAGGTAGTTCCTATATTTGCAGTTCATGGGATCACCTGGCCCAAATTCTCAATTACTTGCAAGCTCTATCCCATTAAGTGACTTACACTACATCACACAGAAGGCAAAGGAGGACTAAAGGAATAAAACCCCATGTCATAGGTACAACAGTTCACAGGTTTAATCCTCTAAGCCACCTGCTAGATTGTTATTTTTGATTTGAATAAAATGTAGAACATCTTCAAGTATACCTGTTTGAATTCCACATGTATTGTATTTTTTGTTTTATGGAGTGAGTGAATTTGCAATGTAAGTAAGAGACGACTGCATCCAAAGTGGATATGTTTGAAGCTATCAGATTGGATTATTCTGAAATACAGTGCCTATTCTGAATTTTATTTAAAACAACAATGAGATCTAAATTATAAGTCAAATATTAATACTACAGTTATACCCCTCTGCAAAAAAATAGTAAAATAGTAGTGAACATTAACATAATTTTAATATTTGTATTACACTTCCACCTCACTGCAAAAAAAAAAAAACAATGGAGTTGATGTTTTCATTTGTTTGCAATATAATCTATTTCTTTTTTGTGCCAAATTTCACTTATTGTAGAGATCTTAGTACTGGAAAATAAAATGCAGAGAACATACCAGTTATTTCAAATTTAGCCTAAAAGTGTTTTAGACTTTTTCTCTACATTAGAATTTGTTGTTTTACACAGTTTGACCTGAAATGTGCATTTCACAACCACTGCAGTGAAAATTCTGAGTTTAATTTCACTTTGTATCATTCCTTTATATCACATCTCAGCTTTTAGCTAGATTTTCATAGTTCATTTTAATGCTGTATTGTAGTCCATAAACCTAAATCTCCTTATTCAAAGGTGTTGTTCTTTTAAAACCTCTGTAACACTTAGATTTCCATCATTACATATTCATAGAAATGGGCTTCCACTTAAATGACACGCAGCCTGTTCTGATGGTACTGGGCTTGTTAGCTTTGGGTGAAGTCATCTGTTATGTATCCAGATTTTCAATGTATTAGCATTCTTCTTTCAGTGTGTCTGAGGTTTTACTGTCAGCACTGAAGACATTCAAAAATATTTACAGATAGCTAATTTCATAGTGCAAGACAGACCAGAACAGAAACATGCTGTGTTGAAATGACATAAAACATGAGCAACAATTATGTATCTCCTACTTTGTTTTGTTGTTTCTTAAATTATATGCAGACCTTCACAAACTTGATTTCTTTGATCTGCAGGTCGATATATTATGTTTCATATATTGATGTTTTGTTTTCTTTTAATTTACAGATAATTTGCTTTGTACTTCACAAAATGAGTTTGTCTGCATACAGCCATTAATTTTTACAGCTGTAAATAAGATTTTAAAATGGGCAACAAGAATTCATCTACGAAGAGTTTACATAAGACCAAGAGAGCTCCTTTGGCCCAAAATGGAAAACCTGAGTCAATCAGTACCTCGAAACTAAATGAGGGACATGTTGAAAGCAGAGTAGTAGACTCTGAAATTGAGGAAATTGTGGACGAAGGATTAGATCTTAATAAAACATTTTACAAATTTGTAATTCTGCATGCTGAAAGTGATGTAGAAGAGGCAGTTAGAGTGCGGAACCTCCTGGAAATCAAATTTAACCTGAAGCCAGGTATAGTACTTGCTGAACTGCCCTCTGGTAGACATCTGTTTGACAATTTAAGTGATGCTCTGAATGGGTCAGCCTGGACAGTCATCCTTCTAACCACAAATTTTCTTAAGGAAACTTTATGTGAATACCAGTCTTATATCACACTGATAGACTCCATTACCAACCAGCACAAAAGCTATTCAGTCATACCTATAAGGCCTAGTAGAAATCCACTCCCAAGGGAAAGGACACCATTTGCCCTGCAAGTCATTAATGCTCTAGAGGAAAGAAGCCCTGCATTTGATAAGCAGGTGAAGAAAACTTTTCAGGAGTCCTTCTACATAAAGCAAAAAGAACTCTGGCTGACAAAAAGAACAAATCTTTATCAGAACACAAGCAATTCATAATGGACTTTTGTCACAGGACATTTATTCATGCCAGTCTGTTTAACAACATACTGTTAATTAAAGGTGCCTAGTGCATACTTAATGAACTGTAGTTTGGATAATGGTATTCCATGCGTGACATGATGGTAAATGCAGATAAGTGTCATAGAGCAGGGCATAGAGCTGAACTCTATCTGCCACATATTTTACTTCAGCTCAGGACAGCACTGCATTACTAAGTTACATGCCGAGATTAGACCCTCCCCACCTTCCACTAGGACATAGTTCATTAGCCTGGTTTAAAAATGGTGTCAGGGACACTGCATGGTATTATTTGATACCTGGGTTACAGAAAACTGAAAGCACAGTAATTAGGTACT
>NC_056751.1:159982034-160057034 GCF_019279795.1 Protopterus annectens
AAAAATACTCAGTAATATTTTCTCATCAAAATTTGTTTCTCTGTCCACTGTTATCCTCAAATGCTTGCTATCAAACCAGCCAGCCAGATGTGGACCTCTTCCTTTTGAAATACAAATATTTCTGTCAGAGATAAGAATCATCACCTGAGAAGTAATTGTGTAGTTAAACAAGAACCATGTTTTTTTTTACCTTTCATTATCTCTGTCCCTTCATTTAAAGTCAATAAAGTCCTGTGTCTTAGCCTGATAGATGGAGCATGAAGAAACCAAAGTTACATGATGAATTCTACTTTCTTTAATAATATTTGCAGCTTCCATACCAGTGAAATAAGCTCCATTATCAGACATTAGCATTTCTGGAATACCATGTATGCTAAAATGCTGTCAGCTTTTTTAACCGTTACTTTAGAAGAACAATTTATGGCATTTAATTAATAACCCGCAACCATTAGCCAAACTTTTGTCTATAAACAAATACCCCATTTTATGGAAATTGACCACCTAATCAACAGTTTTCAACATGGATTCCCATGTTGCCTTTAGTACCACATCATCCCTGCTATAATCTATAGATTACATACTTCTCAACAATGATAAAAGCCTTCTGTCTGAGACATTATTCAATAATATGAAGACAGTCGTTGAACAAGTTAATCATTCAAACTTCAGCAGCACAGAACTGACCAATGAATCACTGCAATAAATGAAGAACTATCTTACAAATAGATATAATCAGGTGCATCGTGGGAATTTAGTCTGTAAACCATCATTACCCACAGCTGAAATTCCACTAGGCTTCATCCATGTGGGTCCATTCTTTTCTTCTTATTTATTCTACTAAACTTGAAATTTGTAGAAAAACACCAAGTAACTAAAAGCACGAAAATGGAGCAGGAGATGGGAATAAATAAAATGTATTAAGCGCTTTCGTCAAATATTAGGATTGACTTCTTCAGAATACCCGACAGTCAGCAAGACCATCCTTTTATACATACAATTAAGCCATTAATTGAATACAATTGAATAAATGAATAATTAAGCATACAAATGTTTAAAGACATAGACTCCCTTGTTTTCTGAATTGTTTCTTTACCAGTAAATTAAAATAATATAAGCCATTACTTAGTACCCCTGTAAAAAATGTATATATGTGGTAAATGTGTCCCGTAACACTAAATTACAAAAAATGCCAGCTTGTAGGTATAATACAAAACTATCAACTGTTTGTAGAGAAAATATGAACATCATATGTATAAATCTGTGCAACAAGCAATATATACAATAACATATGTCCAATAAAAACCCAAAATGTCTTGGAACAAACTATAATTAATATCAATGCTATAAAAACTTACATAGAAATGAAAAACAAGGTCATAGTGTACACCTCATTAAAATAAAAAGTCTGCTTTAAGTTTTAAATAACTGGTGAGGGACACCATATCATTCAAACCTGGGCTAGTAGTGACATTAACTCTGAGTTGCCCATAAGTTCTCTAAATTCAAGGAACCAGTCACTGGGCCCCCTCTCTCATCCATTACTACCCTTTCAGAATGATACACTTGAAACTGTGGTTTGGAAATGTATTAATGTGCTTTGCCAGGGCATTTTTGGTGTTGCCTTTAGTTATATCATATATATGCTGATAAACTGCATGTCCTGAAGGCATTTTTGGTCTTGCCAATATAAAACCAAGGACACGCCTGGCATATAGGTTCATAGGTTTATACTAGGCTATCTGCCCTAAGGCATTTATAAGCCTAGCCCAAAGATATGTGGCTTACGCCACCCCTTATGTTAGAAATAATGTGCCCATTAGTTTGTTGTGCCTCTGTCCAGCAGTGACACAGAGATTATTCCTGGGGTAAACCTACGATCTCCCATCCACCGGTCAAGATTTCTCTTGAACAGAGCCAGCGAGGTGCTCTGCCTCACATGGACCGGGATTTTATTCCACAGCATGGGGAGTCTCTGGGTGATAAATCTATCCCTCCAGCACGTCCTATTTATATCCGTGCTAAGGTTTAAGTCACTTGCTCTAGTGGTTCTGGTGGATTTGGATTTTTTTGAGGTGGAGCATGTCCATTAATTCCGGGTTGATCATGGCCTTGTATGTCAGGCACAGGTCACCTCTCAGCAGATGGTATGCAACTGAATAGAGTTGGAGTTTCTTCAGTCTGGCAGTATATGACAGGTTTTGGAGTCCCTTTATCCTTTTGGTGAGGAACTTTTGGGGTCTCTCCAATTGCTGCAGGTGTCGGGTGAGATACATCCCGAATGGGGCATTGTACTCGATCATTGGTCTGATAAGTGAAGAGTACAGGGGAACAATGACCTCACTTGATCTGGATGTGAATCCCTTCATGATCAGATGGGCAATGCAGAAGGTCTTTCGAACCACTTTAGCAATGTGAGTGTCAAACGAGAGGCCACTGTCAACCTGGGTAGCCAGGTCCCTGATAACCTCTTCTGTGCTTAGTGGGTTGCCACCTATATGGTAGCTTGGGGTTACCTTGTTTTTCCCGAAGGGTATGACTATACACTTTTTTGCATTTAACTTCAGGCCATGGCTCTGGCACCAGCTATCAGTTTCCGTGAGACCCCTCTGAAGGATGTCTGTGTCCGATGTACTATCCACTATGGCACCCAGTTTGCAGTCATCTGCAAACTTTGTCAGCCATAGTCCTCCTATGTTTGTCTGTACTTCTGAGAAGTAGATGCCGAACAATAGGGGGCCAAGGACTGAGCCCTGTGGGACACCACTTGTAACCGGCTTGGAGTCTGACATGGCTCCAGCAACTCTAACCCTGTGGGTTCTGTCCTTTAGCCAGTTTGCAACCCATCTTGTGACATATGGGTTTACATTTAAGCTGGTAAGTTTCTCTATGATACCCGAGTGGGGTATTGTGTCGAAAGCTTTTGCAAGGTCAAGGTAGGCTGTATGGACTGCCTTTCCCTCGTCAATGGCCTTGGTAACTGTTTTGAAGAAGTCGACCAGGTTCAAAAGGCAAGATCTGCCCTTGACAAAGCCAAACTGGGTTGGGTCCAAGGTCTGCAAGTCCCCTATGTCCTTGTTTATGAGTTCCATTATGATCCTCTCCATAGCTTTGCAGACCAGGCTTGTTAAGCTTATGGGGCGGTAATTACCAGGGTCCGTAGAGGCACCACATTTGTGGAGTGGGACCACAGTTGCCGTACGCCACTCCTTGGGCACATATCCTGTGGTAAGGCTAAGATTAAACAGCTGCCTTATGTGCGGGTTTAGTTCTTCATTGAGTTCATGTAGCACACAGCCGGGGACACCATCCGGTCCCATTGATGCTGTGTTTTTAGCTTTAGAGAGAGCAGCTTTCACCTGCGCATTTGAGATGTCTGGGAGGCTACACTCTGTTGGGATAGTTATCTCTCCTTTTGGGGGGGAGAGGGAGGTGAAGTCTGCACTGAACCTGTCTGCCAGTATGTTGGCAATGTCTGTGGGCTCAGTGATTTTTGTATCATTTTGGACTAATTCTGAGCATATCTGGGAGTTTCCACCCAGGTTTCTGACATAGCTGAAGAAGGCCTTATGATTGTCTTTTGAATCTATGGCAATTTTTTTCTCAAAGTTGGCCTTTGATGATTTTTTGAGGGATCGTAGTTTCTTGCTAGTACTGATCAAAGATGCCTTCCCTTTTTGGGATTTTGCTCTATCATGTAATAGCTTTCTCCTCTTATTGTAAAGTTTGTTTATGGCTGGGGTCCACCAGACTGGACGTTTGCCCTTGGTGGAAAGAGTCTTGGTTTTATTTGGGATTGCCTGATCCATGCAGTCCTGAAGGTGTTCATAGAAGGCATTTGTAAGGGCTTCCACAGCTTGGGTTGTGGTTTCCATTGGCTCGGGGCCTTGAAGGATACCACACCTGTCTTGAGTAGTGTGAAGTTTGCTTTAGAGAAGTTCTTCACTGTGGTCTTTTTGTTTGGGGTGGGGCGGGATGTGGATTTCTAGTGAGATTAGTTTATGATCTGATCTCACCAAAGAGGGATATACTTCCGGTGTGGAGCATTTTGTCCCCATGTTTGTGATGATGAGATCTAGTATATTTTCTCCTCTTGTGGGGACAGTGACTAGTTGTTCCATGGCATTTGAATTTATGAACTCCAGGAACCTTTGGGCTAGAAAGTTGGGGCTTGAGTAATGTTCCCAGTCTATATTCGGGTAGTTGAAGTCACCCAATATGATGGTGTTTGGTGATACATTTATACCCTCCAGTGTCTTCAGGAAGGCTGTGTGGGTTTCCTGAGTTTGAGAGGGTGGCCTGTAGCATGCTACAAATTGTAGAGCAGTTTTGCCTATGGTTAATTGCACCTGGATGGTTTCCGATGCTTTGTGCATAGCCACCAACCTGGAGGTGTGGGTATCCTTGATGAATATGGATACACCCCCTTCTTTTGTGGTATGGTCCGGGTTTTGGGGCCGGAACGCATGATATGAGGTAAAACCTGATAGTGCCGGGGTGCTCTCAGGAGCCTTGAACCAGGTTTCAGTCACAGCACAGACATCGATGTTCTCCATACTGAGAAGGGCCTCGAGTGCGTGCATTTTGAGATTTAGACTTCTGGCATTGAGCAGCATTACCCTTAGTTTCTTCCCGTTTTTGTTTTCTAGGGTGGTAGGTTTAGAATTTGAGCCTTGCCTAAAAAAGGCACTATGGGGGTGGCAAGATCCTTAGCCAATATCCGGAATCCCAGGGGTGACAGGTGCAAGCCGTCCCTTGTGAAGCAGCGTGGCTTGTCAAGCATGTCATCCCAAGCAGACAGACATTGGATCCCCTTTGAATGACACCAGAAATTAAGCCAATTGTTAAAGCTGATCATCTTGTCACTATATTGTGGCATCATTCATGGTGAAGGAAGGATACTGCTCAGGGTCAGGGTCATACCTGCCTGGGCTACATAATCAGAGAGCTCCTCTATGTCTCTTTTCATGTAGTCCAGGGAGGTACGTCTCAGGTCATTCACACCAGCATGGACAATGACTGTGTCATACTTGTACTTGCCGTGGAGTGACCTGAGTGCTTGTGTTATGTGGCAGATTCTAGCGCCCGATAGGCAGCTTACCGTGACCTTCTCCTTGTTCAGCCTGGTGAGTGGGACGTCAGTGTGTCTGACTATGGAGTCACCTATGACAAGTATGTTTGGTGTTGTATTTGGCCTTAAGGGCAGTGACTGCTTTGCACACTGATTTTGTTTTTATGTGTTGTTTGTGTGGTGTCTTGAGTTTGCAGTTGCTTGGGTGTCTGCTTTGGAGGCCTTTGCTGTTTAGGTAAATTTTTACTCAGAGCCTCCGAGTATGTCTTAGTGTGTTTATGTGTTTGATTCAGTGGTGTGGTTGAGTTATGTGAGACTTGTATTGTGGTGTGTGTAGTTGCCTTCTCCTCCTGCCTGGTCTTGCCAGTCCTGAGTTGAGAGAGCTCAGCCTCCAGTTTGGCTAAATAGCTGCATCTCTCGCAAGTGTTAGTGTTATGTGGGAGGAGGAGAGGGTTGTCCGTGTACATGAGGCAATTGTAACATTGCCTCAGAATTCCCAGATTCACCAACTGGGCAGGAGAGGACGCCAGCATGTGACCCTTCGACATGCTAGAAAGAATTATGAGTTGGTATGAGACAGAAAAGTAGAGGGCTTAGCAGGGAAGTGGGCACTCCTGGGGGGTTTTGCAAGCAGCATACACTACTTGTTTACTCACACAATTACAATTCTGGTTGACTTTTACCCATCCATAACCTTTAATAAAGATTCTGTCACACTCTAACATGTGTTTGCATTGAGTGCAGTGCCCACATTTTGTCATTTTCCCAATACCAGGTTTTGTGATCTTACCACTGGACTCCAAAAGGTTCTTAATGTTGGAATCCTTTTTGTATATTATAACAGGGGAGTCACCCACCTTCCCTCCTATTGTCTCATTGCGCATAAGAATGAACCAGTTTCTCACCAATATGTCCCGTATCAAAAGGAATTGTAAGTTGTATGTAAAAATAAGCCTGCGTTGAAATGGGGCAGTTGTCGAAACCCTACTTTCCGAAGGTGCACAGAGTCTAGAAATGTCCAAACCCAACAGTGGGTAGAAATAACCTTCCACTCTCTTTTTGGATATTTCCTCAAGTAAAGGTATCACAAATTCTTCAGGGTACCCCCTGTTGACTAACATACCCAATAAAACATCCCTTTCTTTGTAAAAATCATCAGTTCTGCTGATCATGGGAGCCAATCTCACCCCTTGTCCTTTTATTAAGCATCTTTTTTGATGAAGGGGATGTGCGCTATCAAAATGAAGAAGGGTGTTCGAGTACGTGGGTTTCCTGAAGATGTTAGAATAAAACTGGTTGTTCTCCAGATCCTTGGAAATCTGTAAATCCAGGTAACTAATGGATTCCATATGAGTTACCATGGTAAACTCCAGAAAGGTAGTACTGGAGTTGAGAAACAGTAGGAATTCAGACAACTGCTCCTGGTCCCCCCTCCAGAAAATAAGGATGTCATCTAGGTACCACCCATAGAATGAACAGTATGTCATCCATTCAGATGTGAAAACTTGGGACAATTCCCATTGTGTCAGGACAATATTAGCAAAAACTGGTGCACAGGCCGCCCCCATAGCAATACCAGATTGTTTCTTAAAAAGATGTCCCTCAAAAATCAGGAAACTGTTTTCCAGGACTAATTCCATTAAATTCCTAAGTGTAAGAATCCTGGTATGGGAGAATGTAGTCTGTTGGCACAAAAAAATCATAGAACAATTCAATGCCCTCTGAATGTGGGATGACATTGAATAAATCTTTGATGTCACTAGTTAAGAAAATAATGTTACTGTCAAAAAATTCTTGTCTGATTTTTTTGAGACAGTCCCAAGAATCTTTTATAATATGGGAAAATGAACTCAGACAGTTTTTTAACTTGTGGTCCAAAAATTTGGCAATACTAATAGTTTTGGAACCTTTCGCATCCACTATGGGCCTTAATCGTGGGTGGGAGATCACACCTGTTATGATTCTATTGACACAGACGACAAACACAACAATAATAAATACTTGCATTATTGCACTAATTTAACAGATTGTCACTCACTACTAGGTTTTTAGCTTATTTTCATTGGAAAAATTGCACTTAAGCGATTGACTTAAGGCCTGCATTTATATAGCACAATAGGACAGTTCAGTTTGATTACTGCTGACTTTGCTGTCTGGGTACGGGTAAGACCTTTTTACATATTGCACTATGTAGACTTTTCAGCATTGTTGGATTACTGCCTTAATGTCAGTGTCAGGGGTACTGTTCCTAGATTTCAGTAACCTGATGGCTAGTGGGAAGAAGCTGTTTCTGAATCTCGTGGTTTTGCAGCGTATGCATCGAAAGCACCTTCCTGATGTTAAATGTGAGAACAGCTTGTAAGCAGGATGAGTGGTGTTCCTGGTTATTGTCCTTGCCCTGCTGAGACATCTGGACATGTGCAGGTCTTGTAAGGATGGGAGGGAGTTCCTGATAATTCTCTCAGCCGCTTTCATTACCCTCTAGTGGGACTGGTGCTCGAAAGCAGAGCAGCTTCCATACCATACTGTGAAGCTGTTTGTCAGTATACTTTTGATGTGAGAGCCGTTGATGGCATGTTTGCTCTCCTCAACCTTTGCAAGAAGTGAAGCCATTGGTGTGCCTTCTTAATGATGGCATTTGTGTTGGCTGACCACATCAAGTATTCTGCAATGTGCACCCCCAAGAAATTCTGTGCTTTTTACTCTCTCAACTGTTTCTTCATTGATTACGAGTGGAGAGTGCTCTCTGTTGCTCTTCCTGTAGTCCACAATTATTTCTTTGGTTTTGTTGACATTTAGTGTAAGATTATTGCTATAACACCAACTTATGAACTGATTCACTTCCTGTCTTTTGGGTGTCTCATCATCATTCCTGATGAGACCCACTACTGTTGTATCATCTGAAAATTTGATGATACGGTTTGAGCTGTGCTTGGCAGTTAGTATTGTGAAAAGCAGGGGGCTTAGGACACATTCCTGTGGGATTCCAGTGTTCAGGGTGATGCTGCCCTATGTATTCTTGGCTACACACACCTTATGGGGTCTATCTATAAGAAAGTTCTTAAAAAAAAAAAAAAAAAAAAAAAAAGAGTTGAGTTGGCATTGGCCATTTACTCCCATCTTCCATCCATCTGGTCCCTCCACCATCAGTGCCGCCGGTCAAACACAGACTGGCTAGGGCACAGTAAGCACTTTATCCCTCTGCATCATGGGGTTGGATTGTGGTTATATGTAATCTGACTTTAATGACCTTGCTAGAGATTTCCTAGCTAAAAGGAAAAGGGATTTTAAAAGACAACTCATTGCTTATCTGTCCAGATACTGGTGTTGGTCTAGGGGCAGTGACAGCAGCATGAAATGCTGGAGGTCTTGGAATTGAGTCCCAAATAAAAACTAATATTTTACTTTCATATTTCAGTGATTATAACAGTGCCTTAGCAGAAGGCTTCTTTGTATTAGTGTTTGTATGCCATTAGATCTAAATTACCATGCTAGTGGTTTCCTAGCTGTAAGGAAAATGTCATTTAAGGGAAAACGCAATACCTACCTATTTAATAGCTACTTTGAGTTCAGTGTCAATGTCACCAACTAACACAGAATGTTGGAGGTCTTGGATTCAAGTCTCCAATAACAACTATTATTTTGCTTTCATATTTTCATGATTCATGCACAAGTTTAAAAGAAATGAATGATATTTCATACCAGAGGCAAAAACTAACATGGTTGTTTATTTTTATCTCTTGTTGGGTATGTTAAGCCTTGTGTATGCAGTCCATTTAAAGATGGTAGAAGTTAGCTCTACTGGGTTTGACCCATATAGAAAGGGGACATCGAGAGAAATGATCCAAAAATATATTATGATAAATGACCATGGATTGAAAGGATCACGTTAATCATGACTCATAAAAGAGTTGTGTGCAAATCTTCAGTCTATTGATGGTAGTGCATCTGGATAATTCTTTTTAGGGTTGTTTATTGCACTTGCTTTAATTCATATAATCAATGTATTGTTTCAACAGCAGAATAAATATGTCTGAAAGAAAGGTAAGCAAAAGAGTATGGTAGAGCAAGTCAACGTTACCAGCACATAAAACAAAATATTAAAGATGAGGTTGTACCAAAGTGGTATGGGATGGTGATGATTGTTCAGACTGAGACATCAGGTTAAACCAGTCCTGCTTTGTATGCATTTACTGTTTGCAAATAATTTATTTTAAAAGTTTGGAGAATGAACTTAACATTTTAGCATCTTAGCATACACCCTAACCCTGGTCCCACCACACAGACTAGCCCAGACCCCAATCACCTTACTCGTCTCATCCATAGACAAAAGGCCTCTCTCCTCCTTCTAAACCTTAACATAAGAAGTGTCCTAAATAAGGTTCATGACTTGCATGCCCTGATTAGCCCTATATAAACCTGAAATCATACTATTGACAGAGACTTGGCTAAAACCAGAAATTAACAACAATGAAATAGCAGCACCAGGATCTGACATCATATGTAAAGACAGAGCAGGCAAAAGGGGTGGCAGAGTAGCACTACTACTATACCAAAACCATCTCCTCATAGAACAACCTGATGCTAATACACCAGACATAGACAATCCAGACGTTATTCTTGCTAGGCTAAAACTGAATCCCAAGTAACACATAAAAATGATAGGCTGCTACTGTCCACCAGGCGATAATATAGCCAATATGGAATCCTTCCTAGAATGGATCTCAAACTCCCTCCCTCAAGGAAATATCTTGCTAGGAGACTTTAACAAAGATTGGCACATTTTCTCCAGCCACAATCCATCCACCCACATCAGCCTGAATGGGTTTACCCAGCTCATCACAGTACCTACTCGAATAGACAAAACCTCAAAACATCAGTCCATATTGGACTGGATTCTTATATCTGACCCCTCACTTGCATCTCAAGCAGGCTGTCTCCCTGACAGCCTTAGTGACCAACAACCCACCTTCCTTCTAAGGAGTAGAGCTCACAACATTCACCATCTAACCTTTAGAGGATTCAGGAACAAAAAGAACTTTAAGCCTGATGACTTCCTAAATGACCTAAAAAGCTGCAAATGGAAACCACTAACACAACTACCACTTGATGAGGCAGTCCACTATTTCAACTCATCTTTCCTACAAATATTAGACCATCATGCACCCACCAGATCCATTAGAATAAAAGAAAGTTATGCCCCTTGGCTATCTAAGGGAACTAAATCCATTATCAAAGACAGGGCTCCAGGAAAAATATACTCACAGTCCTAAAAAATTCTGGGCCACTATAAACTCTATATTCCATCCAGGGAAATCGAGTGCCCCAGCACCTGCAATGGTAAACAATCATGATAACATCCCCACTCAGTTCAAAAAATATTCCACCAAAACAGTTAAAGCCCTAGCAGAATCCCAGTGTAACAGTAGCTATCCAGACCCACCAACCCCACAAAATGGCATAAATACACAATAAACTACATCTCACTTTACTTTTCACACAGTGTCAACTAAAATCCATCTTAAAACTACTCCATAAGCTTAAGCCTACCACCCTGGCTGCAGATAATTTACCAGCTGAATTCCTACAGCTAGCTGCTGAGGCTATAGCCTATCCTGTTCCCACTCTAATTAATAGATCAATATTAGAGTGTAAAGTACCTACTATATGAAAGATCTCCCACATTATACCACTGCAGAAGGGCGGCATATCCTTAGAACTCAACAAATACCGACCAATTGCTATTCTGTCACCCTTATCAAAAATACTAGAAAGAGTCATTCACACTCAATTAATGAACTACCTCCTTAAAAACAATCTACTAACTATACATCAACACGGCTGTTGACTCTTCCACAGCACCATCACAGCTCTAATGTCCTTCTCCTATATAGTCAATCACCACAAAAACAATGGACAGTTAGTTTCTGCCATCTTTCTAGATCTGTCCAAAGCTTTCGATATGGTCAACCATAATAGACTCCTTAATACACTAACCGCCCTAAACATCTCCACCCCCTTAATCACGTGGTTCAGAAGCTACTTATCAGAACACCAACAAGTAGTAAAATGGCAGAACCAATTATGTCCACTTCTACCAGTAGCCTTAGGGGTCCCTCAAGGCTCCATACTGGGTCCACTACTCTTCTCTCTATTTACCAACCAGCTCTCATTTGCCACACCCAATGCCACAGTAGTACAATACGCTGATGACACCACCCTCATATGTTCAGCCCACACACAGAAGACCTTCACTCCATAACCCAAAACTGCTTCTCATCAGCTGAATCCTGGTGCACTAACGTCCACCTTATCCTAAATCCAAATAAAACAAAACTTCTTTTCAGTCCCTGTAGATCCCCTCCCCCATGTGACAACTTTATCATAATGTCTAAGAACAAAACTATTATCACCCCTACCTCCCACACTAAACTATTAGGAGTAGAAATAGATAACAGCCTAAATTCAACATTAATATAGCCCAGCTATCAAGAAGGTTCACAAAAATCTAGGTCTCCTTTACTGGAATAAGCAATTTTTCACTAAACACACCAAAACAACTATTGCCAGGACACATCTGTTGTCTACCCTCCTCTACGCATCCCCAGTTCTAACTAACCTCTGTAAAACTGACCTACAAAAACTAGAATCTTGTTACAAGATTGCTAGATTTGTGACTGGGACCCATCACTGTGCAGCTCTCAAACAACTAAACTGGATAGAGCTACCTCAGCTACTGAAGCTCAATCAGTTGACATTAGCTCACAAACTATATTACCGCCCAACTAAAACTCTAGCACTCCATAACCTAATTATTCCTTATTCTATGACAAGAACATTAAGATCTAGCAACCAAAACTGCCTAGATGTCACCAAACATAACAATGATGCAGGGAAATCTCTTGTCAGCTATTCTATCTCCAAAACCTGAAATACACTTTCTAGCCACCCGACTTCCATTAGCTCCACCCCACAATTTAAAAGGCTCCTCAAAACACACTCCCCAGGATTCATGAAGTTCGGCGCAAAGCCGGTGTTAGGCTTGTGCCGACCGTGTGGCGTGAAGATGGCGCAGTAGCACCAAATGCATATTAATGAAGGTGCGCTGCTGCCACAGCCATGTGCATAGGAAATGAGCGCGAGTGCATAGGGCGTGTCGAAGTGCCGCACGGAGGCATGGAAATGTCAGCTGTCGATGTGCAACCTAAAATGCTTGCATATAACAATATGCATGCAATAGTAAGCACATCTGTCAGTGTCCGTGGATACTGAAACGTATGCAAAGCATGCAAGACAGTTCCTGCGAACACAAAATGAGGAAGCAAACACAAATGCACGCTAGGGAATAACGGGTCCCCATCCCTCGAACAAATGACATTGAAAACCGTGTGCCTGTAGTCCAACGCAGTGTAGATAGTTATACCAAGTGAAAGTGAAACACATCATGTTAGCGCGCCACCAATAGCTATGTCCAGCCCAATGGTCAGGGTCACCAGCTGTCCCACATTGTGAGGGAGAGTACACAGCTGGGCAGATTTGTCCATAACAAAACACAAAACCACGATAAATGTAAATATCTAGTGACCGCATGACAGAATTATATCCCACAACGCATGTAATAGTCACATACAATAGGTATGTCCGTATTTAACATACCATATGTGACAAGAAATAGAATAAGCAAGAAAACGAAACAGAAGGAGCATATAAACTGCTACAACAATAAGGCAACATGTAGGCTTAAAGCAACAGTATTATCTGTAGCGTTGACTGTGGGTATGTGTTGTCCAGTACAACCGGATATGTGTCCAGAATATATCCCATCTTGGACATAGGAAAAGGTGGCACCCTACCAATGATCAGAGCAGTCGGCCAAAATCTACACATATGTGGTCCAAGCTGTACTTGTCAGGATGTGTCACAGTTGAACGGGTATTACCCGGGTGTACCAACCATGTCATGAAAGTTAAGTATGGTTGTGTACCTATGTGCGTGATGTATAGCATGTGGAAGGTGAAACATACCAGGGTAGTCCGCACAACCATACAAGTACCTGACATATGTAGTGTATGCAATGTGTTACCTTGACCGTGTCATGGGCCATCAACCAAAGCAGTGATGGATGGAGTGTCAGGAATATGTGTGTGTGGGGGATGGGTAATGGTATAATCCTCAAAGGCGAGACTGTGTCATATGCAGAATAGGTGAACTGGAGGTGTATGAGGGAGCAGCGGGTGAATCAGAAAGAAACACAAAGGACATGTATACACATCTGCAATACAACCTGACAGGCCATACTGTAGAACACAATCCCACAATCATATGAATATTAAAATGTGCGATACAAATGTACAGAAATGTCACTGGCACATACCCACAGATTGGTCCTGATGGAACCGGCCCATTCAAATGCAACACACCTGGATGCATAATAGAATATCCATCATCCCCTCCACAGCACACAACCCGCCCCCATACCCGAACGTCCACCAAATCCAGCCATACGTGGCCTACTAGCTTGGAGCAGCCACATCTACACATAGTGACCATTACTCATATGTAGTAGGCAGTGTCACCCTAGGCAGTTTCAGGATTGCAAACTATGTATCCCTTGTATGTAAAACCCCCAACACATTTTCGTAAAGCCAAAAGAATGGTCGGTATTGGTCTTGTTAAATTTTTGGATATCCCCCATGGGATAAGTAACTTGTGTAAACATCAGAATGGGTATCAAGACATGATGTCTAGTCCTGTAGACATCTGGACACAAGTTTGAATGTGCAGTAGTGGTGCACGAGACTGTCCAGCCCTAGACAGTCATGCAGAACCTACTACCCAGGATCAAACACCTGCCCGTGATGCACGTGTCCCCACATGAATAATCGAGAGAATATATTGTACACATTCGCATAGTGGCACTTGGAAATAGGGTGATGAAGGCACTGACGTAAACAGGATACCCCCTGATCCACTGTGTGAGGGACAGTCACTGTGTGGGTAGGTGTGTCCTGACCAACAATGATACAATGCCAAATGTCCTGTGATTGTAGGAAATAACTATGTACCATACTGCATGTAACAGTTGCCTAAAGCAGTCATGTCAGGATGGAAAATACGTAATTCGTACAAGAAATAGACTAACAACTAAAGTGCTAAAGGTATAGACTCTCAGCTAGGAAAATAATGAATGTTCTAAACCTGCACTGACCGTGGGTATGTGTTGGCCTAAACAATCTGGTGTCCCCAGAATATATCCCAACCTGTACATATGACAATGTGTCAACCCTACCAATAGTCAGAGCATTCGCACAATAACTGGCCAGCCTTTTAATCACTCACAAAGCCAGTGACCTTTGGAGGAAAGGTGTTGAATGAGAATGACTAATTACAACATTTAAGAGTAATAGACACATTTAACTGCAGAAAATAAGTAGTAATACGAATCTGTCAACACGTTCCAAGTTAATAGTACTAATATGGTAGAAGTGTCTGTGATTGTCCCTGATTTGTCATAGCCTTGCCCCTGTCACTGTAGAAACTAGTCCCCGAGTATCACAGAGGTCCGTACACATATGTACACCAACCAACTGTCACATTTGTTGACTGGACTATTGCATACCTGTAGTGAATTTATAATTGATGTCCAGAATAATATTCATTGTATATATAAATGAATGAAATAGTCAGATGTGAAGGGAAACACGTAGGAAATAGGGAATGTCGGAAGTGTAGTACTGCGGTTTTCCCAGCAGGAGAATGGATGCCTGCTGTGTAAGTGAAGCGGTGAGGCATATGTCATAGTAGCTATGAAACATGGGTATACATATAAATGAGGCAGAACAACAATAGTGTAGTGGTTAGAGCATCCACCTAACGTAAAGGCATTCCCAGTTCAAGTACGACTATAGCACATATTAATTTATTGTGTAATGAATGCCTCTGTGCTGTAAAGCCAACATTTACACATGTAAAGGTGACCGCGTGTCTTGCATGGGGCCGTTAACTGGATTCCATCAATCAAAGTGATACTTTCATAAGGAGTAAGGCACATGTAATCACAAAGAAGTGGCAGTAAACATATGTAACTCACAATAAGTAGATGCAAGTGCACCTGCACGGGTGTAAGCAGCTTGTAGCATAGCAAATGTATGTTGTCTTGTACAGCTGTAACTTTTATATAGAGAGATAGATAGATAGATAGATAGATAGATAGATAGATAGATAGATAGATAGATAGATAGATAGATAGATAGATAGATGTGTGTATAAATAAATATCCACAGACATAAAAGAAATATGCAATTATATATATATATATATATATATATATATATATATATATATATATATATATATCTATATATATATAAAAAATAAACGCCGAAAGACGAAAGCAAACATAAGGGTTGTGAAGGGAATCTAGAGCAAGTAAGGTATTATAAACTGCTCGCAGCATATGTCAGATAAACCTGCACAAGAGTGAGTAGAGCACTGCTATTCACACCAGAGGCAGGGTTATATCAGTGGCCATAACATCGTTGAAGTGCTACGTCAACATTATACACAGACAGAATGTAGTACATGTTGCAACCACCTACACTTGTAACCCGCAAATCATTCGTAATCCATAACTCCAGGAAAGGCACGTATGTGCAAATATGAATGGATGGGAACCCTGTGACTACATGAGGCGGTACAAAATGTGTGTAGGGCCCCAACGCTCTGGAGAGGGCAATGTGTAAAGGTGTGTCATGGCTACGATATCAGGTGGATAATGGCTATTATGCGTGGAAACTCAACACGGGTGTGCTGGAGAAACTATGGATATGCGATTATGGACACAGGAGTGCTAGGGTATGTTGCGCCGGTTGCAATGGAGCGGCCCGTGGAGGTCAGCTAGTATGTAGGTGCGATTCCCAGATAGAGCGTCGTCTGTGTGGAGACATGCGTGAATGGGCGTATCGTCGTCGGACATTGTGCGTCAGGGCTGGCAGCCCGGCACGTAAAACCTATCTGCCAACCATGAATGGAACAGAGTTCTGCTGTGACAACCCCAAACCGGGAATAGCAGAAAGACACAACTACATGCAGACATCAATATGTTGATGTACAATCTCAGTAACACAAACACTCATTCTATTAACATTAATAATATGAATGTGCACAGAAACAAACACAGTAGCAGGAATAATAGGCTGCGCATACGAGCAATAGGTTGAATGACACTGTATCACATCACACTTATCAGCGGCACCCCAGACATGAAAAACATGCGACATCTGTCCGCTGTATAATGTGCAGTATACTGATCACAAGTTCATCGGAGTGAAGTGTCGGTGTCATAATGACTAAGGCAATAGTATGCTGTTGAAGCAGAGATAAAACCCAATACGCATGTGTAAATGTCTATGTCCGGGAAATATATAGGTTAACGGACACACAGATGTATATATAGATAAAAACATGTGTATATATATATATATATATATATATATATATATATATATATATGTATATATATATATATATATATATATATATATATATATATATATATATATATATATATATATATATATATATATATATATATATTTATATATATATATATATATATATACAGATACACATATATATATATATATATATATATATATATATATATATATATATATATATATATACACAAAGATATAATACATATATATATATATATATATATATATATATATATATATATATATATATATATATATATATATATATACACATACAACAGGTATTGATATATACACATACACACAAAACAAATATATATGTCATTGTAGATATACACATGTACATAACTAGGTTACTTTACAGCAATTAGGGGTAACATATTTACAGACCGGGCATATGTGACTGGGAGGTCCAATAAATAAACGTTGTACCCCCCACACCGCCCAGCTAGGCCGGTCAGACGTACAGACAGGCAATAAAGATAAATACACTGCTGCTGTTGTCCAAAACACCATAAGGAAAGTATCACTGGGAGAGATCTGCAAGGTCTACACTTTAAACATGGATAACGGTGTCCCTTGCGGGACCCCAAAAATTCACTGTATGTGTGAACCCGTGGTTATCGATGCGAGCAGGATGTAGGTGTACATGGAACAGTAGGTTGTGCAAGTGTGATAATACATGGGTTGACAAAACGTACGACATGTGTCCTGAGACGGGGAGAGTGGGCAATGTGTAGGGGTGTGCTCATACCCCAGCTGCGCTCACAGTAAGTATTTGTCATGAGTGCTGTAGAGGGGTGCCAGGTAGGTGAACCATGGGTATGCAATAATGGGCTTAAGTGTGCAGGTGCTGGTTGGCAGAGGTGTAGTTGGCCCACCCAGAGGAAGTCATTAATATTCCTATGTGGGCATAGCAGACGCCTATACTTCCCAAACCTGAAGAGCACATCTACCGGATAGTCTGTAAACCATTGGGGGAATACATAGAGACCAAATCAGTGCTGTGTACCTGATTAGCATGGACGTCCATAGTTATGAATCAGAATGTAACAAAGTCCAACTAAACACTGCCAGAACTAGTGATATTAGGTGGACAGGTGGCGGAATACAGGTAATGACAGATGACAACATGTATGAGTCATAAACAGCATGTACCTCGACAAACGTGAATGAATACATATGCTCTGTGACTGTCAATGTGTCTGGTTAATAGAACCAGTCATCTGAATATGTCCCACAGGGTGTTATGCAGTGTTCCTGATACAGTGTTCGTTCTCCCCCATTGGTATGTGAGGTCTGCTAGTGACGGAAAGTGCATAATTTGCTGACCACCTTAGGTAGATGATAGCATAATAGATGAGGTTTACCACCCATACGCCTTTGAGGGACACACCCGTCTGGGCAGTTGAGTCCTGCAAAATGAATGTTATGGCACATGGCCTGTGAGTTCGGGAACGGAGGCCATGTATTGTGTGTAGAGGTGTCAGAAATTAATTTGTTGTATCAGAAACAGCTACATGTAATAGGAAACAGTATTAGCAATTATAATGCTACAAGAATAACCTTAACGTATGCAAACCGTTGAAGTAGTCAGTTTACTACTGGCTGTGGGTATGTGTTGCCTTGACACATGTGATAGCTCTACATATAGGATCTATAGGGCCGCCACCATTTTGAATGGCCAAAGTGGGACCTGCTCTGTAGAAATGTCAGATGTACCAGGGCAGAACATACCTACAGCCATGCATAGTACAGAAATATACATATCAGCACAAATCAAAGCGTAGTCTAGCAGCAGTAAAATTGCTTATGCTACTACATATAACATATCAACGTGTCAGGTATACAAGACCTGTAACAAGCAACCACTACAGACACATAGAATATGAGAATGTCCCCTAATCAGAACAGTTGCAATGGCAAGAGTATTGTCACATGACATATGCCTAATGAGGGACTGTCCCATGCAAAGTGAGAAAGGTGTTACTCCTACAGTCTCCCGTCGTGCAATCTGAAAGGTGGAAAACATACAGTATGTATGTGGTAGCATGACTCGGCGGACAGCTGCGTTAACAAAATAACATTCACATGTCAGCATTGCAGAGTATCGGTTCCCATGTATCAGGCAGATGGGAGCATATCATATGAGGAACACACATATAATATGATTACGTCACTGGACAGGCCGCCGAGTCCGTACAGTCGAACGCCTGCCGTCGCCAAATGGTTAGACATTCCCGATACTGTAGTCATGTAGTCCGATGTAATACACATCACAAGGGATCGCACACACCCAGCGTGAGTGACAAATGTAAGCACAAATGTCTGTGAGCGAGCGGCTGTAAGCGTGTTTGTCTACCAGTATGCCAGTAGTGCACTGTCAAAGAAATGTGGAGTCTAAACGGATATAAGGTGCTGTAACCAGAGGTCAGCAGTGCTTAACACTGTGCAAACCCATGCACAACTGCTCCCACCTGCTGGAATGTGCCTTACCCAGTCCGTATCCAAAGGCGTCGGTCTGTCCGCAAACAAAGAACCGTCCTATTCACGTGTTGGTAGCAGTACCCTGCGCACATAGCTCATATGAATTAACAATAGACCATGGCATATGTACAGACAATAGACCACGCACACACCATACAGCACAGTCATCCAACAGTATAGCAATGTACTGGCAGATATGTCCGGACCACTGGTGTATGCATGCCTGGCCGTCCTGTGTTTCAGTGTGTGAGCATGCCCAGTATGACTGTTATGCATGTTGTCGACCGACATTACCGTCACACCGACATGTGTGTGAGCATGCCAAGTATGGTCAACTGTATCGCATGTGTCACATGTCCAGATAGTCAGAACTGTGTTGCCGACCCTTCCGTTCTACACAGACAGGTGTCATGCTGTGTTTGCAGGGTAGCTAATGGTCATGTGGCATTGACAGTTGCTACATGTCTACATAGCATGGGGGGACATCCAATCGCATCCACAGTCCTACACAGCACTGTGGGTGGCACACATGACTCTCACATGTGTAGGTTGGATGCAGGGCACAGCTGACAGTTGTACACATCTGCCGCTACTGTACTGGTATGCCAGGTACTCCATGTCAGTGTGTGGACCTACCTAAATTGCTGGTTGGAGGGATACCAGTGTATGTCAGATCCTAGCTTTAAATACCAGCATAGTGGTGTTGGATGTCCTAGCTTTCACAACCTACATCAAACTGCCTGGCCTGCTGTAGTCTGTGTGTGTCTTTGGGGGTTGGGGTCATTCATAGGGCATATCCATAGGCCATTGTATATCATTTGTCTGTATTGGTCCACACCTGTCCAGCTGCATGGAATGTGTGTGGGCTGTACAGACACACATGATGTTCAGCCCATTATCTGCAGTGGGTTAGGACACTCTGTGTACTACTGGCTACCATTGTGACCCCCGTATGTGCTACAGATGTCATGGTGCCACTATGGACGTGTACTGTCTGCTGCCCTAACATTCAGCCACCAAAGTCTCTTGTATGCTCTCATACATACCATAGCAATGGGTAAATACACATTCTAATACAACTGCCAATTGTTAGGTCGATAGACGTACCCTGGGGGTGTTCTGGACCTGAGGATGGTGCTGGAGGGCTGCCTATGTTGGATGCACACAGTGCACCTCCTATACATGGCTGAGCACAGGTATTGTCATGTTTGGCATCCATTGTACTGTGTGCAGGTCAGAGAGGGGAAATCTGTGGGTACCTACTGTGTCAGTGCATATGCCTTGTGTTGCCTCTTTGCCAAGGGCAGGTCATAATGTGCACGGCCTTTTGCCAACTGGGTCCTGCTCAGGCAGTTCCTTCGCCAAGTCACACTGTGCCTGTACAGACCTTGGCAGTGGTGTTGGGCCATGTGGCCCTGCCCCATGCTGTTCCTGCTGCAACTGTTACTGCAGGATCAGATTGTGTAGCATAGAAAATACCATAACAAATTGTGTGCATGTAGCTAGTGAATACTGCAGGGCTCCACCAGATGTGTCTGGATACCAGAACCGTGACCTGAGCATCCCAAACACATGCTCAATTATATGTCTTGCTTGTACATCTGCCTCATTATGGTGTGAGTGTTCAGGTGTGTGTGCATTGCTGATGGGTGTCATCAGCCACGACACCAGTGGTTACCCAGCATCCCCCACTAGGAGACTGTAGGGGATGTCCATATTGGCAAAGGTGTGGTACAGCTGTGTCAGAAGCCATATATCGGAATCATCATAGCTTCCAGGGCAGACAGCACACACATTCAATCTAATGCCCTGGCCATCGCATATGGCCTAGCTGTTGGAGGGTATGCCCCTGCAGTGAATGTAGGCCCTACCCCGCTCACCGGGTGGTGCTTTGATGTGTACATGTGTGCAGGTTATAGCACCCTCTACCCCAGGGTAGTCAGCCATGTGGTTGAAGAGATGCATATTGCTGGTGTACTAATCACGTGTGTTGAGGACATGTACGTGCTCACTAGCATGTGTTGACATGGCGTCTGTGAACTGGTGCAATACTCTGGATGCAGATGCCTGTGAGATCCCCATGATATCCCCAGTTGTGCTGTGTGAGGTACCTGTGGCTAGTATACCTAGGCCAACACATACCGTGGTATCCACTGTGATGGGTTTCCCTCAGCCTGTTTGATGTATCAGGTGTGGCAGGCACAGGTCAACAAGCCACTGTAGGAGGTCTCTGTCCACCCCATAGTGCTCCACCATCCCCAGCTCATGTAGCCCCTGGTAAGTCACCCTGGGTCTATAAAGTCTTATGTCACCCCAGTAAGGGTTGTTCGGCAGCATACACATCCTCACTGCCCTCAGCCTCCTGCATATGTTGGTCTATGTTGCCTGCTGCAGCCCTTCTCATTTGATTGGACTGTGTTGTGAAATGTCCCCACAGGTATACACCGGTGGTGAAGAGTGTGGAAGAAACCTGTGTGTATGCTGCTTGCTGACATTACCGTATTGATCAGGTGCGGGCTGGCCATGTCATCTGCTTATTGTGCTGATCATCACCTGTTTGTACAGCCAGTACATCCCGACTACCCCACTACTGCTTTTGTCCCTCCCAATGTCACCAAGCAGGTATAGACACACCCCTAGCTTAGGCGTGCTAAGGCAGGAGCACTCCCGAGGCACAGTTCTGCAACGTACGTACAGTATCCCTGACCCCCCTCCCATGCTGTCAACTATATTCGAGCCCTGCACCCGGCTAACTACACACATACACTCCAGGGATCTGCATCACACCCTGAGGATAAATGGGATACACTATTGTCAACCTCATCTGCATAGTATAGTCTTCTAATGAATAGTTATATGACCCATACCGAACCTCCAAATTAATAACCACTGCTTAGTGTCACTCAGATCCATACACAACTGGTAACAGGTGCCTTACTGTCACCATATTCGATGTCCCATGGTCTTCCCAGCAACAAAATAACCAGTGTCTACACGACTACAAACCGGGACCCTGCACACAACAGACGATGTGCATTACCACTACGCCATGGCATATATACATACATCCAAGGTTATCACGTACAGATCATCTGGCACAAACATTCACTAGTGCTGATGTCCCCAGACATATATGTTTATATCTATGTCTATCTCTCTATATCTACATATATCATATATATTATATGCATACATATCTACATATATATATATATATATATATATATATATATATATATATATACATACATACACACATATACATATACACACATATGTAGATATTGCATTTATATCACAACAGCGGACCACATGACAGCAAAGCATTAGACAGGAATGAAAAGGAAACTACATGTGCCACCTGCATCATGTAGTGTTGTTACTATCAAGGCATGTGTATTTTGTTGCATCACACAGGTCAGACTGTATTAAGGGTAAGAGTAGGGCTGCTGACATTTACTCACCAGACCTATTGGCGAATGTATGTGTTGACAACCCAGTGTCAGCAGAATATGCAGGCTGTGGACACTATATAGGTCAGCAACAAAACACACTGAACACATCCTGCAGCTAGCCACCCACAGATACCAACACATAGGGTATAACTGCCAAACACAGACACCTGCCATGCCTTGGAATCGAGCACCTACCTGTCTATTCTACCACACTACAACATTACAAAGTAACAGAACGCGCTACCGAGTTTTAGCATCACAGCCTCCCAGAAGCATACTTCTGGGTGGGTGACATCATCAGCAAAGGCAAAGACGCCGATAGGGAGTGTATGGAGAGTGAGCTGTCTAAAAACATTATTCTGTTCCCAGGCAGCTAGAAACACACACAGCAGGGCTGGGATTAGAACACAGAACGTACTACCTGACTACCTTATCACACTACAGCAGTACGCAGTTACAGAATGCGCTACTGAGTTTACTGGAACACAGTACTCCCAGAAAGGCAAAGATGCTGATAGGGAATGTATGGAGAGTGAGCAGTCTAAAAGCATTACACTGTCCCCAGGCAGCTGGAAACACACACACACACACACACACACACACACATACACACACACACTTGACAGGGCTGGGAGTCAAACATACACCTAACTACCTTATCACACTACAGCATTTCGCAGTTACAGAATGCGTTACTGAGATTACTGGAACACAGCACTCCCAAAGGCATACTTCTAGGTGGATGACATCATCAGCAAAGGCAAAGATGCTGTTAGGGAATGTATGGAGAGTGAGCAGTCTAAAAGCATTACTCTGTCCCCAGGCAGCTGGAAACACACAGACACACACACTTGGCAGGGCTGGGAGTTGAACATACACCTAACTACCTTATCATACTACAGCATTACACAGTTACAGAACGCACTACCGAGATTACTGGAACACAGCACTCCCAGAGGCATACTTCTAGGTGGATGACATCATCAGCAAAGGCAAAGACGCCGATAGGGAATGTATGGAGAGTGAGCAGTCTAAAAGCATATTACTGTCCCAAGGTAGACGGAGACAAACACACAGCAGTGGTGTGAGTGGGGCAACTGCCTATCTACGGAGCACTATTACAACACTACATAGATACGCGACACGCCACAGACAATACACCCTTCAAGACAGTCAACCAGTGTATTCAATGTAGGAATCCATCCTGACGTAGGGTATGGACATCTGTTGCCTGGATGACCCCTATCACTATACAGGATTTCAATGGTCATGCCCATACACAGAGGCACATAACCGACACACGGTGTCACTGGCCATACTCACACACTTAGTAACACACGTCCATTTGGAATGTACTGTGTGTCCATCTACACAACGGTGTACTGGGCATGCTCACACACTTAGTAGTAGCGAAGGGCTGTCTTGTATGCACACGGATTCTAAACACAGAAGGGCACAGTGTGTCGATAGTAAACATTGTTAGCACGAATGCTGCACTACATATATCTGACAGCGGTCATCAGTGATAGATGTGTAGCGTTCGTAATCACAGCTGACAATCCAGATCTGACAATGGGGAATACAGACATCTCTGCAGTGAGGAACACCTGGCATATGGCACAGTTGTGCACAATAGCACTACCACCGTATACCTCAGATACAGACATGTGGGCCATAAGACCGTGATGGACCGCTCCAGGTGTTAGTGTCCCCACGTACATGAAGGTCACTCACATGTACTGACCAGTACACACTCAAGATCCATCACAGATATCTCAGGTGCAGATCACAGTGGTAAATGCCGCATTCTACTATGTAGCCCTCAGACATCACCATGTCCTTGGACCAGCAACACACATCCATACATTACTACAACACCATGTTACTCATGACCAGTGGACTGTTCATACGTCTACAGCAACTGTGCAGACTACACATGTACTGACAGGGTTCCATCATGTGTTATGCAATGCAATGATACCACTGTTCATAACCAGGTCAGCTCTACACATAACAGGGGCCCTGGGTCTTATACAGCTGTAACAGATGACTGTTTCTGTACACCAAACAACACTCATGTTTGGATATGACATACATGTAATTGCCGTGGATATGTACATGCCCCCCCCCACACACACACACACACACACACACACACACACACACACACACACACACACACACACACACACACACACACACACACACACCACATATGTACATAGCATAGCTTTTGCTGTCCTCTGTGCAGACAAGTGGCTACAGCAATCACAAGCATGCACATGGAAGGTAGGTCCATGGCTGTTGAATGCTAACAGTACATAAGGTAGCAATGTTGACTGAGGTAACATTCCCTCTGTACTAGTTACCCATGACAACCATCATATCATACAACAGTCCATGTGTCATGTATGTCATCACACATATCCACCAATTGCAATGCATACAAACATGGCTACATGACAGGAATGTAGGACCAACATACATATGCATGTAGTGGTGTGCATTCAGCTACCATGCATGTGCAGTAGCTGATGTATGCAGTTCATCTGTGTCTAACTGCAACATGCAGTTGCAATGCAGCCCCATCATTGACACCTGTATATGGTGAAATAGTGACAGTAAGGTTGGATGTACATCAGGTATGGATGGATGTGTGTACATAAAGTGGTGGTCCACCTTTGCAGATGGATGTTTGCTGAAGACAGCTCACAGGTGTGTCACAAGCCATCCTACCATGACATGTGCAAACAGTATGCTATGTTACTGTTACTTGAAGGTGAAGACATACAACCTACACAGTGGTCAGGGTGTTACTGACTGTAAATCACTTGACACCTGTAACACTTCCATCCTCCCATGTGCAAATAGCAGCACAATTGCCGAAGGTAGCGTTGGTACACATAATGTGGGCAATACTGCTGCATGACTGTCAGATGTATCATCATATAGCAGGTGTATGATTCACAGTATTGCCATGTGTGTTTGCTTGTGTGACCATATATGCCACGTATGGTGGGGAATATATCCCAATTGTTACACACCCCTGTACACTGTTGTAGAGATCTGTACATACTGCAGTGTAGAAAGCAAGACATAGGCAGGAGTGGTGTGTGTATCACACACATGTCAGCTATCTGTATGTGAATGATATTTGTGGACTCCACAGTGTGTGTGTGTGTGTGTGTGTGTGTGTGTGTGTGTGTGTGTGTGTGTGTGTGTGTGTGTGTGTGTGTGTGTGTGTATGTATGTATGGCTGTCTGGTGCATGGAGTGAGGGTGTATGCTACCATACAGAACAGACAGGATCCCTAATCCCTCATGGTGATGCAGTCTACTACCCTGTTGATGCCGTCGGTCTCAGTCTTATTGGCTACCTGTACATGTTCATTTTCTGTGTCGCATCATGTGGGTGCACAGTACTGTGAAGGTGATTACCACATAGGCAGGGGTCCTCACCTCAACACTATCGAGTGTGCGTTATAGTGTCATTGACCCCGTGAGTGTGGGCATGTTACTGTGTGTTTCAGTGTATGCCTGTGCGTGTTCTCATCCTGTAATGTGACAGTGTATTACTGCTACACAGTGAGGCCTCATGCTATCAACTGGCTTCTAACCTTGACATCATCCAGACCGCTGTGTAAACCCCCCACACCATGCCACTGTACCTGTGATGTGACCCGGTATGGATGTCACGTCTCTAGCCACTGTAGCCTATTAAACAGCTCACATGCTTCTGGATCAGTAGATGTGTGGACATCTGTGGAATGGTACCCTTTCTAACAGTGAGGTTGAGGCTACGTATAGCATGCTGGTATTGCCATACATGCCTGTGAGTACTCCACATTTACACATGGGAAACTGCAAACACTGCTACTTATTGACACATGCAATTAGACCTTAAGGAGGGAAGCAGGGCATCATTACCAACATGTTACTGTTGTTACCAAGACACATACTTTGTACATATAACAATGCATTCTAAACCTGTACTACATGGTATGTCTGGTGCATGTCAACAGTACACAACAAATGTAATATACACTTATCTCACTATTCTGTTCACCCTGTGCATCAGACCATATGAGCATGTCCCCGCACCGATGGCGTGGATGACAGGGATGTGGCACAGGCATCATCATATGCACAGGGTGATAATATTTGCCAGGGGCATAGGCGGATGACATCATGTGTGTGGGTTATGGCCGGTGATTGGATTGGACATGTGTGGTTGTTATGCATGTGGGTGTTGTGGTGCCCTACAGATGTTTCTGCTGTGTGCGTGTATGTGTGCACACAGTTCTGCCATGTGTCCAGCCTACACAGGGGTATTATTGACAGCTCCAGATTGTACAGACCAGGATGTACAGCTCACTGTGTCCGGCCACGGCCATGTGACCTGTGCCTTCCAGGGGTTGCATGGGCACTACCAGGCAGAGGTACAGATTGGCTACTGTCCGATGACACATGTCCACTGGAACCGTGTCCCCACTGGGAATGTCCAGGGCCAAGTCCACGTGGCCTGCTGTGTCCTGGTGTAGACAGCGCAGCACCAGCTGCACTGCTACTGCTACCGGCACTGTGGGAGTGGGCATGTGAGGTAGCTCATTCACGTTGACCTGCACCAGGTGGTGTAGCTGGCCTACGTCCACGTGGCCTATGCCTCACTCCTACCAGATGTTCCAGCACTGACAGCTCACGCTTGCGGATTGCCATGCCACAGTCAAGGATTCCAACCATGTCACCCAATCGCCTGTCCAGAACATCAGCAATCTGCTGTTGAGCATTTGCCAATGCCTGGATGTTGTCATTTAAAGAATGGATTGCAGCCCTCTGAAGCCTCTGCCCTTCTCTGTTCTGCCATTCAGCACATGCCTGTGCCACCATTACAGTCTGAAACATGCGTCTGGTGACACCAGCTGCTGTGTTTTGTCCTGCAGGTGCATGTCTGCCAGAGGTCCTCCTACGAGCAGCACTGGCCACATGCCTGTATGGCACATCTGCAGTCATTACACTGACACCATGGTGTGAAGACACACCTTCTGTAGCCACCAAACATTCCTGTTCCAAGCTAACACATGCTGACTGTCCTTCCTCTATGGCCACTGGTGATGGGGTATGTGCTGGCATGAAAACTGTGTGTGGGGAAGAGGGGGACATAGCTGGGATGGCAACCAGTGGCACAGATTCAGCCCTTGACAACCCTGCCTGTACCTCATGCATATGTTCATCACTGCTAGAGTCTGTGGGGACACTAACATCAGATGGACCGCAGGAGGGTAATGCACCTACATCACCTGTGAATGCAAAGAAAGACTCTACATTACAATAGACACACACAGACACACACAGACACACAGACACAGAGACAGACACACAGACAGAGACAGACACAGACACACACAGAGACAGACACACACAAAGACAGACACAGACACACAGAGACAGACACAGACACACAGACACAGACACAGACCATGCATGTGATTTGACAGATGGCATGCAGCATGCATGTGATACAGCAGATGGCATGCAGTTCAGACATTAATAGCGGTAGTTAGCATACATCCCTGGGTTGCACACAACAGCAAGCAGGTGTCATATCAAAAGCCATGCAGTTCATACAATCATGGTAGTAAGCATGCATCCCTGTGATACACCATGTGGACCAGCACAGGCTAACAGTACACATGGCTGATGTGACTTTGACATTAACATGTAGTATGACATGTAATCTGCTGACATGTGCATTGACATGCATACATGTCTGACACAATGGTGTCCTGACACATGTACAGCAGTGTAATGGGTATCACATTGCAGTGTTGTCTGTATGCCATACAGATAGAATGCACTTTTAGCAGATGTGCATGAGCATTGAAAGATAGTATGAGGCATCTACATTGCTATACAGTGTGAAGTATGGACACTGTTCCATTGCATGGCATCATGAGTCATCTATATTGCTATACAGTGTGGAATACACATACAGTGCATAGCCATGACTGCGTGCATACACATTACATAACTACTGTGGATTGTGACCCATGTCACTGAGGTGTATACACACTAAACCATGCTGTGTCATGTGACAGGACACTGGAAGACCTACGAATGTCACCCCTGCACAACTACTAAAATGTCTTAGCTGCCTGGCAACTATGTCCATACATGGCAGACTTGTCAATACACTATGTCCCACATGACATTTATGTACCACACACACGAGGTGCATGGCTGACAGTGATGTCCAACAGCAGCAAGGGAAATGTATGGTATCTGTGGCCTGATGTGGTGTCCATCTCTGTGGAAGCTGTACAGGTGACTACTGTCATGCTATGACACAGTCATGATGTTCAACACATCTTATATGGTCGAATTAAGTGACACCTCCACAAGCTGTGCACAGGCTTTTAGGATGTCCAGTGTTCCACATCAACTATATAACCATTCAACAAAGGCTATAGTTGGACCATGTGTGGACAATGTGTAACAGGGTGTATACACATCACATCTACTGTGTGTTGCTACATGTCTCTGGCCATCCTCCATGGCCATGTGTGAACATGTGTTGGCCAACGTCTATCTCACATCTATGTTGTCCCATATGACATACACCCATAGATGTCAGATACGTCACTGTCCACAGGGTTATGCAGACAAACAGTTGTATGTTTGGTATGAGGGGTATGTATTATGGGATAGTGAGACAATATTGCAGCTGGAACACTACATGTCTGGGACATGTCAGATGGCACATCACAATGTGTGCAGCCATTGCAGAGGCATATTCCACAATGGTGAATCCTGTGGGCTTCCCATATCCCAGCTCACTGTGTGGTACTGTTTGTGTACCATACATGTGTTGTTTCAATGTATAGCACATATTCCTACATTGAACAACACCCCCACTGTTGTATGCACAGCTGTCCACACATCTAGCACTGACAGATACTGTGGTTTCATGTCGGTGTTTCATTTAGTTTGTATATATTGCACATGGGTAGCCAGTGTGATTGATGACAGATGCGACCTGTATATTGTGACTGGAACATACATTATGTGTACATGTGTTAACTGGCCACATGGTGAATAGATCTATGCATTAACATGCCTGATACTAACTGTCCCACCTGCAATGGACTGATGTCTGTGCGGCATGCCAGAGGTACCTGTATAGGGGTGACACAGCAGTCTGAACATTATCCATGACTGTATGACAGCTACAGGTTGCACTGTGCATGTTAACACATTCGCCTGTACAATAGCATATAGTATGCACATGTGTGCATACACAGGGTAGCATACTATAGTATGTGGCACGTGTGTAAACATACCTTGCATATGATGTTACATTACATATTGAACAGTGGCACATGCAACTAAATGGGATATAATAGTTATATGTGCAGCAGTGACTTACCAGGCAACTCCAGGCTCAGTGGTTGGGAGACAACCACCTCCAAGATGGCAGCTAGTGTTTGTGGATGCTGTTCTGAGGGTGTCCCCAGGCTGGCCAGTAGCTCCTCGGTAAGTGTGAGTGGGGGCTGGGTTGGTGGCCCACCACCTGTTCTATCTTGTTCCCTGGCGATTGCATTGGCACACTATTTTGCATGTCGTATCAGGTCCGTGCAGTGTCTTCGCACCTGCTGGTAGGTGCGGTTATGGCCACCCTCATCATTAACCCTCCTGCGAAGTTCCTGCCACAGGTCATCATGCTGCTGGGCATGCTGTGGCACATGGCTGAACAACACCTCATAGTTATCATGGAGGTACGGTATGAGGGCATCATCCTCCAGGCGGCTATACGCTGGCAGGCATGAACGAGGTTTTATCTGGAAGACATAATGATGGAGACAGGTCACAGTATCACAGAGATGTACAGAGATACAGCTGCACATACATTTGTATTAAATCTAGTACATATGAACAGTTATCTTTGCAAATCATCATGACACTGACAGGACTGACATGTTTGTGTCACACACATGTAACACCCGTTGTGCATTGGATATCATCACCATATATGTGTGTCACCTCATTACATTGCTCATACTCCATGTGAATGCTGTCTTGATGTGGGCATGTCTGTTTGCCTGTACTAGTGTTCTTACCTATCAGCACATGCCTGGATGTGTCCACAGTAATGCTGTTGACCTTGATGCTGTGTATATGTCACATATCAACACATACACTGCCTTGACGGACATGAGCAGTGACAATGTAGACATGCGCACGGAAACCTTTACATGCATGTGTTTTGCCATATACATCTACACGGCACTGTACAGCAGTTCAACATCCTGCCACGTATCGCCTGTGTTGCACATGTGATATACATGGGACAATGGCTAGCTGGACATTATTTGCAGGGATGGTTATCAACTATAGCATGTACAGGCAAGGTTTTATATCTGTATCCGACAGCCATTTTGCCACCGCCAGGTGCATCAGTGCCACATTACTGATCCAGACAGTTAATGATACATCTACCATACGGTCATCGCACCATGTATGACAGAGATGACATGTGCAGCTTTGATGGACAGGGTTGCATGGTATGGCAGGAGTATGTAACATGTATGGCACAGGGATCTGTCCAGCATGTGGCGATCCTTGTAGTAGGAAGGTGGCTGTCCATGACGTATGTCTTTCAGATCAGGATATGTACGTGTAGCATGTCCAACATCACAGTGTTGCACATGTCTTTATGCAAGGTAGCCAGCATGCTGCATAGTGGAGGTGAGGATTGTGAAGGCTGGTGTCGCCCATCCACACATGGCCAATACCCCTTAAAGGTGGTATGTGATCCGATATTGATCACCCAAGTGCTGAGTATGCCTGTCCAATGATCTCCATGCTCATGGATGGCACTATGTCATTTCATGGGTGCCTCATATGATTACCTAATAGGCCTGGAGATGTCACCAGCTCAGGGAGGTGAACTGCACAGCACCATCCCTTACACACAGTGTCCATAATGTTGACTGCTGCCTAGGTGGTAGTTAATGGATACAGGGTTATTCACCTAGCGGTGACAATGCTATTAGCAGCTGTCAGATTGTGCACATATGTCACGCACCTCACCCTCAAAGCCCATTCTGTATGTTGTCCACAACACTGAGACAACTATTGCTCCTAGGTCATGGCCATTCACATCCTTACATATGCAGATGCCTCCCATTTGTCTGTGTGGTATGGGCTACAATGAGGGGGGAGTACAAAACATTAACCCTGTTTTACTGTAACTGCCACTGGTGTGATATGCACATTGTCACTCAGACACCGTTTGTAGTGCTGCTTCTGTCAACAGGCCACTGGTAGAACACTCCTGTGACATACGAAGGTACACCTAGTATACTCAGTGTAGCTGGAACACAGTATGGGTGATAATGTCCTATGACCTGTCACAGGTATGCTATGCAGTGTGAAATCATCCGTACTGTCATCTACATCTGTACTGTTAACATCTACGTTGATAAAGGTTCATAGACCTGCAGACCATACTCAGCAGGGTAATAGTGCAGTGCCTCCAATTATGACTGGTGTCTCCACTTGTGGGTTGCAGTGGGTTTATATTATCCAACACCCTATCTGTATTGCATATTCATGCTCAGCACTTGTTCAGAACATGTAAGCACTTCATGAGCTACTAATTACTATAGCACCAATTCCAACTCATTTCCTACAAGTACACTGTTTGTCCTTACATTTCCAGCTTGCTTACAGTACAACTGCTGTTGTACACACGTACCTCACATATCTTGTGAGACATAGTTGAATATACAGGCATATCCAAGTGTCACTTACCAGTGTTATTGCCTGTCTATATGATGAATATGGCAAACATGAGGCAATAGAGCAATTGTCTCATGTACACAGTCAATGCTCACCTCCGAACATACGACACCACAGCCTGTGGGAGATGCACATATGTAGCCATGCTGGGGGTAATGCTCTCTCCAACCCAGACTGAACCTGACATTCATGTGGGGACATTAAACAATTGCAACACACCCCACCTATCGCATAGTCTCACTAGATCTCCACCACCACAGGCCAAACATAGTATGACTATGACATTTGCAGAACCTCTCCATACTCTCTGTGTAGGTAACAGAGGCAGCCCCCATCACCAAACACAACACCAATTACTTATAGCCCACAGACTCATGTGTGCCCATCAACTGCAGCCAATAGGGTGTTATAACATACCTAACACACCAGTCATAGGTGACTCTGTAGGTGGTCACATTGATGTCCCACTCAGCAGGCTACACAAGGCGATAGTCGCTTACATCTGGCTGTCGGGTAACAGGATCCGCAACATAACCTATGCACCCATGCCACACCTCACCAGGTACAATTTGACTGTCATTTTCCATGTTAGTGTGACTGCCCTGAGATGTAACTTCCTGGACTACATGTACAGGACATGCAATAGCTCTCCGGTCTTGTAGCCCAGAAGGTATCACCCAAGCCCCGAGAAGCATTCTGCATTCATCCAGACTGATATCACTGTACAATGACTGAATGTTTCACTTCAACAGTTGCCTATGCTTCTGCTGTCATTCCACAGGCATCCAGTATCTGTCTGCTTTGAATGACATGGTCAACAAAACACGATGCTTTGGCACAGAGATAACATTAGAGATAACATGTAAGGCTCTTGCTGCTCCTATACTGCCTGTCTTGGACAGTTTCCAATAACATATTCACCACCAGAACAGGAACAGGCAAGCAAAACCTGGGGTAATGTTACTCAATGCTTGACATCTTCATCTCTAACACACTCAGGCGAAGCACTCCTTATAATGGACCACTTTGATATCTCTGCAGTGACTGGGACCTGCCTCTAGGCTCCGGAGAGCACACCTGCACTGACAGGTTATACGCAGACCACACCTTTCAGTCATGTAACCAGGACCGGAACACCCACGGAGGAGGTGTGTCCATATTTCATAAGGATGTACACACCTCCAGGCTGGTTACTTAGCACAATGCATTAGAGGTGATCCATGTGAAACTAACTGTGGCCAGAACTGCTATACACATTGTAACTTGCTAGGGATTCCACACCATACCCCATGGTTACCGGCCCTCATTTCTTGGTGTACTGGACAGTAGGGTTCAGACAGGAACTACTGATGTGAGACTGACACTACCCCACACTTAACTGGGATACCTACTCATGTACTGACACATTAGGCCAATGCTTTCTGGGATTCATAACCTCCACTCAGCTGGATCAACCGATACACGCCACCACCAAGGCCATCAATATCCTAGACATGGACATTACCAACATGTGACTGGTGTTCCACAACTGGGGTTATACTCTTGTTGGTAGTTTCCGAACGTATGCTAATCACCCTTGTTATCTACATCCCGGCAACACACCCCTCACAGTACAAGATTTCTACAAGGCCTACTTCAGAAATCTTATGACAGCAGTAGTAAATGTCATGACACCCGTGCAGATGGACAATGTACTTACAAATGCTGAAACATACACCAGTGCTCTTCATTAGCACTTACAAGACCGCATGGATCATGCTATCCCAAACAGAGCCATGATGGTACCCACCAGATAACGGACGCCACTCTGGGGGTCCAGTTCTATGGACATAATGTACAACAAAAGGTGGAGGCTTTTGCAAAGTGGAGTACAATCCCATGGGTGGGGTAGCTCACTGGTCAGCCTCAGTAGGACTCCGGGATCCCTTATCACATCCTCCAAAGCTAGCTACGTAAACATTACTGCAACATATTCCAAGGACTACCACAAGCATTATGGAGGTATGTCAGTACTCAATGGCAATACCCACATCTGCTCTGACATACAACGGTTAGGCAGGAACATTACAGAACCGACTGATATTGGCAACATCCTGGCAGATAGGTTCAATGCTAACTTTACTCACTCTCACTCGCTACAGGGCCAAACTCTATACAGGAACAATGCAGAGTCTCTGCGGTCACAACTACGAAGTTCCAACCTACACTTTCTAAGACCTGGAACACAGACTCCATGTGACCGTCCAACATCCCAGGCTGGGATTTACACAAACCTCAGAACGACATGGCTCCCCACTTGACCACCAGATTCACTAATAGCTTTGTATCAGACATTGTGGCCCCAGAATGGTGCACAGCAACAGTTATCACACTCCACATAGGTGGCGCCACAATGAACCAGAGGGACTATTGCCCTATTTGCCTGACTGGACTGTTCTGCAAGGCTATGGGGCACATAATCATGGAAGTCATTCACAGAGACATTGGTGGGCTCCAGACCTTTGATGCCACCCAAGTTGGATTTGTTAGGGCCAGACCATAGCTCCTACACCTGGTGGACTCCTTTGATACAGTTACCAGGGTAGTTGATGATGGTAAGGGGGTCCACACAGCCTACATTGTCCTCTCATTGGCTTTCAGCACTGTTCTCCATTCTGGTATTGACAACATACACATCCACCTGCACATCGACCCCTACGTCTTGAGATGTTATGCAAAGTGGCTCATGGACAGGACCCACACAATGAGGGTAGCATACCGTAGTACCTACTGTAATTCAGTTACACTTGGCGTACCACAGTCCTCGGTCATAGGGCCCCTCATGTTCGGTATATGCTTCCCTGAGGTACAAGCTAGCACAGAGGGACTTTCCCTGAATAGGTTTCCAGACGACTGCAAACAAGGAGCCATGATTGATCCACCAGCTGATACAGACACTCTCCATAAGGGTGTCACTGTGACAGATACCTGGTGTCGATAACATGGCCTCAAGCTGCATGACACAAGGTGCATAGACATCCCCTTTGGAAAACACCAATCACCCACTGACTATCACATAGATGATAGTCCCCTACATACATGTGACATTATACAGGATCGTAGTACACACGTATATAGCACCCACTCCTTTGATAACCATATTGCCAATGTGGCGTGGATATCCTTCTACATGGCCACCCTTATCTGTAAGGGGTTTGTTGCTGGAACAAAGGCACCCATTGTACCTCTATACTCCTGACATATGACACACGTTCAAAGGTACAACACCCCTTTTGGGGTGTGCCTTACAGAACAGCAACAGCTTTACATACCACAACATTAACACACCACGAGGATTATTGACCTCTGAAGGATGACGTATACGGCACAACTACAGACACCACAACTGTACACATTTGCATACTGCATACTCAGGGGTGACCTCTGCTGAACATACAGGGCCCATGTCCACAACAATATTGATGAATATACTCCACATAAGCAACATAAGCAAAAGCCACTGAGAGCAACATGCTCATGGATATGTACAGAAATGCAACGATGAGTGGGACGTGCTTGAGGGATGCATTCCTGAACCAGACACTCACCATGCTTTGGAACATGATTCCTATGTACATCAAGCAGGGACACTCACTAGCACTCTTCATGAGATACCTTGATGGGTGGATGGGAGACATACATGTACGCCAGGGATCACTGCAGTGGCTGTACTGTACACAGGTGCAGGTAACACATGGCTCTGCTGTTCACAGACACAGGACACTATCCTAGGGAGGTGCCACCGGTGAAAACACTGTAGTTGGGCTTACAAATGGACTTGGCCAGACAGCATAGTACCTAACTATGAACCTGTGAAGCTATTACATGTCCTTTGTGCATGGATAATTGAGTAGCTCTTCCATTTCATTTAGCTATCATGCTGTTACAGTGTCCTGTGACTACAAGCCATATGTATCCTGTTATTGTGTATTGTACATGCCAATAGACATACTTTTTGTTTGCATGATATAACAGTTATGCTGTGTAAAATATCTGACATATCTACCTACAATACTGTACATTACACATATTTTAAATATTATCCCATAATGCAAAGCATACTTGCACAGCAGGACCACCTTAGGCATGTTATTCTCGTTATATGCCCATACACATGCCTACTGTGACAGTATATCAACATATACTATCCCCTGCTATGGCACGTATTTGTTGGACAAACCCTACCACTGATGGCGGGTGGTGTGGAATTGTTGTGTTTAAAGCCCTCATGTAGCATCCCTTGTGGTGTATGAGATGTTTACCTAGTGGCCCACAGCAGGACACAGAATTTCTACAAGCATTACTATGCTCAACAAGACATCACTACATAATACCTTTTCCCACTTTATGCATTGCGTACACTTTAATTAATACAAAACAGGCTCTACATACACTAACAAACTGAGTGTTCTACATACCTTGTTAGCATTCCGAGTCTTTGTAAATATCTCTCTTACACCTTTACTGTTTAAATGGTTCTATGGTATGAGCATACGATTTGAATGTATGGCAAGGCATCCTTATATACGTAGATACCTGTAACATGTGGTATCCTGCCGCCAATTGGTGTTCCTGAGTAAATTATAACATGCACATCAGCTGTGCAGCTACTCCATTCACCAATTACGTGGCAACAGTGGGGTATAATTGAATTCTCCACTTGAGCATTGCCCTTTTGCCCTACCTTCGGGGATACGGCCTGTATGTGTTTTGTTGTGAGGAATTGCAACTGCTATTTGGAGAGACACGGATATTTTGAATTCATGTCCCCTGTGGATTGTGTGTGACGGCTAGAGTATGTGGTTCTACATGTGAGTGTACCTGTCATCTCAACCATCTGATAAGGGACTATTGCAAACAAAGCCTGTAACATCGCCGTCTGTTCCATTATACAACAGCTACTATTTCACAGGGCGCCATTACAAATGTGTCTCTCACAAGGTATGTTAACACTTCTGCAAATGTAATTGAGTGAGTGGATGTTTGTAATGTTATTACAGTCTGTATTGCAATTGTTTTGGGTGTGGGGGAGATGTAGGTGGGTGTACATAGCATATACAGGTTTGTGGGGGCTGTATTTCTACATATTCCATATATGTGTGTGTGCTCCTTCTCTAATTGAAGACCTATCATTTAGTAGACTAAAACTATGGTTGTTGCGGGCTTATACATTGAGCCATTGTTAATTGGTTCCTATATAGCATGCAGGTGAGGTTGATACTTCAATACCTCCTGAAATACATCGATATGTCAGGGAATGTTACTAAATGACAGCTGTCTTGTGTATTTCTGTCACAGATACTTGCACTCATTGCAGTTGTGTTGGTGACTGAACCTCTTTGGCATGGGTTGCCACCTTTTCAAATGGCCATAGTGGGACATTTGCAGGACACACATTGGTGTTTACAGGCCAAGACATACCCACGGTCAGTACACAGGATAGAATGTAATTTTATCCTAAATACATACTTATTCTTGTAGCACTTCAGCTACTTATCATGTTTCATGTAACATTTACGTATTTTAGATACAGGAATAACTATTTATGCAACTATTACATAATATATGGGACATAATTATGTCCTACAATCTTGGACATTTGCCCTTTTTAATATTTGTTGTCAGGACACAACTGCCCAGGGAGGGGCTGTCCCTCTTAAAGTGGGACAGGTGGTAACCGTATGCTTACGGCCAGCTATGATCACACCTACCGTAATGATCTACCTCCGAGTTAGCACTAACAGACACACGATGCAAACACACAGACACACATTGCAGTCCCACGGAAATGCACACAGCACCCACAACACACACTTACACAGACTACAGCAATCACAAACACAGTTGAACACAGTACCTACCTGGACCGCAGCACCGGCAGCGATAACTAAATGTCCCTTAACATTGTGATAATATTACTCGCGGTTCTAGTGTTCTGGTACTGTGGTCTTTCGGTCTTTAAGCCTCATGATTACACGTGTTGGTATGTGAAACATTCGATAGTTGGCAGTATTCTATTTATTTGTACCTTCATGGTTGTGTACATGTCGTTGGCCTATCTATTTATTTGCAGATATAGGTGAATCCGTATATATCGACATATATCTCTCTATCACCCTTTCTATCTCTATTATATATATATATATATATATATATATATATATATATATATATATATATATATATATATATATATAACTATACATATATATATATATATATATATATATATATATATATATATATATATATATATATATATATATATATATATATAGAGAGAGAGATAGAGAGAGTGAGAGGAGAACACAAACATGGCGGTGTATACTGTTTCCTGGACTCCGCATTTGTGTTTTAACCTGTCACAATACACACCTGCCATTGGTACATCTCGGGTAGCTTAGTGTTAGGTGATTGTGTACATGATTGCATGTTCTACTCCTGGTAGTGGTCATTTTACCCTTCAGAACAGGCACTATTAGTACAGGGGTGAATAATGCTAGTTTCACTTGTTCTGGACATCGTTGACCGTGATCTGCACGATATTCAGCAAAGCTTAGCCCTGTTTCGCGCATATCCGTATAGTCATGTTTAAACGACGCTTACCAGCACTTGCCAACGCATAAACCCGCTAACATGTGCTAAACCTGATCTGATGACCTGCATCCAGCATCCATTATTCGTGCCTTCGGGGTTACGTAACGTCCCTTGCAGGATGTGGAACCAGTAACATGCACGACAGTCAGTGCATTTACCACTCGGGCATCTGGGATTTGTACACGTGTTATGGTGTTTTGTATGTGGACTGTACTACGGCTGTTACTCCATACTGCAATCAAATGTGTAAATCAGTTAGTTTACATATGGATGAGACCTATTAATGGTATGTCCAAGTGATGTTTAATGGATGTGCTCCAGCATTGGGAATGTATGTCACAGTGAGCCACACACTATAATGTGCTACACCTTCACACAACCATAGGTGGAGCATGCTGGGGTGACAGATACCTGTCATGGGTACTCCCATGCTTTGCCACTACATCCCTGATTACATTATATGGAGACCCTCATTAACACACCAGGGGATCCATGCAGAGTGTGGGGAACAGTGATTACACACATGGATCCCGCATTGGCTCTGCTCCACTGAGGGACAGTTGGTTAATCAATGTGGTGGCGACAGCAGGCACTGTTTGCCTCGGTTGATAAATGGCCTCTGACAATCGGGCATGTACCTACCGATGTACCTAGGAACCTATTACATACAGTATCAACATATGCTGTTATGTGCGTGTACTGTTCAGGTGTTGACATTCCTTGTTCCAATAACTGTTGTGTGTGCAATGGTTGAGGGCTGCCTATGCAGGATTCACACAGTAGGCCACCTATACATTACAATTTACAGGTGGTCATGTGTGTGCCATCCAGTTTACTGTGTGTGCAGGTGGAGAGGTGTGTCAGTCCGTATGGGCCTACACTGTAAGTGTATGTGCTATACGTTCCCTCTTTGCCAAGGCATGGGCATATTGGGCATGCCTCTGTCTGCCTACTGGGGCTGGCACAGGGTGTTCGCGGTCTGAATACCTCTGTGCCTGTGATGGCCTTGGCAATTGCGGTGGGCTGTGAGGGCCTTCACCATTATGTCCCTGCTGCAGCTGTTTCTGCAGGATCATATTATGTAGCATGGCACATACTATGAAGATGTGGGCACACGTGCCTGGAGAGTACTGCAAGGCTCCACCAGATATGTCCAAGCAACGGAACTGTGATTTCAGCATCCCAAACACATGCTCTATGATGATTCTGATTTGTGCGTGTGCCTCATTATGGCGTTCTTGCATGGGTGTGTGTGCATTTCTGATGGGAGTCATCATCCATGGCTCCAGTGCATAGCAAGTATCCCCCACAAGGTGGCCATGTGGGATGTCCCTGCTGACAAATACCTGATACAGCTGTGAGGCATGCCAGATGTGGGAGTCATGGTAGCTTCCATGGCTGCCAGCTTACACATCCATGATAATGCCCTGGGCACTGCACATGACCTGGCAGTTGATGGAGTGGTATCCCTTGCGGTTTATGTAGCGCCTACCATGCTCACTGGGTGCTGACTCGATATGTATGTGCGTGCAGTCTATCGCACCCAGTACCTCCGGGTAGTGTGCCACATGGTGGAAGAGATGCATATTGCTGGCCAACTCCTCCTGAGTTCGGGGGAAGTATATATGCTCATTGGCACGTGGTAACATGACATCCAGGAACTGGTGTATTACCCTGGATCCTGATGCCTGTGAGATCGATTATATCTCCAGTTGGCCTATTGAAAGGTACCTGTGGCTAGTATTCTCAAGCTTACACATACCTTCGTGTCCACTGGGATGGGTTCCCCTCTGTTGTTTCTGGATCTCAGGCGTGGCTGGCACAGCTCAACTATTTGCTGTAAGATGTCCCTGTCCACCCTGTAATGCTCTACTATCTCCAGATCATGTAGCCCCTGGTAGGTTACCCTTGGTCTGAACACTCTTCTCCTCCTCTGGGGCCTGCAGTGGTTGTCAGTATCATCCTCCACAACACCTTCAATCTCTAACACATAGTGATGAATCACAGCTATGGCAGCTCCCAACATGTACATTGTAAAAGTTACCCGTCTGTTTACACCGATGGTGCAGTGTTTGGGAATACACAGGTGTGTGTGAGGTGCCTTCACACTTCATACTATTGTGCTTTGAACACTGATGATGTCATAGGGTGTGTATGTGCAATCGGAGCTACAGGGTATCTTATGTGTTTTACCACAGGTACTGCTATTGTGGTGCCTTTGGTGTTGAATTACATTTAGCTGCCGTGGATTACCTCTAGCCCTTCCCTTAACATTTCATAACGTTTCCCCTCCCATTTTCTGGCATGCATCCAGCAGCCTGCTTTCTTTTGTATTTCCAAAACCTGGCTTATCTTGCAAAATGTGTTCTATGGCTGATCTACTGCAGGTTTGCTTTGCTCTGCTATGATAGTTCTCTTTTCTTTGCAATCCGACACCTCCCCTATCCTGTTCTACAGGTTGCTGCGAGCAGACTTGTTAGCTGCCGATTGCCCACTGTGAGTTAATAGGTGTTAATTGCTCAGTTGTACTCCAATTTCCCTACTGCGGCATTTCCTTATTTTCTTCCCCTAACCTTCCTGTTTGAGCTATTGTATGCGCGTGCGTGCGTCCGCTAAAGGGTTTCGGGCACATCTTTATCCATGTACACATGCACTTTCGGGCACCATATGTGCTCTCAGCTAAATTATGCTATACCTACATCCCCACACCGCTATCCTGCAGCTTTGCTTAGCGGGCAGCCCGGATTTGCATTGCTCCAATGTGCTTACAGCTACGGTGGCACACCCACTGCTGATGTCATGTATACCTCCAAACCACTCCTCGGTGTTGTGGCGCTGCATCGTATGGTACATCCTTAGTTTGTGATTCACTATTACTTGCCTCATTTGCATAGCATTGACTACTAATTCATAGTTACCGTGCCGAACACTGTCACAGACCCTTAGCAACCCTTGCAGCTTGGTTGTGGTGTACCATGCATACCATTGAGTATTATGGTGAAATCATGATTTATATTACATTGCGATTTTATGACATTTGTATATATTTTCCTTTATTCCGTTTGCACACACATGCCCTGCGGTTGTACTTTGCGTTACTGTGGACATGACATTAAATGTTGTTTTTTAGGTGTTGTGCATCTTTTCTTATGCCATTGGCTGTATATTTAGCCACTGGCATATGTTAACTTTGTAATACATGAGTCTGGTCTGCTTTCATAGCTCCGATGTTCTGCTTGGCAAAATGTAAACTGTTTTTTTTTGGTTTACATTTCTGTGGGCTTTTGCTACACCTGCACCACTTAATGAATCACTATGTACCTTCATTTGCATGGTGCAGTACTGCACATGGGGTTATTAGCATACCTGAGTGAGGGCTGTGCAGATCTGGAGTATGCTGGTAGTGCACGTGGAATTGATCGATCTGAATCGCTTTGGTGGCCATATTTGGCATTATACCACGCTATACCTGCGCCTGGCGCAAGCTTCATGAATCCGGGACTATATAGATGCCTGGCTATGTTCCTGTGACTCCCCAGGATAGAAAACCTACTGTACAGCCTATCTTTATTCTTTACCAATATGCAGTACTACTAGTCCCTTCTCTACTTAATAGTACCCTACAACTTAATTGGAATCTTACTTCCCACAACATGTCTGATGTTATACTGTTTCATCCCTTCCACTAGCCATCATTCCAGAATATCATCAACATTTCCCCACCACCTTTCAAAATTAAAGTATTGTCTGTATCATATCTATACCACCATGTTGAGTTACGACTCATACATCCATAGAGCTGCAAAATGGGTTAAAACAATAAATCTGTTAATAGCAAGCTAGAATATGTACGTGAATCCCATTGACCTCTTTAACTGTTTTCAATAGCACTGTTGCAAGATACACTTATAATGTTCAACAAGAAACTACATTCGGTCTTTAAGCCTCATGATTACCGTGTTGGTATGTGAAACATTAGATAGTTGGCAGTATTCTATTTATTTGTACCTTCATGGTTGTGTACATGTCGTTGGCCTATCTATTTATTTGCAGATATAGGTGAATCCGTATATATCGACATATATCTCTCTATCACCCTTTCTATCTCTATTATATATATATATATATATATATATATATATATATATATATATATATATATATATATATATATATATATATACATATACATATATATATATATATATATATATATATATATATATATGTATATATATATATATATATATATATATTTATAGAGAGAGAGATAGAGAGAGTGAGAGGGAGAACACAAACATGGCGGTGTATACTGTTTCCTGGACTCCGCACATTTGTGTTTTAACCTGTCACAATACACACCTGCCATTGGTACATCTCGGGTAGCTTAGTGTTAGGTGATTGTGTACATGATTGCATGTTCTACTCCTGGTAGTGGTCATTTTACCCTTCAGAACAGGCACTATTAGTACAGGGGTGAATAATGCTAGTTTCACTTGTTCTGGACATCGTTGACCGTGATCTGCACGATATTCAGCAAAGCTTAGCCCTGTTTCGCGCATATCCGTATAGTCATGTTTAAACGACGCTTACCAGCACTTGCCAACGCATAAACCCGCTAACATGTGCTAAACCTGATCTGATGACCTGCATCCAGCATCCATTATTCGTGCCTTCGGGGTTACGTAACGTCCCTTGCAGGATGTGGAACCAGTAACATGCACGACAGTCAGTGCATTTACCACTCGGGCATCTGGGATTTGTACACGTGTTATGGTGTTTTGTATGTGGACTGTACTACGGCTGTTACTCCATACTGCAATCAAATGTGTAAATCAGTTAGTTTACATATGGATGAGACCTATTAATGGTATGTCCAAGTGATGTTTAATGGATGTGCTCCAGCATTGGGAATGTATGTCACAGTGAGCCACACACTATAATGTGCTACACCTTCACACAACCATAGGTGGAGCATGCTGGGGTGACAGATACCTGTCATGGGTACTCCCCATGCTTTGCCACTACATCCCTGATTACATTATATGGAGACCCTCATTAACACACCAGGGGATCCATGCAGAGTGTGTGGGGAACAGTGATTACACACATGGATCCCGCAATTGGCTCTGCTCCACTGAGGGACAGTTGGTTAATCAATGTGGTGGCGACAGCAGGCACTGTTTGCCTCGGTTGATAAATGGCCTCTGACAATCGGGCATGTACCTACCGATGTACCTAGGAACCTATTACATACAGTATCAACATATGCTGTTATGTGCGTGTACTGTTCAGGTGTTGACATTCCTTGTTCCAATAACTGTTGTGTGTGCAATGGTTGAGGGCTGCCTATGCAGGATTCACACAGTAGGCCACCTATACATTACAATTTACAGGTGGTCATGTGTGTGTGCCATCCAGTTTACTGTGTGTGCAGGTGGAGAGGTGTGTCAGTCCGTATGGGCCTACACTGTAAGTGTATGTGCTATACGTTCCCTCTTTGCCAAGGCATGGGCATATTGGGCATGCCTCTGTCTGCCTACTGGGGCTGGCACAGGGTGTTCGCGGTCTGAATACCTCTGTGCCTGTGATGGCCTTGGCAATTGCGGTGGGCTGTGAGGGCCTTCACCATTATGTCCCTGCTGCAGCTGTTTCTGCAGGATCATATTATGTAGCATGGCACATACTATGAAGATGTGGGCTGCGTGCCTGGAGAGTACTGCAAGGCTCCACCAGATATGTCCAAGCAACGGAACTGTGATTTCAGCATCCCAAACACATGCTCTATGATGATTCTGATTTGTGCGTGTGCCTCATTATGGCGTTCTTGAATGGGTGTGTGTGCATTTCTGATGGGAGTCATCATCCACGGATCCAGTGCATAAAGTATCCCCACAAGGTGGCCATGTGGGATGTCCCTGCTGACAAATACCTGATACAGCTGTGAGGCATGCCAGATGTGGGAGTCATGGTAGCTTCCATGGCTGCCAGCTTACACATCCATGATAATGCCCTGGGCACTGCACATGACCTGGCAGTTGATGGAGTGGTATCCCTTGCGGTTTATGTAGCGCCTACCATGCTCACTGGGTGCTGACTCGATATGTATGTGCGTGCAGTCTATCGCACCCAGTACCTCCGGGTAGTGTGCCACATGGTGGAAGAGATGCATATTGCTGGCCAACTCCTCCTGAGTTCGGGGGAAGTATATATGCTCATTGGCATGTGGCAACATGACATCCAGGAACTGGTGTATTACCCTGGATGCTGATGCCTGTGAGATCCCGATTATATCTCCAGTTGGCCTATTGAAAGGTACCTGTGGCTAGTATTCTCAAGCTTACACATACCTTCGTGTCCACTGGGATGGGTTCCCCTCTGTTGTTTCTGGATCTCAGGCGTGGCTGGCACAGCTCAACTATTTGCTGTAAGATGTCCCTGTCCACCCTGTAATGCTCTACTATCTCCAGATCATGTAGCCCCTGGTAGGTTACCCTTGGTCTGAACACTCTTCTCCTCCTCTGGGGCCTGCAGTGGTTGTCAGTATCATCCTCCACAACACCTTCAATCTCTAACACATAGTGATGAATCACAGCTATGGCAGCTCCCAACATGTACATTGTAAAAGTTACCCGTCTGTTTACACCGATGGTGCAGTGTTTGGGAATACACAGGTGTGTGTGAGGTGCCTTCACACTTCATACTATTGTGCTTTGAACACTGATGATGTCATAGGGTGTGTATGTGCAATCAGACTACAGGGTATCTTATGTGTTTTACCACAGGTACTGCTATTGTGGTGCCTTTGGTGTTGAATTACATTTAGCTGCCGTGGATTACCTCTAGCCCTTCCCTTAACATTTCATAACGTTTCCCCTCCCATTTTCTGGCATGCATCCAGCAGCCTGCTTTCTTTTGTATTTCCAAAACCTGGCTTATCTTGCAAAATGTGTTCTATGGCTGATCTACTGCAGGTTTGCTTTGCTCTGCTATGATAGTTCTCTTTTCTTTGCAATCCGACACCTCCCCTATCCTGTTCTACAGGTTGCTGTGAGCAGACTTGTTAGCTGCCGTCGATTGCCCACTGTGAGTTAATAGGTGTTAATTGCTCAGTTGTACTCCAATTTCCCTACTGCGGCATTTCCTTATTTTCTTCCCCTAACCTTCCTGTTTGAGCTATTGTGCGCGACGCGTGCGTCCGCTTAAAGGGTTTCGGGCACATCTTTATCCATGTACACATGCACTTTCGGGCACCATATGTGCTCTCAGCTAAATTATGCTATACCTACATCCCCACCGCTATCCTGCAGCTTTGCTTAGCAACGGGCAGCCCGGATTTGCATTGCTCCAATGTGCTTACAGCTACGGTGGCACACCCCACTGCTGATGTCATGTATACCTCCAAACCACTCCTCGGTGTTGTAGCGCTGCATCGTATGGTACATCCTTAGTTTGTGATTCACTATTACTTGCCTCATTTGCATAGCATTGACTACTAATTCATAGTTACCGTGCCGAACACTGTCACAGACCCTTAGCAACCCTTGCAGCTTGGTTGTGGTGTACCATGCATACCATTGAGTATTATGGTGAAATCATGATTTATATTACATTGCGATTTTATGACATTTGTATATATTTTCCTTTTATTCCCGTTTGCACACACATGCCCTGCGGTTGTACTTTGCGTTACTGTGGACATGACATTAAATGTTGTTTTTTAGGTGTTGTGCATCTTTTCTTATGCCATTGGCTGTATATTTAGCCACTGGCATATGTTAACTTTGTAATACATGAGTCTGGTCTGCTTTCATAGCTCCGATGTTCTGCTTGGCAAAATGTAAACTGTTTTTTTTTGGTTTACATTTCTGTGGGCTTTTGCTACACCTGCACCACTTAATGAATCACTATGTACCTTCATTTGCATGGTGCAGTACTGCACATGGGGTTATTAGCATACCTGAGTGAGGGCTGTGCAGATCTGGAGTATGCTGGTAGTGCACGTGGAATTGGATCGTATCTGAATCGCTTGGTGGCCATATTTGGCATTATACCACCTACGCTATACCTGCGCCTGGCGCAAGCTTCATGAATCCCGGGGACTATATAGATGCCTGGCTATGTTCCTGTGACTCCCCAGGATAGAAAACCTACTGTACAGCCTATCTTTATTCTTTACCAATATGCAGTACTACTAGTCCCTTCTCTACTTAATAGTACCCTACAACTTAATTGGAATCTTACTTCCCACAACATGTCTGATGTTATACTGTTTCATCCCTTCCACTAGCCATCATTCCAGAATATCATCAACATTTCCCCACCACCTTTCAAAATTAAAGTATTGTCTGTATCATATCTATACCACCATGTTGAGTTACACGACTCATACATCCATAGAGCTGCAAAATGGGTTAAAACAATAAATCTGTTAATAGCAAGCTAGAATATGTACGTGAATCCCATTGACCTCTTTAACTGTTTTCAATAGCACTGTTGCAAGATACACTTATAATGTTCAACAAGAAACTACATGCAAAATGTTAATATTTCTCATCTTGTTGCTATGTGAGATATTAGGGATTTTATTGTGTATCAACATAATGTCAGTAATCCATATCATGTTGATATCTGATGTCTGACTGATGGATTATATAATGTCTGATTTAATATATTATGTTCTGATTTAATGCATTATGTTCTGATTTTATGTATTGTGTCTGGAGCTTTTCTCCCCAGGCCTCCGCTGAAAATGGACCTGTGTCCAGTCAGACCTTCCCGGTAAACAAATGTAAAATAAATAAAAATAAAATTTTATGTCACAGATGTAGACTATAACTAGAAAGGGGAAGATATAGAAATTGCAGATGTAGCTCTATAGCAAAAGTGGATGCTTTTCTATAGCAGAAATGTTTCAGTTTATTTCTGAAAGTCAGCATAGATAGGCAGTGTTGGAGGTCATAAGGTAAGTCCCCCCCCGCCATGGCAGCTTTGTATGTGGGAAATGAGATACTGAATGACTTATTACAAGAGAAACTAGATTTGGAACCTTCAAGCAAGAAAAAAATGTCATAGAGTTTAGCTGCCAAATAGAGTGTTGATGGAGACTACTAGTTCTTCACGGTCAAAACAGGAGTTACTAGACAGAAGTTTATGTACTACAGAACTGTAGGTAGATTATTTTGCTTTACATTGTAGGCCATCTTAGTGCCTTTGTGGTGATGCAGGAATATTTGGAGTGGTGCACATCTGCACCTGACTTACATATCACAGCTAGTATGGTGCATGTTTTCTACGTCATATATTTGTAGTGAATCTAATACATCTCTTCCAACTATGAAAAGGTGAAGGGAAAGCATAGTCTGTAAGGACTGCTGATTCAGTTGCTAGGAAGGTCTTCAGCCAATGGGAAAATATTCATTTTCTATGGGTCACATTAGTATTCATTAGGGGTGAGACATTATTTGGTCCAAATGTATGCAAGTTATCAGGATGTAAACTGGACTTTGAATTTTATTTCTGTGCTGATAGTTATGTTAAAGAAGGGGAGAGGGATCTTATAGATATATTTTGTCTTGGCAATGTTTAGCAGCAATATTTAAATCAAAATTCTTTTTATTGAAAAAATGGGCAGAACTACAGTAATAGTATCTGAATAGTAAAGAAACACAATTTTACATTTTTGTCTAACAGAAAAACAAGAACAGAAAACAACATATGAAAACTATATGTACTATTTACAACAGTACATATAACACAGACATTGTCAGTTATCGAAACCTCCATAATACAATAGCTAATAATTTTCAAAATTGTTTTCAACTTTCTGACAAGTTCCTTACAAAATGAAGTCTTACACTACTGGAGTTCAGGTCTATGAATCACAGAAGTGTCTGGCAGTGTAGTAAACATAGTATTCAAGATGCATTTACACACCTGTGCAGCTATGTTCATTAATCATATTATTCATAGGTTCATACTAGGCTATCTGCCCTAGGGCATTTATAAGCCTAGCCAGAGTGTGTTTGGCTTTTGCCACCCATTTTAAATTAATTTTGCTATGCCCTTTTTCGAGGTTAGTATACTGTGCCTCTGTCTGACACTGACACAGAAGTGATACCCGGGGTTAAAGTCAAAGAACATACCACTACACCATCCAAACAGAAACCAGTTTTATAAAGAATATGATGTCTGCAGGTCTTTCTGTACTTAAGTTATAGTTGGTATAGCATGGCCTACTACTTATCATTGTCTGCATACTGAGAGAATATGGCAATGCTTTTGTGTTCTCTGATGTCATTTACAAAATAAAGATTAGCAAAGGCCAGTGACAGAGCCCTGGGCCATTCTCATTTTAAGGGGAACAGTTAGAAATCATAGTTATCCAAATTCTTTAATTAAGGTAGGGTGGGGTGAAAAACAATCAGAAAGGACCCCACTGAATTAATCATACTGTGACATCTGTTATCTTGATATGGACGCAGTGGTTCAGTAGTTAGTGTTGTCGCCTCATAGCAAGAGGTTCTCCAATTCAATTCTCAGCTGGGGCACCTTTTTTGCATAGTCTGCATGTCCTCTCTGCAGCTGAGTGAGTTTTAAAGCATGCAGGTAGGTGCATATGTGTATATGTGTGCCTTCTGTGAAGGTTGGGTGCAGGGCTGGCAACTTGACTCCGTAAAAACACCACTGCCAATCAATCTGTGGACCAGTGATCCACTGTGGCAACCCTTAACCGGGAATAGCCAAAAGACATTGCTTTGCTTTTTTTGACATCTATCTCCTTCAAATAACTGAAAGTGTGCTTTATGATTGTATTACTGTAGACTAAGTAACTTTAGGCTGGTCATAAGTGGGAAGGATCTGTTTTGGTAAGATAGCTTCAGACTATAGTGTTAAATCTGGTATTACTTCTAGTCTTAAAAAAAACTGAACATGTTTTTTATAGCAGAACTCCTACAGAGCTTTGCAGACAAACCTCCCAAGCTATCCCCCAGATGGACTGCTGTAGCTTTAGAGAAACCTAACCCTGACTCTATTCTGTTGGCTAGCTTCTTAGCTTGTTATAGCAGGTGCTCATAATCTATCTGACGATTTCCTGCTAGGTCCAAGAGGTAGAGATCAGTTATATTAGTACTCGTTGGAATCTCAGTCAGATGAAGTAACCTGTGATCCTTGTCATCTTCAGACCGACTTCCAGGTGCCAGTAAACTGATCAGCATAACTCTTTGGCACACCACAACATACAGCTCTAGTATACATTTTTTTCCCAAAATAGCAACCCCCTGCACCCCCAAGTGGGATTTGCTTCTTCAAACCCCTTTACTTCAATTTTTAACTCCATGACTGTACAATATTATGGAAAAGGAAAAGCACCCTAAAATGACAAATCCACTAGGAGATTGCAGCCGATGTCCCAAAACAGCAAACACAGCTGGAGGAGTGTAACACTTGGAATCAAACTGAGGATCATAAGGTTTTACTAACGGTACATTGTACAGTAGTAAGCAGAGTAACTGTTCCTTTAAGTGGAATGATGTACAAAAAAAGATGTCATGTCATGACAGAAGTGAAATTCTAAAAGATGCTTTGGAAATTTTCTGCTGCTCCTAAGGATGTTTTGTCATGTGAAAAACTAGGTGATCATGGCCATTGCTGATAGTCTATAATTCATTTAATCTCTTGGCTAAAGTTACCATAACTAAAAATACTGCTCTCCATGTAAATAATTCCAATTTGTCAAAACTGCTGGTTAGACACTGAGGTTCACTTGGATGGTGAAATATGGTGCTGTTATTTAAAGGAATTGTTCCACAGTGATCTGGAAGCCATGGGAGTTTGCAGATCTCCTTAAATGTGAGCTGTCATTGTTGCATAGTGTACACTGACATTAAAAATGTTAAAGGCTGTAGCTTGCATCATATACAAATAGAGTCTGTGTGTGCCTTTTAGATGCATAGCCCTTTGTGACCAGAAGGAGAGAATGAATATGTTTTCTCAAGTGCATACTGTATAGATGATTGTATGGAGATCTGGGTAACAGCTTGTGTTCTGATAGAAGTTAGGTAAACCAAATGGAGTTAGCAAACCTATTTTACTGTCACCAGGGAAAGTGAGATGAAATATCATGACTATGTAAACATATCCAGGATAAGAATATTCATGCTGGCGCTAAGATCATTGCCTGTGACCGAAAGCCAAACTTGTAGACGAAAGGCTGGAAAGCCATGCAGCAATCACTATTACAGTGCAGTTCAAAGTTGTCTTGCGGAATCAATACCATCATGATAATCTATATTTTTATGTAAGTATGTCATGGACAATGAGTGGTGTGTACAGGTTTAATGGAGATGCTTCTTATCATCTGAAAATTACATTATTTGCATATGATGTTCCATCACACAGTGCCTAATGGATCCTGATGAGACAGTCTGTTGATGGGATATCCATCCCTAGAGAATGCGTTTCTGACACAACTACCTTCAAACTAAATCTCACAGAATGCATGTTCTTGGCCTGTATGGTTAAGCTTAAGGAGGTCATACTGTTTTGCTTGTTGATGTAGAACATAGCTGTGGTATTAGTCAATGCATCCTTTCCTATTCTGATATCCTCATGATGAGGGGATAAAGATCATTATGGTTAGGAATAACACCTCTAGTTACAGCAAGTTTATGTGCAACATATTCTTAGAGATGGCACTATAAACTATATCATTTGTTAAGAGATGTCTAGATTTTTGCAGAATATCCAGATTTTTACATCATATTTGTGGTATGTTTTTCATGGAATTTGTGGTTTTCTGGCATATCACTGAATATTGAGGTCACTAAATAATGACATACATTTGAGTTTCAGACTTCATATCCTTCAGAAAATGTACATTAACACAAATCATGTTGCACTAGCAACTTTCTGAGTTTGTAACAGCAGTATATTTGAAATATGTCCCCATTTTGGGGTATTTGTCCCCCCCATTATTTTAGGCTTTGTCTAGTTTTCTTGTGATAAGAGGTTAATAGGTATGAAGACATCTATAAGGATGAGGGAAGAGAAAAGGGAAAGCTCTGGCATTATCCACAGCATCCTGTAGTAAGTATATATCATGTAAATGTATAGTAGTAATTGTATACATTTGTAGCTGAGAGGACAGAATGGACAAGATTATCACTGCTTAAAATCGTCATCGGCCCCCTTTTTCCCATTTTTTCTATATGGGGTCGGAGTATGTTCACCAACTCTCTCAGTACAGTGCCACACTCTTGCCTTCTTCAACACTTATGTCTGACTTTCACATATCTTCTTTCACACAATCCATCCACCTCTTTGCTGGATGCCCTCGCTTCCTCTTACCTTCTTCCTGTCTGTCCCAAATCTCCCTCACCAGATTGTCTTCTGCTTTTCTGCACGTGTCCGAACCACCATAATCTGTTCTCCTTGATCTTTTCTGCAAATGGAGATGCTTTGGCTTCTGCTATGTCCTCATTTGTCCCACAGTGTACATCCTACCACCCTTCTCAGACACTTCATTTATATCACCTCTAGCTTCTTCAACTGTTCTGCTTTTACTGCCCAGGTTTTTGTACCATACAGTAGTACTGGTCCACTGTCTTGTACACCTTACTTTTCAGCTTCTTTAGCATTCTTCTGTCATAGACACATCTGAGACTCTATGCCAGTTGGCTGCAGCCCCTCAGATTCTAGCTTTGACCTCTTCATTCAGACTTCCCTTCTCCTCAACCACCCCTCCCAGATACTTGAAGCTGTTTACCTGTTCCACTATCTTCCCTTCTATCTCTATTCTCAGCTTCTTCTGATTTCCCCAGTTTGCTGCCATTATCACTGTCTTATCTGTGCTTAGTTTCATCCCATGTGCCTTCAGATTTGCATTCCATTCTCCTATGCTGAAGTTCTAGCTCAGAGTCTGTCTGTAATGCTACATCATCTGCATACAGCAACTTTGTTGATCTTTCCCCTCTGACCTGTTTGCTAATGTAGTCCATCACCAGTATGAACAGCAGTGGGCTCAGAGCTGAGCCCTGGAGTACACCCATTCAGAGCCCATCTGTGAGGCCGAACACTGTTCGTACTTGAGTCACTGGGTCCTTGTACATAGCTTGCACTATGGGACTTCAAACCACCACAGCACTGCCCAGATCAACTTTCTTGGGACCTTGTCATATGCTATTCCAAGTCTAGGAATGCCCAATTGGACTCTCTCTTCATCTCTAGCTTCTTCTCAATTATCTGTCTCACTGCAAACATCAAGTCAATTATGCTGCATCCTGATCTGAATCCAAACTGCTCATCTCCCATCTTACATTCTACTACTTTGTGTATCCATTTATCAATCACCCTCCAGAACTTTTATGCAATGTGATAGGAGTTTGATGCCTCTTTATTGCCCACAGCTGTAGATGTCCCCTTTGTTCTTGTACACTGGCATGAGTTTGCTTATTCTCCAGTCGCCTGGGACACGGCTTTCTCTCGACACTGCTATGAGTACCCTCAGGAACCATTTCTCCCCTGTCTCACCCAGCATCGTTATCATATCTGCTGTGACCTGCTGCTTCCCCGACTTCCTTTTATCTTAGTCTTGTCTCACCCAGCATCGTTATTGTATCTGCTGCTTACCCTGACTTCATTTGCCTTAGTCTTGTTCTTACTTCTGCTAGGGGGGCTTCTCTTCTTTTCTCATTGTAGGCTGTTTGTAGGGCAATAGAAGCTTCTGTGGGATTTTCTTCATTCAGAAGCTGCTGTAATTTATTTATTTTACATTTGTTGACTGGGTTAGTCCAACTGAGCTAAATAGCCCTTTTTCAGCGGAGGCCCGGGGAGAAAAGCTCCAATGGATTATACATAAAGATTAAGCATAGGCAAATAATAATATAAACAGAAGAATAGAAAAAAAGGAGAAACAAAAACTAGAATGTGTACAGTATCAATTTAATGAAAATAAATCAGCAATGTAGAAATATAACAATAATTGGTAGTAGGCATACAGTCCATATTAACATCATAATAACTAACAGTAGACTCAGTGTTAGGAATTGCTCCTTCCTGCCTTTGATGTCCTATGGACTGGTGAACAGGTTATTGCTGGCATCCATTATGAAGGATGTCTGACTTTCTTCTTTATCTTTCTTTGCCTTGAAACCTAATATAGTATATTTTTGTGCCACTTACTGAGTCCAGAAGTTGGTAGAGTGCCTCAGTGCCCCATTCTTTGCTACTGCAACTTCCTTCTTAGCCAGCCAGTAGTCCTTCCTAGCCTGGTCAATCTTTTCTATCTCCCACTTCTTCCTGCACTCCTTCTTTCTTTTGATGACTTCCTGGACTTCTGCATTCCACCACCAGCTTTCCTTATGTACCTTATTGCTATACCTGGCTTGGCTACATATCTTTTCTGACCTAACCCATGCTGTTTTTAGGCACTGCCATTCTTTTTCAACTCCACCTATTTCCTCCTCTTCAGATGCTAGAGCCCTGAATAATTCATTGAACTGTTGTACTTTCTCTCCAGTCAACTTCTATGGTCTCTGTTGACCTTAGAGCCTTCTCTGACCACTGTTTGCAGCTGATTGTGGCAACTAGTGGTTTATGGTGTGGGCCGACTGTTTCACTGGACATGACTTTGCAATCATGGAATCTACCCCAGTGCCTTTTCCTTACTAGGAGGAAGTCTATCTGAGTTGCATGCATGTTGGCTACTCTTGTATGTGATGTTGTGTGGCTTTGCTGCACTGCCCTTCCATCTCATCTCTTGGATACATAGGATGTCCAGCCTCCTCCACATCATCATGTCATCCACTTCCAAACTGCATCCTTTCAGTGAACCTGCATTAAGCATAACAATTCTCTGTTAATTTTTGGGAAGTTGGTTGGTTTTACGTCCACTCAACAGAACTATTTCAGGTAACCCTGGGCAACTAGATACCGGTCAGCCAGTAGCTTATTTGTCCAGGGCTGCTGGACTTTATGGCAGACACCCACACTGGCCAGTAGGGGTACATATACCCCACCCAAGGGTCCCTGGCATAGGTCAGAGTAGGCCGGGTCCTCAAACCACTTATCACCGGTAACTACCCATGCCAGTTTTGGTGACATTAGTCAACATGACCAAATCACCTAGAGCCATATTTTACCTGCCATGGCATGCATTCTATGATCTGTGTTCTCCTGTCTTGAGGATACTGTGCACCACAATAGATTCCCAAAGCAGTTGGTCTGTGCAACTTTTACCCCTACAGGGCACCATGTAGAGCCATTCATTGTTGAGTTTGAGATGGAAACACTCAGCATGTGTTTTGGACATGAGAGGAACCCCACTGAGACACGGGGAAATGTGCACACTCCAAACAGGCATTGGTCAGAGGTCAGGATTGAACCTTGTACCTTGTGCATGGCAGGCAAAGACCTTAACCATTATGCCAACTGGTCTCTTATCACTTTATCACTGCTTGAAAGTCTAAGCACATTTGTGCAACAGGGGGTAGAATTGTGCAACCCAAGGACTACTGAGATACAGGCATATGAATCTTGAATGTACCCAGCAGTGTAATGAATATAGTGCTCAAGATACATTTACTCTTCTGTGCCACTATGTCCATGAATCCTAGGGTAGGTAATGATCATCCTTTGGATGAGATATTAAACTGTGGTCACATCTGCCTCAGCTAGTTGTAGCTCAGGTGAATGTAGAAGATCCATGACACGGGAAGTTCCCAAATGCCCTAACTAAATTTTCCCTAGCCAGATTTACCCTAGTGAGTATAAATATTAATCTTGTGTCTCCCATGAAAATAAGCCATTGGCCTAACATAACTAAACAGGTCAACAAAGCATAAATAAAATCTGTACCTAGCCTGCTGTTTTTAACTGTTAAGTATGGTGTTGCTTAATGCTTCCTAATCTACTGACTACCATTTATAAGTTTGGCGTATTTTTTTAACACAAGCTACAAAACGCCATACTTATCTCTTTGTTTAATTTAAAATTTCCTGACTGATAAAAGATTTTACATGTGCAAAAAAAAAATTGTGAGTCATAGCACATTATTTGTTCATATACCTAATATATATTTGTGTAATTTTGAAGTTATTTACTTTTTTGTCATTAGTAGTTCAACATCTTTTTTAGAGGTTTTCTCCCTGGTTCTCCACTGAAAATGTGCCACAATCCATTTTTTTTATGTAAAGGGGTAAACTAGTATAATAATTAAATGTTGTTGTTGTGACTTTCGGCTTTTCCCGGTTAGGGGTCGCCACAGCGGAACTCCGGTCCGCTAATGATTGGCAGTTGATTTTTACGTACCGAGTTGCCAGCCCTGACGCACAACCTTCAACGAAGGTATGCCCATTCACGCATGTTTCCACGCAGAAGACACTCTGAGAGTCGAACTGGACAACGTCTTACTGTGAGGTGACAACGCTACTGCAGCATCACCACCGCATAATTAAATAATGAATTAATATTGTCCTAGAGCTATATAAAAAAGGCAAAGAAAATAGGTAGTTTTCCAATTGTTTCCTAGCTGTAAATGAAGTCTAAGAAACTGTGTTATGAAAAGTTAGTAAACCATTTAAACATTGCCAGTTAGAGCCAGGGACAATTACACAACAACAAAGGACTTTAAGGCTAAGTTAAAGAATCTTCGGCTCCTTCCCACATTTTTTGGAATGACAGAGCAACTGACAATAAAACATTTTGTGAAAAATTAAAATGTGACTGGAAAACCTTCTCTAACCAGCAATAAAATCAGGATCAAGCAAGTTACATATCAGAATAAAATAAACATGCCTGGGGATTTAATAAACCCCGTGCAGGCTTTGCACAAAGCCTACATGGAGTTTACGTGTTTGTTCATTGAGGTGCAGCACTAATTACATATTCATGCTGTGAACCATGTTTAAACATAAACAAACATGGTTTCATGGCTAGCAACAGTGTTGCCAGTCAGGAAACCATGAAAAGCAACATGAATAGCAGCAGACATGTGTACCTATGGGCAAACTAGGTCTGAGGGATTGCGGGGAATGCTACAACGATTTCCAGGGTTAATAATATAGCAATGTATATGGTCCAAACAAATTACAGGACAGTGTATACAGTACAGAGTATTGTGGAATCCCATTTCAGGCATTCTGAAGAAATGTTATGAAAATGATGCATAACGGTACATGCACTGCCACTTAAAATAAACAGTTAGGGAAAGTGGAATGAGCACAGGGAAAGAGGACAGGTGAAACACCTTAATGTACAGCAGATGATGGCATGTAAATGAAGAGAGTTGCAGCAGGAAAACTAATCACATATCGACATGATACATTATGGACTGCACAGTAAAAATATATATTATGTGACTGTCACACAATGTGACATAACAATGGAGAAGATGTCTTTCTGATGTAAGCATCCTGATATGAACAATGGAGAAGACATCTATCAGGGATATTATATACAATAGGGGTTAGCTGCATATTGTGAAGCTGTGCAAAATGACTTGCCTAAATATGACTGTAATGGCAGCATAGATTTGTATCAAGTGGGACACATAGTTACAGGCTGATGGGCAACAGTAAACAGAAGCACACACAATCATGGACAATATCAAATTAATACCACTAGTAATCCCATTTCTGTGACATAACATATGTGATTGTGAGTGATCGTAGATGGTTCTGCACAAACACACTTGTACAACTATTATGAGATCTCAGCAATCTATGAGGGTAATCAAGCACACCACCTGACACTGTAGTATCTGCTGGAGGTGTTAGGAGGCACACTGTTATACCTATATGTGATATTATGATCAATCCAGGCTAGTTGACAGGTGTGCATGGCATATATATGACACAGTCCACACTATCACAAATGTAACCCATGCCATCAATGTTGTCAAACAGCTATGTACGTACTGTGTGTGTCACCAGAAGAGGTGTCACACATGCATCTGGTATAACACTTTTATGAGGGTTCTGCACCATCAGACAGTAATGTTTATGCAACAAAAAGAATAACTGAGTATGGCATATAAGATGTGTAGGAGCTCACTGTGGCAAAGTTGGTACACTTGAGTTACACATCCCTGGAAGATATGTAGGGAGGTACATAAGAAAGGATGCATTGTACTCAGTTATTGGTGTGATGAAGGCTGTGAACTATGGAAGTATTATGACCTTTTATGTGGGTGTCCTGCACATACTCAGGATTTGTGTTACATATAAGAGAGTAGTCAACACTGTGGTTACATGCTGGTGGACATTCTGTATACCATCTACCTCAGTACACAGGTCACATACACTTTGGTCTGCTCATAGGGGTGTGATGTCTACATTATCATTGTCTAGTCCATTTGTTTGCATAATGTAACAAATCCCCCCATGTTTTTGTTTCATCTCATGTGTCTTCATGGTTGTGACAGCAGTATTTGGTGTGTGTGTTGCTACTGTCTGTATTATACTAATATCGCAGCACAAGTCTGACTTGGAGAGTGTCTGACAACACTTTATAAGTGACTACATTATCAGTGTCCCACATGCTGGCTTAAAATGATATCTCTAATGTCAAGCAATTGCAAAAACAGACAGGCAGACAGACACACACAAACCACTTGACTTTAGTGAGAACAAATCCTCTACCTATCTAAGTAAACCAACTAGAGACCTCTGCATTTAGCACAAGTCTGACTTGGAGAATGTTGGACAACACTTTATAAGTGATGACATCAGCAGTGTCTGTGGAAGAGAAGATGGTAATAGCAGTGCCCCACATGCTGGTGTAGAATGCTCTCACACACACACACACACACACACACACACACACACACACACACACACACACACACACACACACACACACACACACACACACACACACACACCAGGTTACTGCAGTAAGAACAGAACCCCTACATATCTAAGTACATGGACTAGAGAACTCAGTACTGTATGCAAGCATCACAGCACAAGTCTGACTTTTATAAGGTTGCAGGACAATTTATAGTGAATGACAACAGCATTGGATGTTTGAGAGAGGATGTTGGGAGGCCTGCATGAAATGGATGTGTAGGCATGTCCAGCTGTCAAAATAATGGTACTCCATGGGATTGTAGTAGTAACTGGAGGATACACAATTATGCTCATCTTACTAGACAGACAGACACACACATACACACACCAGTTGATTGCAGTGAGAATAGAACTCATACCTACCTAAGTACACAGACTAGAGAACTCAGTACTATACACAAGTGCCATGGCAAAAGTCTGACTTTTACAAGGCTGCAGGACAATTTATAGTGGATGACATCAGCACTGGATGTTTGAGAGAAGATGTTAGGAGGTCTGTCTGAAATGGGTAGCTAGCCAGGTACAATTGCCAAGATATTAAAGTTCTGCATGTTACCAGATTGATGAGTGTGTAATGTGTGGTATTTTCTGTTGTGTTTCCAATGTGCATGTATATTTTAAGAGACAGCTTTAAAAACTATTTGCAGACAACTGTCCACATTGTTACTATTACTGGAAAGCCTGAATGTGCATCATCATTATAAACATGTGCATGGTATATAAGAAAGAATCTGTTATTTATTTATGTAGTGTAGTTGATGTATTTGTGAACAAGTACTGAGAGACCAAGTTTGCAGTTCATGGGGGGAGGTAACAGATGGCTACAGTGTACATATGTGTTCTTTTCTTTAAAAGTGCCTTCCCCTTGTTTGTGATTTACATTTACTTTCATGGGATGAAGACTAAATGGACAGTAAACAAAAGTAAAATACATGCTGTTGTGTACTGTCCATAGCACACTGCTGAGCTGCAGGTTTGCTTGATCGATGGCAAAGTGTTTGCGCATGCAAGATACACATTTTTACTGCTTTCCGTTTGACTGTAGCTAATGGGTGAACAAATACGAGCCTCATTGCTAAAATTATGAGCGTTCTCAGTACTGAGTGTATGAAACACACCTGCTGTTTAGCTGACTGTGGGGCAGCAGCAGGTGTAAATGCATTAACACATTTCTTTTGGAAACTAGATGATATAGGGTTCAAATCCAGTTGTATGTTTGAGTTTTTAATAAGTATATATAAGACAATGAAATACTTTTTAACTCTACATTCACTGTGTGTTACCTTGGAGTAGGCTGTTTAAGCGGCATTGCGCGAGAGTGACCACATCATTGAAGAGATGTTCACCATTGCTTGCATTGGTATTTGATGCCAAGCTCCGTGCAAATACAGAGGCCAAAAAGTGAAAGGTCCATTGCTTTTTTTTACTTATGTGCATTGTTTGTGATTCTATTTTTTTTGACCAGATTAAAGGTGTTAAAATGGGGTAGATAGGGAAATGGTGAAATGGGGGGCAAGCAGGTGGAAGAACAAAGGGAAAGTAATATAGGAATGTGCAGGAGGGAGGTAGGAAAGAACCATAGCTATCCACTTCTTCAACAGTGTAAAATGAAAATATATACAGAATATTAACTGAATTTGGACTGTCACCTCAACAAAGAGGGGTAACAGCAATGCAATTATGTTGTATAGCCAGTTGGATCAAATCAAGTGTGTCAAGAAGACATGTGAACTGGAGAGCTATGTATGGGATGATATTTTTTTTTGTGGGACAGGTGGCCACTTTGTTTTACTTCAGTAAGTGAGGAATGTTGGGTAAGGGATGTAGGTATTTCTGGGTCAGGTAAGTAGGGTAGGTGAGGAAGCAGATGCAAACAAACAGGACAAGCAAGCGAAGACACAGGGATGGTGATGGATGCAAAAGGTTGGGGGATACCATGATTGGGGTTAGGGAGGGCAAAAAAAGATGACCATGCCCATCCAGCACGGGGACTGTGAGAATCTAGTCCTCACCCTCATGACTGTCATGACTGTTGCCTTACTCTTCTGGCTGTTGGAGTGCTTGACATCTTCTCCTATGGGCCATAAGGGAGAGCAGCCTCTCCATCCAGTGTAGGTGTGCACTGAATGTGCTGTGCATGACTCTACACACCAACCCTGGCATCTCCTGGTGGGCGATAAAATCCCCACCTCCACCAGTACTCCCAGAGGGTACCACAGCACCAGCTACCAGAGTAGTGCTATCTGAGGGTGCAGGTAGTGCAGGGGCAGCAGAGGCAGTACTGCCAGTTTGGGTCCCAGATGTGCTGGCCATTGGTGCCACAGCCAGTGGAGAAGGGGCAGGCTGAGCCACTGGGGTTGGCCTACCTCCTTGTGCTGAGAAACATTTTGTGATTTGTAAGACATGGATGACATAAAAACATTTTGATGACACATAGAGAAAAAAAGAGATAAGGGTTGGGATGAGAGAAAAAAAAACAGATTAAATTAGTACCATCATATATGACATACAATGCATTATCACAATAATAAAAGTATTTTATCGGAACTTTTACATTTAAGTATACTTCTTAACAACTACAAACTACAAATATTGGTTCCTCAAAGTAATCCTTGCAATGTGATTTTACAGATATGCTTAGTCCAATTATACAGATTAAGCTAACACCAGGGCCTTTATGCCACTTGTGTAGAAATTAATTTATGTAATATTTTTTTAAAAGATTGTACTATTTTATACTTGTTACTCATGGTATTTAGACTCACAATGTCTGACTACATTCTTACACTTGACTCCTGCAGTTGGTTTCTGCTACAGACTGAAGCATGCATGCTTGCTTTTACAGTTAGGATATGCATGTTTACTTTGCTACAACTGTATAGAAAGTTTTTTTTCTTTTAAAAGCTACAATAATACTCTTGTTGTGCTCCATACATACCCCTTACATCCCTCAGCCTCTGTAGATGCTCAGCATGGGCTTCTCTGTTTGCAGTAATCTTTGCATTAGGTGTGGAATGAAGAGAAAAGAACAGAAGGGCATTATGCATATCAGTCTTGCCTATATGTAGCTTTATATCTAATATAAATTCTCTTTATTATTATACTTACACAACTGTTGGATATTACTAGTTCTGGACTCATCCAGTCACTGGTTGAGTGTATTCTTCTTGCACCTTTTTATGTCATTAAAGCGATGCCTATACTGTTCTCCAGTGTGTGGGATGTCAGTTGCACTGGATACAGGTTTGACCAGATGATTCTAAGCCTCAGACTTATACTGGGAGCCAATATAATCCCCCTGAAAAAGCCTTCAGCTGTGGAGCTTTGCAAGGAGTCCAGTAAAGATTCTAGACTCCTCAAAACCCCACCTGTGCACCCTAAATTGGGCACCTTTCCTTCTACCACCAGACATGTCTAACAAGAGCGAGAACAGCAATAGCTGATAATGATTTCCCTGCAATGCATGTTATCACATATACTGGTAGTGTGCAATCCTAAACAAGGATGGCAACTGTGTTAGCACAATGTTAAGCAGAGAGCAACAGTGCCAAGCAGAGAGGAAAGCAGTTTCTAAATGGAAATGTTAATATAACAGTTGACACTAGTTTGAGGGTTGTTTGCTGTTGGAACCATTAGGTGATTTCACTTTGCAGACATGTACTAAGGGCATACATTTCATGACCTGACACATTTTTGGTTTAGCTTTATACAGTGATAAAATTATTTTTACAATGTGGGATTCAAATCTATGCATAAGAGACAAAACATTTTCATCCACAGCAGTGATTTTCCATCTTTGTCACAGAAGAAGTGCTTCTCAAGCATAGTCATGAATTATATATATATAAATACACATGACAGATTGAGGGTTTAACTATGTATATGTGTGACCTAACAAGGTCCTGGTTTATACTTTCATGTGTGGGATGAGTCTTATTGAAGTCTGAAGGCCATCCAAGGCCAGATAACACAATTATAATTACAGAAACATAGTAGTCTGTATACCTCAGTCATACATATAATTCATATAAGCTCCATTGTCATACATACATATTGTTATTGTTATTTATAATTATGTTTAACTTTTCATGTCACATTTAATATAAAATGAAATGGAACAACAGTAAAAATATTTGGAATTTCCTGTATTAGATCCAGGACAATCTGTATTGCAGCCCTACACATACACCTACTGCCAGAGGGATAGTTGAATAACAGTTGGATATTTCCCTGTTCATTATTAACTTCTGTGTGTTAACTGCGGTGCAACACCACTTACTGTATTTGCACGGTGCCCAACATAACTGATAGAATGTATCCATTTTGAAATTGTTGACTGCTTCCTCTCTGCAGGTGTTCTGGACCTGCTGGTATTGCAGAAGGTTGCTAACCACTGCACACTGTCTCTTAGCAGTGTTGTGCAATGGAAAGCAAAAATGCAACAATGTATCCTTTTTGAAATCAAAAATGTCTGAATCATGTCTGCAGGTGTGCTGTCTGCTTCATGTGGGAGCCATTACTCCAAATTTGTGTGATGTTAAGCATTGTACAAACAAGACAAACAAATGTAAACTTGTTTTAGCCTTTTAAGTAGTGTTTCCTAAGTTTCATCCTTAAATGACAACAGTGGTACTTGAACCCTGATTTACAGATAATATATGCTGTGTGGATTAACATGTTTAGCAGATGTGCTGCATACATGAGTGATTCACAGTTGTAGCTGATATATTGGTTATCAAAGAAGTACTTTACATGACATTTATTGTGTTTATCAGTTTCCCCTGTTTGTGCTAGGCCACACACCATGCAAATGCTGGCTTTAAAAAATAAAAGAAATCTATAAAATAAACACTACAAATATATGTTAGTACACATGAAAGCTTTTTTATACAAGTCTGGATTTGAACTCTCACAACAATGAACATTCAAAACCCAGCAAGGATGTCTTATCCTCTTTGCCACAGAAACAGATTTGTAGCAGAGAATGAAAATCATTGTTCATACAAGCAAGTCCAAAATCATCCACAGTATCAACAAGACATATGGCACATGTAGACTTCTGAGTAGCTTGTACATGTATTCATTTCAGATGTAGTGCAATGAGTGATCACACAACCATTTATGACTATTGTTTGCAGAAATGCAGCTCTGTTTTATCTCTGTATGATGTTTATTCTTCTCTTATCTGAGCAGTAATTTAAGGCATGCAGTGTGTAAGGCAATTTGTGTCGTTGTCCTTAAAATGTGTGAGAATATTTAATGGAAATACTATACAGTTTTCAGAAAATGCAGGGAAGGTTGGATGTTATTGAACAGAAACTGAAAAATGTTGCTGCTTACTTACATTCAAAACCTTGATACAATTTCTTCTACACTTTGTACGTCTATCCTGGCTGACACACCCACAGGAGGTAAGGGAGTCTGAATTGCTGTTGTCTTTTCCTTCTTCCTACCAGTAATCATTCACATTTGCAATCCATTAGCAATGAACTCTGAAGGATTGCCTGCACTATGTTTACATGTGCAACATGGAGCCAATAATTTGGGACTCGGCAATTTTAATAAATTCACACCTCATTTGCATCTTCACCATGCTCACAGGCCTGAATCTATACTATAAAAAGGGAACCATGTAGCTAGGGAACCAGAAGGTGAGGAGACTAGTTTATGTGAATAACACAGAAGAAGATTTCTATTACTTTGGATTTATCTGCACAGAAGACTACTGATCTTGATAAGGTATTTTTTGCATTTTTCAGTTACATACTGGATATGCTCATATGTCAGTTAGAATATATATATTTATATATCTATATAGGGTCTATATTAGAACATCAAATTTCAAAACTTCGAATGTTCTAATATGGACCCCTGTTCAGCAAAAGTTGAAAACATCAAACATACAGAACAGCAAATTTTTTCCTGGGAAAAAAATGCTGTTCCAAAACACATACACACAACACAAGCACACCAAACAAACAGCAATCCACACACATACACCTAAAATCTTGCACCTAACCCTACACTAAACTATACACACACCACTAACTATCCACTTACCTTAACCCAAACCCTAACCCTATGGTCCATCACTATCACACACTCACCTCACCCATGCCCTAACCCTAACTCACCTACCCCGCCCTAACCCTCACGTCCACACAATTGCACACATACCTAACCTGCACCCTAACCCTAACTAACCTAACCTGCACTCAATCACACACACTTACCAGAACCCGACCCGTAACTTTCCACCACAGCACTGAAAATACCGAAGCAACAGAAACCGACAACTGAATTCTTTCCCTAGGAAAAAAATTGGTTTTCTGTTGCTTCGATATTTTCAGCTTTCACTGAATAGGGGTCGATATTAGAACATTCAAAGTTTTGAAACTTCAATGTTCTAATATAGACCCTATATATATATATATATATATATATATATATATATATATATATATATATATATATATATATATATATATAAAATGAGATGTTACTTTTATCTGTATGCACTTCTTAGAAGTTTATTGATGGTATAGGCATTTTTGTCTGGGCATTTTACTTCCTCAGATGCACAGCCTTATTAGCTTTCATCACAAGTGTTAATGTTACAACTGTTTCTTTTTACACCCTTCTATTGTTATTTCAGTGAAATGTAAATGTCCTATATTGTCAATGACACAGGGATACTAGCCTTTTAGGATGGCCTATAAACACTTCTAGTGGAGTGCTGGTCACAGGTAGAGGTGACTGGCAATTGTATAAAAATGAATGTTCCGTGGTAAATGTGTACTCATGTTTTTGGGACAGTTTCTTTGATAGCACTTATAACAATTCACTGATGTTTTGTTCCTTTGTTTGGTAGCAAAATGTAATTTGCTTGTTGTTTTGGGGGTGGGGAGCCAAATTCCATGTCTGTGTTGCCACAAGGAAAATTGTTTGTATGGAGGTTTGCTTTGCTATTGTTTTGGATCCAACCTTGCTTTGTGTGTGATTGTGATATGTTATGACCACATAAAGCCTCGTTTATATTTGAATATTTTGAAACCTTTTTGTTTCTCCAGTGGGCAATATTGAAATCTACTTATGTGTTATATCTAAGCAAGATTTTTATTTATGTGATATTTATATGTAGTATTCTTCTTTTGTGTTTTATGTCACCTAGGATTATGGCACCCATGTGTCCCAATCTCCACAACCCCCCCTTCAATGACTCTAAGAATTATGTAATTGTCCAAGCATTTATGCAACATGGTGCCTTTTTGCTTGAGAGAGGATGTGGAAGAATACAAATTTGGCAGCAGATAGTGGGTGATGTAAATGCTGTTGGGGGATGCAGCAGTACATATGATCAGGTGTGTCATAGGGCTACTGACATGATTTTACTGGCCTGGAAGAGGGTAGCTGCAGTGGCCCGTGGACAGATGGCTACCAGAAGGGCAGATACAAAGCCATCACTGACACCAAATAAAGAGTTCCTGCCCACTGTCAGGGATCCAGAGAGCTCAGTGGAAAGTGCACAACAGCATGTGATTGATGTTGGTGCTACTGTTTCAGGGAGGATAAGTATGTTCCAGGAGGAACTTCCATGTAGGCTTACCTATGGCATGTGTTAAATACTTCTTGTATTGTAAAATATTGATAGCAATACTTAAGTTTGTATAACAATTTCTTTTGGGGGGACTAGTTATAGATTGATACAGTTAACACATTCCAATTCATTACACATGGGCTTGGGGTGGACATGTCATCCAAGAGTCTGTTAAATATATTGTTAATGGGTAGATAAATTCCCCAAACTCCCCCCCCCCGTGTTACTGCTATTGTGATGATGGTGTCCTTACATTTTGCTTAACTTCTTCCTGGACCATCCTCCTTAGCAAGTGTGGAGTCATCTGTACATGTCAAGGCAAACATTTTTATTTCAGTACTGATGAGCAGTTCACATAAATATTTATTTATCTGTATGTGTGATGTAGGTGTCAGGACTGTGTGTGTGTATTGCTGTACCATCTGTAGTAGTGGCACCACTGTTAGTTTGTTAGCATATATTGAACTGTAGTAGTGTAGCTATTAATTTATTTCCTGTGTTTGCTGCTTATTATTACAGGTGATCCTGACAGAGGAAGTGTAGGACCCTACCACCTGATGTCAGTGTATCGGCAGACTCTGATGATGATGATGGGCAAACAGAGGCACAGTCAGTGGGTGAAGAGGTTGAATCTGACACTGAGGTTGACATTCAGCCATTCCCTGTAATTCCATTGAACACAGCCAGTAGGACTATGGCCAACCCATTCCAGTGAGCCCTCAGATTGTGGCCAGGTGGAGGGTGACACACTCAGTCACAGTAGTATGGTTAATGCAGCTTCAGTGCCCATTGACTCTGGCTGTAGTCAGAGTCTGAGCAAGATGCCATGCAGGATGGTTGTTAGGGGTGCTTGGAGGAGGCCTACTGTCCATCCTCCCCCCGGATCCAGGTGTGTCTTTCCATGCCACTAGATGTATGTTTAGGGCCATCATGAAGGTGCAAGCACATTCCAATAGGACCTCCAATGAAATCCAGGGTTGTAGATGTTGCACACACACTGACATGTGTGACTGCCTCCTCCATGTTGCCGATTCAGTGGCTCAGATGAATGACACATTGGAATGAGTGCTGTCTGTGATGGAATATCTACTGGTAGTGGGATAGCATCTTGGGGTAGGTCAGCCACATAATCTGAGATTAGCTGACATGGCCATCCCCAAAAACACTCCTGTAGTGGCATTACTTCCACTGCTGTGCCAGTAGTGAGGTGTCCACACCCAGACATGGTAGGCCATTGGGTCATGTTCATGAGCATACTCATGAGGACAGCTCATCCATCATACATGAAACACTTTCTGGTAGCAGAAGTACATCTGACCATGGGCGTGGACATGCCAGTGCAACTCCTGGCAGAGCCAATTCTCATGGTCAGGTACAATGACAATGAACTGCCACTTCTACCATGCATGGCTCACACTTGTCCAACAGCTTGTATTGCTCAGGGTCTGGATTGCATCGCATAAGTGGAAATTCCTTATGATTCTAAGAGAAGGATAAGTTATTTTTTACACTTATTTCACTGAACTGCACTTCTGAAATGCTTATAATTATGCTATACAGTTGATCTACTACATTTTGCACTGTTATAAAGCTTTTTTATTGTTTCACTGCATTTATGTACTGTTTTATACTGTTTTAACTGTATTTTTCATTGCTAGATACTGTTTCATTACTCTAATTGCATGTTTACTGAATTACTTAACCGTAAACTGCGTTTTCATACTGAGAGTTGTATTTTCTGTTTGTGAGTGCTCTATCTGAGCTTTTCAGTGTATTTTTGATTTTTTGAGGTCTCTGTGTTCTACAGCTAGGAACTGTAATAGTGTGCATTACTATAATTGTCTGTTTACAGTCAAAAGCATTCTCTAGAGTCTGTTTGCTCCTTGATCTGTTTAAAACTTTCATTTAGTGGCTACAGCTAGGACCTGTAATTTTTCCCACCTACCCTCCCTAGTGTTGTGTGTTCTTACTGTATATTTGATCTGTGACACTCCTCCCAGTCTAGTGTCATTAGTTCACTCAATCTAATAGAGAACATTTGTGAAGGCCAACCCACTCAGATTCTTAACTTTGAATTAACTTCTGTTCCAGCTTTCTCCATTTCCACTTTTACTGGAAAAAAAATTCTAAACTTGCTTCCCCCATTTCCTGTGGCGGGTCTTGCCCAGATACGGATTTGCTGTGTCCAGGATGGTTTGTGAGCTCCTAAGCCCCCCACCCCCACTTAACTGGGGTTAAACTATTCCTGGTGCAATAAAGTCTGTTCTTCAAATTTTCCCTTGCAATTAGCCAGCTTTTTAGTTTTAGCAATCAAATATGTTTCTTTGAGCTCAGCATTTGTTCAGAACTCATTGTAAGCACTAAATAAGTTATAAATTACTACAGCACTCAACTTTCCTCACTTGTCTAGAGAAAAACATTTTTTAGTACTTAATAATTAAACACCTATTCAGGCATGTCTAAAGGTCAGCTCCCGGTGTTTTCTCCTGTCTACCTGATGAATCTGGGCATCTTGGGACAGTGCAGCAATTGCCTCATGTACACAGAAAACCCTCTCCTCCTACCACCCAACACTATGACCTGTGAGGGATGCATTTATATATCCAAACTGGAAGCAAAGCTCACTTAACCAAAGACTGGACTAGACAGTCAAGAGGAGAAGGTAAACACTTGCACCGCACCACACTCATCACATAGTCCCTCAAAACCTACACCACCAAAACACACACAGAAGCACAAAACACACACCTACATTCGTGGAGGATCTCAGTACAAATCTGCCCAAACAACAGAGACCTCCAAAGCAGAAATGCAAGCAACCTCCACCACTCAACACAACCCAAATGACACATAGTCCACATACTCAGTGTGCCACTCAACTACAGCCCATAAGGCATAATGTACCCAACACTAGTCATAGGTGAATCTATAGTCAGGCACACCGATGTTCCACTCACCAGGCTAAACAAGGAAAAAATTACTGTCAGCTGCCTGTCTGGTGCCAGCATCCACCACATAACGCACACACTCAGGTCACTCCAGAACAAGTACAAATATGACTCTGTCATTGTCCATGTTGGTGTGAATGACCTGAGATGTACCTCCCTGGACTACATGAAAAGAGACATGGAGGAGCTCTCCGATCTTGTAGCCCAGGCAGGTATGACCCTAGCCCTGAGTAGCATCCTGCTATCACCCAGAATGATACCACAGTACAAGGACAAAATGATTGACTTTAACAATTGGCTAAGCTTCTGGTGTCATTCTAAGGGAATCCAGTATCTGTCTGCCTGGGATGACATGATCGACAGACCACGCTGCTTTGCCAGAGATGGCCTGCACCTGTTGCCCTTGGGATTCCGGATACTGGCAAAGGCTGTTGCCATCCCTATAGTGCCTTTTTTAGGCAAGGTTCAAATGACAAATTCACCACTGTAACAGGTACAAGCAAGCAAAATCTGAGGGTAATGCTACTCAATGCTAGAAGTGTAAACCTCAAAATGTACTCACTCGAGGCACTCCTTAAAATGGAGAACATTGACATCTGTGCAGTGACAGAGACCTGGTTCAAAGCTCCAGAGAGCACCCCTGCATTACCAGGCTATAATTCATACCACACCTCTTGGCCACCAAACCCAGACCGAAACATTAAAGGTGGAGGCGTGCCCATATTCATTAAGGATATCCACACCTCCAAGCTAGTTGCTCAGCATAATGCATCCAAGATTATCCAAGTTCAACTAACTCTGGGCAAAACCGCAATCCAGATTGTAGCTTGCTACAGACCCCCCACCATACCCCAGGATTCCCACTCCTCTTTTCTTGATACACTGGAAAATATTAAGGTACAACCCAACACTCTAATAATGGGTGATTTCAACTACCCTACCATTAACTGGGAAAACTACTCATGTACCAACTGTTTTGCGCAACGTTTTCTGGAAATCATCAATTCTAGCGCCTTGCATCAACTTATCCACACCCCCACCAGGGGCAGCAATATCCTAGACCTGATCATCACCAACATGGGTGACCGGAGTTCCACACCAGAGGTCAGCTCCTTGTTGGTCAGATCCAACCACAAGCTAATCACCCTAGACATCCACATCCTGCTCCCACCCGCCATTAGGAAAACAATCGTAAAAAATTGCTCCAAAGCCAACTTCAATCTTCTTAAGACAGAAGTGGCAAACTTCACGACACCCATGCAGATGGACAATAGAGGTACAACTGCTGAATCCTACACAAATGCACTTTATAAGCACTTACACGAGTGCATGGATCATGCTATCCCTAACAGAACCAAGATACTATCCTCCAAAAAAAGGAAGCCAATCTGGTGGTCTTCTGCCATAAACAAACTCTACAACAGAAGAAAGAAACTGTTGCAAAAAAGAGTAAAATCCCACGATTGGAGGAACTCCCTGGTCAGCCTCAGTAAGAAGCTGAGATCCCTCATAAAATCCTCCAAAGCTAGTTATGAAAACAAAATTGCCACTGATTCTAAAGACAACCACAAAGCATTCTATAGCTATGTCAAGAATCTCAATGGCAACACTCAGATCTGCTCTGAGTTACAGCTCAATGACACTAAATATACAGAATGAACTGATATTGCCAACATCCTGGCAGATAGGTTCAGTGCTAACTTTACCCCCCTCTCACCCCCTAAAAGGCCCATCTTTATACCAGAAGAATGCAAAGTTCCTGTAATCATGGCTGCACAGGTAAAAACCTCACTCTCCAAAGCCAAGAACACAGCATCCATGGGACCTGACAACATCCAGGCTGCCTTCTACATGAACTACAGAATGAACTGGCACCCCACCTAAGTACCATGTTCAATCATAGCCTTACCTCAGGCTTTGTGCCCATTGAATGGCGCACTGCAACAGTTATCCCACTCCACAAAGGGGGGACCACAACAGACCCCGGGAACTACCGCCCCATTAGCCTGATGAGCCTGGTCTGCAAGGCCATGAAACGTATCATCATGGAACTCATAAACAAAGACATTGGAGATCTCCAAACTCTGGACCCCACACAGTTTGGGTTTGTAAAAGGCAGATCATGTCTCCTAAACCTGATAGACTTTTTTGAAGTAGTCACCAAAGCCATAGATGAGGGTAGGGTGGTTCACACAGACTATCTAGCTCTCACCAAGGCATTTGACACCATCCCCCACTCTGGAATTGTATATAAACTCACTAAACTAGGTATAAATCCCTATGTCACAAGATGGGTTGCCAACTGGCTTACTGACAGAACCCACACTGTGAAAGTAGCAGACTCCAAATCAAACTTCAGACCAGTGACAAGTGGAGTACCACAGGGTTCAGTCCTGGGTCCTCTCCTGTTTGGTATCTACTTCTCTGAAGTACAGGCTAACACAGAAGGTCTTTGGCTAACTAAATTCACAGATGACTGCAAACTAGGAGCCATAATCGAAACTCCTAACGATGTGGACATCCTACAAAAGGGCCTCACTGAGACAGATGCCTGGTGTCAAAGCCATGGTCTCAAGCTCAATGCCAAAAAGTGCATTGTCATCCCCTTTGGTAAAAACTCTGTACCCATGAACTATCACATAGGCGGTAGTCTACTTAACACCAAAAGTGTGATAAGAGACCTCGGGACACAGGTGGACAGTAGTCTCTCCTTTGATAATCACATTGCCATAGTGGTCAGGAAATCCTTCTACATGGCACACCTCATCACAAAAGGTTTCACATCCAGAAAAAAAGAGGTCATTGTTCCCCTCTACTCATCACTCATTAGACCCATTATAGAGTGGAAATGGAGAAAGCTGGAACAGAAGTTAATTCAAAGTTAAGAATCTGAGTGGGTTGGCCTTCACAAATGTTCTCTATTAGATTGAGTGAACTAATGACACTAGACTGGGAGGAGTGTCACAGATCAAATATACAGTATGGGCCGGCAACTGCAAAGCCACCAAGTATAAGAACACACAACACTAGGGAGGGTAGGTGGGAAAAATTACAGGTCCTAGCTGTAGCCACTAAATGAAAGTTTTAAACAGATCAAGAAGCAAGCAGACTCTAGAGAATGCTTTTAACTGTAAACAGACAATTATAGTAATGCACACTATTACAGTTCCTAGCTGTAGAACACAGAAACCTCAAAAATCAAAATTGCACAGAAAAGCTCGGATAGAGCACTCACAAACAGAAAATACAACTCTCAGTATGAAAAAGCAGTTTAGAGTTAAGCAATTCAGTAAACATGCAATTAGAGTAATGAAACAGTATGTACCTCACAAGACATCTACAACAACTGGAAAGGCCGCAAAAATACCTCACAAAGAGGATTACTGGCCTCAAACAGATGCCTTATGCAGACCGTCTCAAAAAACTTCAGCTTTACTCCGTTGCATATCGCATACTCAGAGGAGATCTCTGCCTAACATACAAAGCTATGTCAAACCCAGAGCTGTTGGACAAACTCCACTTAAGGAAATCCCAATCCCTCTGAGCTACATGCTCTAGGGACCTAAACCTTGTCACCACAATAAACAGAACATGCTGGAGGGATAGATTCCTGTCCCAGAGACTTCCCATACTCTGGAACAGACAACCTATCTATGTCAAACAGAGCTCCTCATTTGTACTCTTCAAGAAAAATCTTGATGATTGGATGGGTAATAGGAAATTCACCCCAGGGATCACTTCTTTGGTTCTGCTTGACAGGGGTACAGGAAAATAATTTTCTTGGGAGGTGAAAGCCAGGGTACCTTTTTGGCTAGGCTTGTATAGGCCCTAGGGCCAATAACCTAGTACCTACCTATGAACCTAATAACCTATGAATATATCAAGATGCAGAGCTAGTACAGAGCTTGGATGTGTTCTTGCAGGCACTCACACACTAATTTCACCTGTAGTGCCCATACAGGTACACACACAACAGTTATATAGTTCAGTCATGAGGCTTAAAGCTCATTCTGTCTCAGTGGCCATTTGATACTTTATCCAAATGTCTGCCTGTTTCTCTTTCTTACTCACACTCACTCATTTACCTTTTGTGTCAGCCTAGGCTTCCTTCCCACCCCCCGCCACACACACACACACACACACACACACACACACACACACACACACACACACACACACACACACACACACACACACCCCGTGCAAATGATGATAACAGTGCCATATCCTTGTTTTCTATCTTTTGGATTCAGGGATACATACGTTTTGTGTCTGATGCTTAGGGTGTATAGCTGACTTAGTGCTTAGTATATCTGTGTTTGTGATGCTGTTTTACTAATTGTACTGCTTTTTTACAAGTTTTTGTAATGTGTACATGCCTCTCACACTTTTACAACAACAAGGTTAGACCAAGCCATAAATAAAAGTGAGACAAAGGCTGAACAATAGGGAGACTTTTTAAATATTTTGGTCTTACAAAGTTAGCCAGTTGATAGAATCAAACAGTTTTTAAATCACTATTTTTAAGATTTTTCTGAAGAACATGAAGGCTGAAACTGAAATCTGTGTCATTAATTTCTAACTTCTTTCTTTAATGATCTGCCAGTACAAAAGTATGAGGCCAAACTGAGGACATTCGGTGACCATCAGTACTATTGAGAGGTATGAATGTGTGAATCTATGAATGTGTGAATCTTTGATGCCCGAGGCCTATTACTTAATAGAGGACACGTACTCACAGACGTCACTGCTGTCACATGTTGAAGTTATTGCTGTAAAAAATCAACCACCTTTTACTTACTTACATTACCAATTAACAGAATGCAAGGATATGCCATTCATTTGTATTACACATTTTTTTAATTTTACAGGTTCAGCACTTAACCTTGTAAATCCAGCAGTTGCTACAGTTTTATTTCAGGGTTGACTCGGTCTTATTCTAGGAGTACACAGCCATTACATGTGTAGGTAAAGGGTGTGATCATTGCCTGACATCAATGTTACTATATGTATGTGCATAGGATGAAGGTTTTAGCCCCTTAGGAGGTGAGTAAGTGTGCTATGTGTTGCCTCTTAGCCAGTGTGAGGACATATGGAGCATGCCTACGTCTGCCTGCACTCACAGCAGCTGCTGGTTTCACCTCTGACTCCTCATCTGTGTGTGGCTGTGGTAACCTTGCCAGTGGTGGTGAGATGTGTGCCCCTTCCCATTGTTGATCCTGCTGAAGCTGTTTTCTCAGGATGATGTTGTGAAGCATGGCACAGACGGTGAAGATTTCAGTACATATACATGGATTGTACTGCAGTGCTCCCCCAGATGTATCTAGGCACCAGAACTGTGACTTCAGCAGCCCAAATACATGCTCTATGATATTTCTTGTTTGAGCATGTGCCTCATTATAGTGTTCTGCAGTTGGTGTGTGCACATTTCTGATAGGCATCATCCGCCACGGTTCCAGTGCATAACCTGCATTCCCCACTAAATGGTTCCATGGGATATCACCCCTAGTAAACATCTGTTACAGTTGGGAGTTGTGCCAGATATGTGGGTTCTGGTAACTGCTTGGGTTGCTAGCACACACATTCAAGATGATTCCCTTAGCATTACACAAGACTTGGCAGTTAATGGAGTGGAAGCCCTTTTTATTTGTGTACACCCTTCCC
>NC_056751.1:160062034-160182034 GCF_019279795.1 Protopterus annectens
TTGAATGTTCAAAGGAGAGATTACTGCGGACACACTACGGGACCATAGTGCATTACAGCCCCGTAAAAAAAACCACCATAGCAGTCATAACTTTATTCACACTAATTTCAGGAGAGTGTCTGCCACTTGTGAATGCTGCTTATGACTCACAAAAAAAGGTAATACTGGCCTAGCTAATAGTTATGCAATTAGATATGCTTCCTACCAGGTTTATAGGTTGACATACTTTGCTGCAGGCACAACTGCAACTCCAATCCACAGCGTCACTTAATTTTTTGTAAACCCAGGTTCTGTCCATCCATTGATTTGATTATTAGAGCCCTCTGGGGCAGCAGGCATTGAAGTAACATGCAGCACAGCAGTTTCCAAATCTCTTGATCTTTTTGCTGCTACAAACACCAATGGTGAGCTACTATTACAAATTCATGTATCATTTCACAAATATTCCATTGCTCTGCCTTGCCAAGTCTGCCATGTGGAAACAGGTCATCAGAACCAACAGGGATGGAGAGGTTAAACATTTGGCATGGGAATTTAATTGTCATTACAATAAAGAAGGAAGTATTTGCTAAGTGTAAGAAGTCAATGAGGGTATTGACTTGAAAGAAACATGCCAACTAATTTTAGGTATAAATAAATGTTAGTGTCCCCCTCATGCAAATGAAAGAAGCTAAAGGTCGCTAAACCAGGTAAGTTGAATTATTGGAAGGGAGAGGTGATTGGTGAAGAACAAAAGTGCTGTAAATATAAAGGGGGCTGACATGGCTGAAGAAAAAGGGACTAGAATAGGCTACCTTTTTAACTATGCTGTAACACTGCTACTAAATGTGCTGAATGATAATGACATGTACTCATATTGGTGCATCAGTGAGAACTCAGAAAAGACATTTCTGATGATGTTTATGCCCCCCCCCAATCTCACAGGGCCCTAAGCAGCTGCCTAGGGAGCCTTTTACTAGATCCAGCTCTGTATAATACACATCCACCGGAAACCCTTCTTCAATCCAGTCTAACATATTTCTATCTCAGAGATTCTGTTTACCCTCCCCCAACCCCAGATTTTGCATGTGACCCACTTTAGCCAAGTGAATATTTTTCTCTACACTTCTGTCTTCCACCACTCAGCAAACATATCTCACATTTCACTTTTCTGTGATTATTGTGCTCCTATTGCTGACTGCAGCAAACATTTCTGTGCCACACTATTGAATTAGTATCATTCTGTGACAAATATTATTGATCACAAGTTAATTTGTGTCACAGCATGTTATTTTTATGCTTACTATTTGACAGTTATATCTTCTGATTGCATTTATTAGCAACCAATCATAAATGGGTCTATATCAGATAGTCAAAGTTCCGCAACTCCAAACACCTAATGGTCAAACCATTAAGTTCGAAGTTACAGAACTCTGACTACCGATAAAATAATAAAAATACAACGGACAAAAAAATAAATAGTTGTATGCAGGGGGGGCAAGTCCCCCTGCACCCCACACCCCCCTGCTACTTAAATATACCATCTCCAAGATCGCACCACATTGACATGAATGGAAACCTCCGCTTATGGAGATTTCCATTCACATGCTCGAACCTTTACAAATTCGAACATATGGTCTCGACCATATGTGGTTCAAACTTGCAAAAATTCAACTATGTGATAGGAACCCTCATAAACTCCATGTCAACAAGAGAATCAGATGAAAACACAGTACCTCTCTATCACTAGTATGATGTGTAATAGAAAAATTTGTCATATCTACTAACAGGACTTTTGACTATGACATGAGCAAGATTACCAGTAATGCCTTCCACTTTGCTATACTGCCTTTCAGGGAAATCTGGGTCACATAAGGTCTAGTGTCTTTCAGGCAAATCTGGGTCACATAAGGTCTAATGACCCTGTCATAACCTAGTGAGGAACTCTTTGAGAGAGGGGGGGGGCCCTATTGGGCCAAATAAGTTCAATTGTCTTAAGATAAGCCCTGAACTATGTTTTATGTATTAACTCCCCTTCTCAGAGGCAAAATGGGAGCTCTTTCTAATAAAATGACTTGCTGAGTCACATATTATTCAAATGGTAACTGAGGGACTCAAACCCAGGATGGCAGCACATATAACAATGCTTCTGCCCTTCCAGCTCTTTCAGTTTTATTTCTTAACTGGCGGTGCTTCTCCATCAGCTGATACGAGCATGTGCATGTTATCCATAACCTTATCAAATGAATAAGAAATAAATGATTTGTTTCATGAAATTCTTTTTGGATTTGTGTTTTATTGTTTCACACACTTATTGCCAATCATCCTCAGTCTCAACCCACCCTACTAACTCCAAAAAGTAAACTTTATTGTACTGACTATGCAGTATCCATCTTAGCACCTAAACTGTGGGACTCCATTTCTGTCTCAATCCAAGGGGCCCAAAAGTGCTAGGACTTCAGAAAACAGGTCAAAGAACACCATTTACTCAAACAAAGTGCAGCTCCACTTACTCAGATCATGTTATATGCGAACTTGAAGTAAAAAAACAAGTACTGAACCAACACGGCTAGGCACCCTGCAGCTCTCTCACATACCCCTTTATGCCTATTTCATCCTTCCTTATCTCATCCCCTTACTGTTTCTCATTCATCCTACTTCTCTCTTCTCTTTGCATCTCTATATTACAGGTCTTCTCCTTTCTACTCCTTTTCCCTCAACTTGCCTCCTTTACCATTCCTCTGTCTTCCCAATTCTACCCTTTCTTGTAACTATTCTCACTTGCCCCTTCTAATGTCTTCATACCTCCCTATGTAATGATATGCTGCTATCCCTGTAGCATAAGCCATCTCAGGAATTATTGTTACATATAATGCATAAAGCTCTGATAAACATAATTCCATGTTTCCATCCATGTTGTGACATCGTTAACTGCTTCCTAAACTAAATGTTGTAGCATATTCTTGCATCTGTAAATATGTATGCATATATTTTTTTTAACATATCCTTGTGTCTGTAAATGTTTTGTTCATCTCTTAAGTGATTCTATTCACCCAGGCTGTGCCTGGAAATGGTCCACTGAGATCAACGCACTACCCTGGTAAACATGCAAATATATATAAAAATAAAAACCTAGGACTGACTGTCTTACTACTTGTCTTTGAAATGCTCTCAGCAAACAGCATAGAACTAACAGGATTACCAGTGGTACTTTTCTTGTTTTCCTTCTCTGTGTTTATCAGATTGGCACATTTGTTGTGATACAAAATATATAAACATCATATAAATATACAAATATAGACACTGGTAACACAAATGTACTGTAAACCTGAGAAGTCATTTCACACATTCTGTTCTGCCACTTTCACTACACTAGATGGCAACCATGCGACAATAACCACCAACCATCTTCCCTCTGAATATTATAGACCTGTTGTCTGACATTCTTCTGTCTCTAAGCAACCTTGTTTGGTTTTGAATCAGGATAAAAAAAGATTATTTTTTGGCGTAGTGTCCAGAGCTGAAAAAAGCATGCACAGATTTGAAAACAATCTGCATCAGCACTGAGCAATGAAAACATCTGCCGATAGGCACCACAGGAAAATGGTATCTTCTTACAGGAAGTTTTAATTTTTGAGCACTTTCATCCACAAGGGACCATCAGAAAACTTAACAACAACTGACTAGAAGGCAACTTTATAATATAAACTGACCAATCAAAATGTCAAGCAATAATTACATAAATTAAGACAAATAGTAGACCTAAAAGATAAAACAGCAATGGATTCACAGCACATAAGTATAATTCATGACAAAATAACATGATATTAAAAGCAGTTATAAAAAACCATTTTGTACATATGGTATAATTCAGGCCAGGAAATTGATCTGCCTGCAGCTTAAGCTGCCACAATGTTTCTTTTTTAAGTAGCTGCTTCTTAAAACAACCCTCCCTAAGAAGAGAACTTCTTAAAGGAACCACATGTTAAGGTGTTTCTGTATAAGGCAGTGTTGGTATTTTTGCCCTTAACAACATACAAGTGTTTTTTAACTCCTTGAGATAACTTTCTAGTAATCATACCGATGTAAAATGCATCACAATTTGAACAGACAGCAATGTAAATCAAACTAGCGGTGTTGCAATCATAACACACTTTAATTTTAATACTTCTGTCCATATGAGACAAAACAATGACAGAGCCTTCAAGTATAAAATTACATGCCCTGCAAAAAACGCACTTAAACATACCCACTTTTTAATGTGTGTGTGTGTGTGTGTGTGTGTGTGTGTGTGTGTGTGTGTGTGTGTGTGTGTGCGCGCGTGACAAAAGGCATCCTAGTATTTTCATTCTCCCACTAGTGCTTAATGCACATAGATTTTTTGCACACAAATTTGGAGGAGGGACCCACCACTGAATATATACCACGGTTTCCTTGGAAAATTTTCCAATTGTGTGCAATAGTACTTCTAATGCTACTGTCAATAGTCATCTGCAAAATAAAACCATTGCTGGATTTAACATCAGTATTGTTTTTCTGAGGTATACCCTCCACCAAAATGGAAGGAAACTGTTTGTCTATTCTGCTTAATCTCCTCAGCAATCTTAACCAGCAGGCCTAAATCATAGCCCCTACTGCTGAATAATGTAATAATATCATCGATCCCTTTGGAAAAGTTAACAAAGTCAGTGGCCAATCTAGAAAGTGGGATCATCTGACCTCTGGGAATATTTCTTTTCAAGTAGGTGGGGTGAGCTTAAGTACTAAGCTAATGTAAATAACTGTTAAGGTTTTATGTAAACTTTAGAAGCAACAATAATGCCTGTAGTCCTCAAAAAAAAAATCCATCAGTTTCATACAACTGTACTGCATTCAAAGAAGCATGTCTTGTTGCTTTATTATTTGTTAAAGGCTGGCTGGCTCCTTCTCTGCCCCTTTTCATGAAGTTATCATTTTCCCTGGATTCTTTTCTATTGAGTCTGACAACCTTCTTTTCTGATCTAGTCACTACAGAGCATTCCTATACCTAACACAAAGTTAATGTTTAGCTGCTTCCTTTGATATCTCCCCATGTCTCATCCACTTCTCTACCACTTGCTTTCATAAAGTAATAATACTTCAGACACTCACACCTACATACAAATCCAAACCAGAATTCCACAGACTTCTATTTCCCATTACTCCACTCAATCTAGTCAGCCCATTACTCCACTCAATCTAGTCAGTAATAACTTACTCCTCTCTGGAGATACCCATCCCAACCCAGGCCCCTTTTCCTCTCCCCTCAACCACATACCCCTCAATCCTCCCTCTACCTCCCCTCCTCCAAACACCTCTCACCATCACCATCCTCATACTTCAAACACATCTTTATACAAACACCTAACTATTTACTCCCTAAATATTCAAAGTCTAACCAACAAAATCACTGAGTTACTCTCCTGGATAGCCCACATCACCCCTCACATTCTTTCCTTATCAGAAACCTGGCTCAAACCACACATCCCTAACAATTAAATACTCCCACCTGGTTATAATATCTATTGCTCTGACAGATCCCCCAAAAAAGGAGGAGACGTAGCCATCCTCTACTCAAATAGCCTAAACCTATAATCTGTCACCATCCCCATTCCTGACTTTCACCTAGCTGAACTCATCATCCTAAATTGCCACCTAAATCCTAACAAAAAGTTTGCCATTTGTTCCATCTATATCCCCCGTGGAAATAATTGACCATCCTAGAAAATATCCTATCCTGGTTCTCCCTGAACATACTTTATGAAACCTTCATCCTCAGAGATGTCAACATAGACTGGTCCAAGCTTACAACTGACTCTCCACAATTCAGTATCAACCTACAGGGCTTCCATCAGCTGATTACATCCCCCACCCACATCCATAAAAAATCATCTTCTGGCTCCACCATCGAGTGGATTCTAACTTCATCCCCCCACCATTACCATAGCCCAACTACCCTACCTGACTCCGTAAGTGATTATCTCCCCACCTCTGTCTTAATACACTCAACACAATCACCCAAACCCCATCTTTACAAAGACGGCCATAAACTCTTCAACTTTAACATCTCCCTATTCAACTCCATACTATCTAGTATTGACTGGTCCATCCTTAAGCAAATTTCTATTGAAGATGCAGTTATTAAATTCAATAGCATTTTCCTGAATACTCTTAACTCCCTTGTTCCCTCCAGGAAAATTATAATAAAATAAAACTATGCTCCCTGGCTTTCCAAGGACACCGGATCCCTTATGAATAAAAGAGACAATGTTTGGAAGGCATGGATTAAAACTAAGGGACTTCCCCTGCTACAAAATTACAGACAAATTAATAAGGACAAAACTGCCTACTATAGCTCTGAACAACTCAATTGCAAATCCAACCCTCATAAGTTCTGGTCTACGCTAAACAAAATTCTTTCTCCAGGCTATCCGCCTAACCCCGCTCCTTACCCTAATACATCTCCTCAGGAAACCGCTACCCTGCTCAATAATTGACACAATCCAAAAACTCACTCCCCCCTACTCTAACACTACCACTCCCCTCACCTCTCCTAGCCAAACAAACAATAGCCTCTTCTCTTTTCACCCTTTTCCCACCTCCTTCATAAGATCTCTTCTTCTGAAATTCAAGCCCTGCTCCCTCTCCACTGATAATCTAGTTCCTACCCTCCTTAAACTTGCTGCAGAATCAATAGCCTATCTCATATCCATTCTTATTAACAGGTCAATCCAAGAAGCTTCTGTCCCCTTCCTATGTAAATCTTTCTTCCCTATCCCTCTACACAAAGGAGGAAACTTGACAGAACCTACTAACTACCACTCCATCACCATCCTATCCCACCCCTCTAATACTCAAAAAATGTATTTGCTCACAGCTTCTGAACTACCTCCTCCAGAACAACTGTCTTACTTCCACTCAGCATGGTTTCCAGCCAAACCACAGCACAACTACTGCCCTTCACCCATACTATCTCTGAGGCCTGTGAAAATAATCAGCTCATATCTTGTCTCTTCCTTGACCTTTCTAAAGCTTTTGACACAGTCTTTCACCCTATACTCCTATCTAAACTTGCTAACCTCAACCTATCCACTACTTCCCTTGCCTGTTCTCCGGCTACCTCTCCAGTAGACACCAATCTGTCAGATGGCTCTCATCCCACTCTCCCTTCTTTCCAGTCCCAACCGGAGTACCACAAGGCTCCATCTTGGGCACTCTATTCTTTAACATCTTCACCAACGAACTTTATACATCTTGTAAACAATCCTCTCTCATGCAGACGACTCAACCCTCATCTCCATCTCAAACAATATCACTGACCTCCATACCCTAGTCCAACAATTCTTTCTATCAACTGAACAATGGTTCTACATGCCAGGAGTTCAAAAACATTTCCAGACTATGTGAATTTCAGCATATCATATCTACTCAAAAACATTCACAATCCAGTGGGCAAGTTGTATGCATGATTCAAATTGTGATGAACACACTACAGATGGGATGGATCAAACCAGTTGGGCATTTGTTTATCAATGCTGGAGCACAGAAATACTTCCATTATAAGCCACAAGACTGTCTCCTTCATAATAACTGTTGGGAATAAAGCTGAGATCAAAACTCCTGATACTCTTTGCTTTGGTAGTTACAGACAGCAGTGTTCAAGGATTAGGAATTCTAAAAAAGACATCTGAAATTGATACAGATCTATGCCAGAAGTTCTAAAACCTTGTCTTTAGTAAGGGAAGGAAAATAATTATAATACAAATGGATTAGAATTTCAGACACATCACATATTCATCCAATTACAGGCGGTCATCACCAAAGCCAAATACTTTATGCAGCTAACAGATATGAGAGGAAATTGTGTAAGAAGAATCATAGACACCAAATAAAAATCTCAGATCCTGGGTTAAGAGCTTTTGCCTGAGGGTCAGTTTGCTGGATCCAACCAAGAGCTAGTCTCTGACAGCTCACACACCATTCAATGTATCGGTGAAGCATTACTCAGCTAACATCAGATCTGTAGATACACATTCCACTAGAGGATCTGTCAATAATGTTACTGAAACCTTACCTGAATCTATGTTATTTTAGAAAGCTACTGGATGTTGATTTTACTGCCTTACTAAAATGCTATGAAGTTATGTAACATAAGGAAAATACTTACCTAACAACATAGGTTAGTAGTTAGGAATGACTTAATGCAAGCTATTTATTTATTTATTTATTTATTCATGTATTGACATTTGTTAATCGGGTTGGTCCATCTGGGCTTGTGGCCCATTTTCAGTGGAGACCCGAGGAGAAAAGTTCCAGTTACAAACAATTTACAGAGTATAAAAAATGCACAGTATATAAAAACATTTCACAATCAGAGAATTACAGAAATCTAACAATACAACAAGTCTAACATTGAAGGTAGAAAAAGGATGCACAAAGATTAAGTATAAATAGTAATAATTTACAAAGAGAAATGTACATTCTTATAAGATTCTTATATTTGTCAGAAATTGTTAGTTGAAACTTAGCAGGTAGGTGCCTTGAAGGGGGTAATTGGTGAATTGGGGAGAGATAATTACATATACAGGGGAAGGTAGGTTAAGTTGGGTCGAGACAGGGGCAAGTTTTGATGTTAAGTCGATGAAGTTTGAGTTCTTTTTTAAAGTGTGATAGGTGGGTAATGGACCCTATGTGTAAAGGAAGTTTATTTCAGGCTTGGGCAACAGAACAGCTATATAGAAGTTTGCCTTTGTTTTCCTTTCATTGGTAGATATACAGGAGTTGCTGGTTGGAGGTCCAGAGGATCTGAGGTGGAGTATATGGGGAGAATATGGACGAAAGAGCTGACAAGCTGAAGGCTTGTATAGAATACAGTGTAACATTTAAAACTGCAATAGAAGAAGAAGTTGGTGGAGTTGGAGCCATTGGAGAGACCTTAGCGCCAGGCTATGGAGTGAGTTGTAAGGAGAGTTAGCAACAAATTTAGCTATTTTATGGTATGTTTGTTGAAGTTTGTTCAAGACTGTGGCCTGAATGTTGGTTAGAACAGGGGCAGCATATGTGAGGAAGGGGAGGAGTAGTGCCTGTGCAAGGGAGTCAAGCAGTGGAAGATAGAAATTTTCTGTTGCAGTATAGGCAGCTTAGTTTCTGATGTATTTTTTTATACATTGGCGTATGTGCAGGTTGAATTTGAGTTCATCATCAATGATGGCACCTAGAAGTTATGTGTGGGTTTCAGGATTAATGACTGTATTGTTGAAAGATGTAATAGAAAAGGTAGATTTATGGTGAGACAGAGAACGGGGGAGAAAGAGTAAGAGTTTGGTCTTTTTAGGGTTAAGGATGAGTAGGTTGTCAGATAATGTGAACTGTCTGACATAACCTGTTCTGGTATTTTATATCTTGCAAATTCTGACTAAGTACATTAGCCGCTGATCTGGCTGTTATATATCTGTGAGATGAAGATGTTCTGGATCTTTGGAATAAGAGCCAACACATCATAGGAAGTTAAGGTTATTGTGGAGAAACAAGTCATCTCCTACCTTCATCCATGATGTCAGTATCTCCTGAGATATTAGTTCCTCTTTCTAATTTTAGTTTTTATGTACATATCCACAAAGTGTACAATCTCACACCATCTGCTCTGTCTGCATTGTCATTTTGGATCTCTGACTCTGTCTTTGCACTTAGATATTCCTAAATATAATTCATGAATATTCATCAGCTGCTGGTTCCTTACTTGAGATAAGCTGATGAATTTATCACACTTGAATAAGAGACTTTATATGCAGGATATTTCATTTCTGAATATATAGTATGGTTTGACCCTTAGGTAAGACTGCATTGCATTATCTTCCCATCCTGACACTATGGCTTCTCTCACCATATGTATTCCTGTGTTGTCTCCCATTTAATATTAAAATCCTCTTCTAGTAAATCTTGCTTGTGCTCATTCAGATAAACTCTATTTGCCATGTCAGCAGTATGTATCAGCCTTCAAGGTTTGTACCGCAAGTCATCATTGTGATTTTGAAGTGTTAACAGCATTCTTTGCACTCCGACTGGCGCATTGTGGTGTGACTTTTCCAAATGCTCTGTAAGGGTCGAAGGTCTGCATTAACTTTAATATGCTTATTGCATGCATAATAATGACACTCCTGATAACTACCTGATAACTAAAGTCAGTGGTTAGCATTTCCTTCTCATTCTGCTCATACATAGTTTATGCATCTATTAAAGCTCTCACTGTGTAGCCAGTAGGACTACAATCATGCAGTAACACTTCTCCTAGTCCTTTTTTGGCTTGTATTCACTTGTAATGTCATTGTAATGCTGCATCACAATGTTTGAGTGTATGTGCACTTGTTACCAGTCTCCTTAACACATCAAAGATTCTACATGTATCCCCTGACAATGCCAAATGCTATCCTGATTAACTAGCTTTATTAGAGGTACACAGTAATATCTAGCAAATGTGGTTTAAGCTTGCACAGGTACTGGACCATCCCCAAGTATTGCATCAATGAGACTTAATATAGCTACACAGGCCTAATCAAGCTTGACATAGCACATTTGCAGACAGATATTAATGACAAATTAATCTGACACTAGTATCAGTTTTTTATCCTTTTGACCTTGGTCTGTAATAGCAGCTCAACTAATCAGTTGTCATGTTCTTGTTTTGTAATACCACAAACCAAAATACCATCAATAATATATACTCCTTTCACACTTTCATTCCCATTACCAACAGAAGCTTGAAGATTTTCACAGCTGATGAAAGTCAAATAGTGTTTTGAAGAATCTATAGCTACCTAAGGGAGTTTTTAATGGTAAAGAGCAGAGAGCTTTTAAAGGTCACTGCTTAGTATCCAGCATTGAGAGGAACTTTGCATTAAACATAGTAGCAACTATTTATTCTGTTGACTGTAAATATAGTGTTCTCTCAAAATACATATGTTAAGGCATTTGTCTAGCTTTACAAAAGTTGCTGTGCTATTCACCCGTTCGGTAGACTCTGTTTATTTAATTATCACATCAGGCAATCCACAAATTTATGATCTTGCTGTATCTTTTCTTTTCTTTTAGGAATTACAGACACTTCACATACAGCATGTATCACTAGTACAGCTTCTGGTGATAATTAAATATCATACCATATTTTAAACATCTAACACCCTCAAAAAGATAAGAATAATTCTCCAGAACATGTTTTTTATATGGGAGTTATTGGTTTCACTTTTCTACATTTACAGTGATACTGCTACAACACATTTTGTGTTCTTTCTCCCTTTTCTGTAAGCACATTCTGCTTCAAAAAAATCTATCCTTATTTATTCAGTTGCTTTATATTCTGAAAAAGACTTCTTATTTACTGTCTTTGGCATAACACTGCTCAAACATAAGATGTTACAGTCTTCTCAAGTGTTTGCCTCTATGAACATACAAACTATAATTCTATACATCTCACTGAATTATATCAGAGAGGTATGCTTCATTTCTTTATAAATTGGAATATATTGACTGTAAACTGTATTTTTGTTCCATTTTTCCAGCTGTATTGCCTGAATTCTCTTTATTATGCTCATAGACGCGCATGCATTTTTATCTTGTATATTGAAATCGCAGAGCTATAACTTAAAACAGTTGTTTATGCAATCTTTCCTAGATTTTATCAGACTTTTTGTCAGTCACTATTTTTACAGTCTGTATCTGCAATTACCTTACACATTATTACCAAAGTTCATTTCACCTGTATTCACAAGGATGTCTGTCTTTAACTGATTACTTGTCTTTACTGATTACTTTGCATTAAACATAGTAGCAACTATTTATTCTGCTGTCTGTAAAAGATAGTGTTCTCTCTAAATGCATATGTTAAGGTCTTTGTCTAGCTTTACAAAAGTTGCTGTGCTATTCACCTGTGCGGTAGACTCTGTCTATTTAATTATCACATCAGGCAAACTATTGATGTGTAATTTATGTGTTCACACTGAGTTGCATGAAAAGCAAAGAATATCAATGGAGCAGCAGAACAAACAACAGTAGAAAAAAGTACAATTGTGTAAGTCCTATTTACCTCATTGTGTAAGTCCTACTTACCTCATTGTGTAAGTCCTACTTACCTCATACTGTAAGTCCTATTTACCTCATTGTGTAAGTCCTACTTACCCATAACAGTAGTTGTTCGAATTTCTTCACTGCTGCAGTAGCCCTGTTTGTATTGTTATGGCAAGGTCACAGCCCCCAGGGAGCTTGCCAAAGCTCTAATTTCCCTTCCATTCACTCACTCTGGCTGCTGATAGGCTGCACTCTTTTTGGAGAGAAGTATATCAGCAACCAGGGTGAGGTAAATCTTCAGGATTTTATCGCCCTGAGAAAGGAAGGATTCATCCTGAGCTAACCACCAACAATCAATAATTACCACAAAATTCACTTATACAATTACAACCATAACAGAAGAGGTTCTGTCTCACCACAACTATCTACAAATGTGGATGCTGCATGGGTGTGGCTACTGCAGCAGTGAACTGATATGGTTAAGTAGGACTTACACAATCTTTCTTCATTCTCACTTTTGCAGTAGCCTATGGGTAGATTTCCAAAGGTTACCCTACCTGGGAATAGGAAGGATAAGAGTCCAGGAGCCCCTGAAGAATGCTCCTAGCAAAGCCAGTCCCAGATCTAGAGATGGAATCCAGTTTGTAGGTGCTTTGTGAAGGTATTAGCAGAGGTCCGTGTTGCTACCTCTAGAATACTTCTAGACTCCAACCCTTTCCAGTATGACATCAAAGAGGTCAAGACCCTGGTAGAATGTGCCTTATTTTTTCCTGGAATAGTTATACCATGGTGGGAATAGCAAAACAATAACAGCAGAGGACAGCCATCTGAGTATAGACTGTTTAGACATAGGTTGGTGTTTCTTAGTCCAAGTGGAGGAAGCAAACAGTTTTTGATTCTTCCTAAAGGACTTGGTTCTGTCAAGGAAGTACCTGAGCTGTCTATGCACATCCAATATATGTAGAATCTGCTCTCCCTTGTTTTTTGGCTCCAGGAAGAAAACTGGGAGATTGGTGGCTTGATTCAAGGTAAACTTATAAACAACTTTAGTCATGAGTAAAAGATTAGTGCATAATGTGACCCTATCCCTGTGGAAAACCAGACAGGGTTCACTCACCATGAGAGCTTGCAACTCAAACACTTGCCTTTCAGATGTCAATGCAACAAGTAAAACAATTTTCCAAGTAATGAACTTCAAGTCAGCCTTTGAAGCTGGCTCAGAAAGAGCTAGAGCCAGTTTTTCTAGAACATAATTGAGTTCCCAAGAAGGAGGAATTTGCTTACAAAGGATTCTCGTGTGCAACACTCCTTTCAAAACCTGTTTGGCCATAAACATAGAAGAAAGATGGGGATCCATAGGCAAACAAGATGAGATGGCTAAAAGATGCACCTTGATGGAGGCATATAACAGGCCAACCTTAAGTAGCTCACATAAATATTTGAGAACCAGAGTTACAACTTCCATTTAGGGATCCCTCTGATTGGCAAGGCACCAACTAGAAAATCTCTTCCATTTGCCAACATAAAACTTTCTAGTAATAGGTTTTCTTGCATCTTTTAGTGCCTAATGTACATCCTCATGAAAAAAGTGCCTAAAAAAGTATTAAAATTGAACTATCCAAGCAGTCAGTTGTGTTGATTTATATGGGGGTATATGAAATTTCCTTTGTGCTGTGTGAGTAGATCCAGTCTGTGATGAAGCTTGTAGTAACTGCCCTTGGCTAATTCCAATAGGGAGTCACCACAGTAAGTTTTGGTAATTCTGAATCTTTAGAAGTACCTTGGAAATTATTGGAAAGGGTAGAAAAACATACAGGAAAATCCCCGACCAATGGAATGACAGAGCATGTGTTCTCCATACTTGGCCGCAAGGATGTCTCAAACAGAAGTTTTCTAGTTGTCTGTTTTGTAAGAAGGTGAACAGATCTACTTGAGGTGTGCCCCACATCTGGATAAAGTCCTGGAACATGCCTGCATTGAGTGTACACTCATGTGGATCTGTCCAGGATCTGTTGAGCCTGTCTGCCACAATGTTTTGCTATAATGTAGAATGTAGGAGGCCTGAAGAGTCAGATGATGCTGAAGGGCCAACTCCCAAACCATCATTGCCAACCAGTGAAGAGAGTATGGCCTTGTACCCCCTTGTTTGTTGAGATACCACATGTAAAGGGGCCAGAGCCCAAAGATGCTGTTGAGCGCTAAAACATGAATCACTGGCTGGCATTTCCTTGAAGTTTATGTGCTTTTACCAGACCAAAGAGCCCCACACACCTTGTACTTTAACTGCCACAGAAGCTGCACCCTCCAAGCATAATTTTAAAAGTCTGTCTTGACAGACTGAACTAGGGTTAGAAGACAGAAAAAAAGTCCTGGATTAAGAACCGTTTTATTGCTCCATCACTGTAATTTTCATCTTACAAACTCCAGCACAGGAATCTGAAATTCTAAGGGGTATATGGCTGGATCCAAGAATTTTTAGGTACCATTGTATTTTTTGAGTTTATATCACATGGTCGAAAGCTAATAATAGCGAACTACCACAACTTCGAAAACAACAGAACTCGAAGTTGCAGTTGTGGGGGGGCTGCACCCCCCCATGCTTAATATATATATATATATATATATATATATACCATCTCCGAGATTGCACTACAGTGAGGAAAGGGCAAATACCCCTATCTATACTGTAGTGTGACCTCACAATAACAACTTCGAGTTCTGGTGTTTTCGAAGTTGTGGTTGTTCGATATTATTAGCTTTCGACCATGTGATATAGACCCATATTTTGCTTATGCGTAATCTGGCAAGTGGTATCATGAGGATCATGGATGCCATGAGGGCTAGAATCCAGAGAAATTCTCTTGCAGGAGCCTAAAAGTATTGAGGAAAACTCAGAAAGATCTGCTGGTAAGTTATTGCCTTTTGGGGGGATATCTATCAGACAACCAAAAAGACAATTTCATGAAAATGTGTGAGACTTTTGTATGTTCAAGTGAAACCCCAGATGTGACAGGAGGCTGGACATTTTTATCAAGGAATTCAAACATCAGGGAGAAGACTACAGAAATGAGGGAGTTGTCTAAATCCACCACTGCAGCTATGCACTTTATGAAAACTTGAAGTGGATTGGAGTGGCCGACATGTAATACAGAGTGTTGAAAATGTGAATCAGATGTAGTAAACCTTGAATATTTCCTGAAATTGTGAAGAACGGGTATGTGATGGTAATCCTCTTTGAGCTCTAGTGTTGCCATAAGACAAATGTTCTGGAAGCAGTGCAAGCACTGACTGTATGGTCAACACCTTGAATTTTGGAATTGTAACATAAAGGTTGAGAAAAGACAGATCTAACACAGGTCTCAATGTGTGCTTCTTCTTTGATACGAAAAAATATTCTGGAATAAAAATGTTTCCCCTATATGGTTTGCAGGTGCTGGTACTATGACTCCTGCTTCTAATATGTGTTGTAGCACTGGCTGAAACAGATCTGTTTGGTATGGTTTAGTGGTTGTTAGGAAATTCCCTTGCAAAGAAGAGAAGAGTCCACCCACTGCCAAGTGAATCTTTCCTGAATCACCTTCAACACCCATCTGTCTGGAACCATCTGACCCCAAGCTAAGGGGTTGTGGGTCAGTCAGTATGACAGAAGTAGGAAAATGGGGCAGGAGATGTGGGTAAGACAATCAGATTTCCAGCAAGGTCATTCATTAGCTGGAGCTTGACTCTTTTGGGGAACAATTGGGTTTGGAAGATTTATCCTCTTGCTATTCTTTTTTGGGGGGTTGCTTCTTATTAAGAAGGGATTTCTGTTTGTTCTACTCTCCAAATGATTAAGAAGTGGCCTTGTTAGGGTAAATATAAATATATATTCCAACCACGGTTTTAATCTTCTCTATTCAGAGCCAATGTAACATCCAAAAACGAAATGAGATAGAAAACTCACTTTATTTCTAAAACAGAAAACAAAGCTTTCGGGAGTGTCCCTTCCTCAGTGTTACTTGATACATTTTGAATTAAAAGTATTCACATTATATAGTCAAAGCAGACAAAACACCACATGACACAGCCAACCTATGAAAAACAATACATAAAAAAAATCAATCAAGTTGTTAAAGTCATACTACTATATTTAAAACATAATTATACTTCTATTAAATAGATGTTTAAAACTTACAATAAAACATCATTATAAAACATGACAGTAATACAGCATATAAAACAGACCAATTTTATAATGGTGTTTTATAGTAAGTTTTAAACATCTATTTAATAGAAGTATAAATATGTTTTAAATATAGTAGTATGACTTTAACAACTTGATACCTTTTTTATGTATTGTTTTTCATAGGTTGGCTGTGTCATGTGGTGTTTTGTCTGCCTTGTTAGGGTAAAACCTGGGTACCTGAAAAAGTTTAAAGACTCCATGTATCAATTTACCTGCATTATTCCACTGTTTCAGGATCTGTGTAGCCACAGCCTCAAATACCAGATTCAGGCAATGAGGAGAATTAAGAATTTCAGACTTGAAATTATCAGAAAAATTCTGATTACACAACCAAACAAATGTTCTAAACACAACATTAGTACAATCATGCTCACTTCGCATGAAGCCTACACGATGTTTACATGTTAACGGGATGAGCAGCAACATTAATCACATGTGTACACTGCTCACCATGTTTAAATAAATGCATGCGTATTTTTTCTGGCCTGCAATCGTGTTGGTGGTCATGAAAACCTGCTGAGCAGCACAAGCACAAACAGTAAACAAACAGACGTGCCTATGGGCAAACCTGTTATTCATGCTCATGTGGACAGTGGCAACATTAACAGGGAATATGTACTCAGGACAACGTGCACAGAAATCAAAGATATGAAAACAGAAATAAGTAAGATGGTAGGATAATATATTCAAATTATTCTGAGAAAATGTATTTAAATTTGTTTATATCTCAAAGACAATTTTGTAATATAAAATGATGCAATATGCATATTATAATAATTATTGGTGGCCACACTTCCTGAGCAAATATAGTTAAATAAAAACAGGATAGTATAGGATGTGGAAGTTACACACATTAACAGCGTGACAGAGGGGAGTGAATGACATATAAATGTGATTAACATGCTGAGTTGAGATGACAACAAGGAGAGTACATACACTAGGGGATATTTGCATAGTCTGCCGTTTGTCAATATAACATGCTGGAAAATATGAATATGTAAGACACAATCTCCTTTTGCAAGAATCTAACCCATGCCATCCATGTTACTGTGTATTAAGTGCATACACGTGTATGAGGAGAATCACCCTTGAAGGGAATTATGCACTTTCATATTCTAATGGCATGTATCCCATGCGTAGGTGCGTGTGGCCTTACAAATGTGGGAGCAGAATGTACCATATGTAGTACCCTTTCCTAAGCATACTTCTCAACTTCTTAGAGCAAGAAATCGGACAAAGCCATAAATAAAAGTGGGAAAAAAGCTAAAAATAGGGACAATTTTTAAATGTTGCTCTTGCAAACTTAGAAAGTTAATAGAATAATAGATTTTGCTTTAGCATGACTTTTCTGAAGGATATGAAGTCTGAAACTCAAATGTTTGTCATTATTTCATAACTTCAGTCTTTAATGATTTGCCACTAATTTGTCAGAAAGCCACAATTTTTTGAAAAATGGATCAAAAACATGAAGTAAAAATCTGGACAGTCTGCCAAAATCTGTACAGTTGAGAGGTGTGTCTAAGGCACTCCTTCTTGACACAGTTATTGGGCAAACAGATAATAACAGATGCAAACACCACACCATGATGTGATTTATACCACAGAGCTGTGTATTGTCTGTATCTGCCACAGGAGATAGCAATGTATACTGTCACAAACAACTGAAATTAATTTGTGAATTAAAATAGGATCTCTGACAATGAACGTGTTATCAGCGTGTCAGACTGATAGCAATTAACTGACTATGCTCATGTGCAACAATTGTGATCAAGCCTATATCAAAGGGGTTGCTTGGTCACTGAAGATTTCTCTGTATTTGTGTACACACATATCACCCAAGAACTGGAGAACACTCATCCAATGCACAACTCAATGCATGTGCCACAGAAGCACTCTTAGTATGACAACAGAAGAGCAAATTTTCTACTGCCATGAAATCCAAACATACATTTATATGTGTTCATGCAATATATTATGAGAGATACGATTGATATGATATAGTAGTTATTGTGTGACATCAGTACATTCACACAAAGTGATTCCTTATGCTAGAATTGAACATTAAGCTGTACAGCTTCTCCAACTAGCAGTATGGGTATGAATCACATGCACACCAGTGGAACTGTTGAACTCCACCTATGTGAAGTCATTACATCACATGTACTTTATTTGCCCATAATTTTTAGCTGATAAAATTTATGTGGGAGGCCTCTGCCACTCTATATGGACACATTAGAACTGAGGGGGATGTCATTCCTGCAGAACAGTTAAGGGTACAAATACTTACAGTCACTCAGTGCTGGTTTTGAACACTTGACTAATCGTTTAGAAAATCAATACAATAGTTGAATCAATTAGTGTGCCACTGTATAAGTGCATCCCCAACTGTGATATGTTTGGGTATGTGAAAGCATTACATCATGTTAATGAATTAAGGAATATGTGTCTCTGTAATTACTTTGAAATTATCTTGCTGTATGTCAGACAACATTATCTGATGCTAATTTTACCCAAACACACCTGTGGCCCCCTTCTGTTGTTACTGTGATGGTAGAACAACAACAATTATGTACAATGTGCCAACTTTACTCCTCTCTTGCCCGTAAAGGACCAATCACAATACCAGAGGAATGCCAGGCACCCAATGTTACTGCAGCACAGGTTAAAGCTGCATAGTCCAAGGCCAAGAATACAGCTTCCATGGGACCCAACAATATCCCTGGATGTGTTCTACATGAACTACAAAGTGAACTGGCACCACATCTATGTGCCCTGTTCAATCACAACCTCACCTCAGGCTTTGTCCCTACCAAATGGCATACTTCTACAGTCATCCCTCTCCATAAAGGGGGAGTGACTACAGACCCTGGAAATTATCACCCCATTAGCCTGATGAGTCTGATATGTAAGGCTATGGAGCACATCATCATGGACCTAATTAACAAGGATATAGGGAATCTCCAAACTCTAGATCCCACTCAGTTTGGTTTTGTGAAAGGTAGATCATGCCTGCTTGACTTCTTTGAGTCAGTCACCAGAGCTATGGATGAGGGCAAGGCAGTTCATACAGCCTACACTGAGCTGGCTAAGGCCTTTGATACCATTCCCTACTCAGGAATTATTGATAAACTCACCAAACTAGGCATCAACCCCTATATCACTAGGTGGTTTGCAAATTGGCTCACAGAACCCACAGTGTGAAACTAGTGGACTCCAAGTCAGACTGCCGATCAGTCATAAGTGGAGTCCCACAGAGATTGATCCTGGGTCCTCTCCTATTTGGCATCTACTTCTCAGAAGTCCAGGCCAACACAGAGGGACTCTGGCTGACCAAGTTTGCAGACAACTGCAAGCTGGAAGCCATTATTAACTCCCCAAGTGATGCAGACATCCTACCGAAAGACATCACTGAAACCAATGACTGGTGTCGAGACCATGGCCTTAAGCTTAATGCCAAAAAATGAGTCATCATCCCCCTTTGGGAAAAACTAATTTTCCACTAATTACCACATCGATGGGAGCCAATGAACACTGAAGGCGTTATAAGAGATCTGGGGACACAGGTTGACAGCAATCTCTCCTTCAACCATGACATTGCCACTGTGGTCAGAAAGTCCTTCTATGTGGCACATCTCATTACCAAGGGTTTTTCATCCAGGAAGAAAGAGGCCATCATCTCTCTCTACTCTTCCCTCATTAGGCCAGTCATTGAGTATAATGCCCCATTTGGCATGTACCTCACTAGACACATGGAACAGCTATAAGGCCACAAAAGTACCTCATGAAGAGGATCCTAGGCCTTAAACACATGTTCTACATGGACAGACTGAAAAAAACTCGAGCTATTCTCTGTCTCATATCATCTACTAAGAGGCGATCTCTGCTTGACTTACAAAGCAATGTCTGACTCAGGTCTGTTAGAAATGGTACATCTAAACAAATCCCAATCCCTCCGCACCACATGCTCCAGAGACCTCAACCTCATTACCACAATCAACAGAACATGCTGGAGGGACAGGTTCATAACCAAGAGACTGCCCATGCTCTGGAATAGACTTCCAATACATGTCAAGCAGAGCACCTCACTAGCCCTCTTCAAGAGAAATCTTGATGAATGGATTGGAAATAGAAAGCTCACCCAGGGGATCTCTCCTGTAGCTCTACTTGATAGAGGCACTGGGAACTAACGTCGGGCGTCACGATGCCATGGCACTTCTGTGGGCTAGGCTTGTAAAGGCTCCAGGGCCATTAGACTAGTACACACCTATGACATATGAACCTATGTGGATATAATCCTGTAATAAAACATATGTCTTAGTCATGCAACAACATATGTTGCATCTTCTCATGTCCTCAGTCCTGAGAAGGTGTCTTACTACAATTGGTATGGAAGGAACATCTAATCAAATGACAGCATCAGTCTTCAATACAGCATTTCAGAATGAAAATCAGAATAAACTCTTGTTAGAGGAGACAGCATCTACACATGAACATAGCACATGTGGGTGACAATACTGTTAACAACATGTGCACTGAGTGTAAGTAGCAGTGTAGGAATTTGAACCATATGCCTAACATCACAAGCTACAGAAGATTTGCTGAAACACAGCTGCCACTCACGATTTATTTTAAAACTGTGACACTGCATGTTTCAGTGGATGACATCACCATTGTGTATTACAGCACAAGCACACTATCTAGATATATGTCATATATGTATTTGCAGCCTGTTCTGCACAGTAAGAGAAAGAAACACAGAAGGCAGTCAGTCCTTTATTTGATTTCCCTATCTATGTAGTCACACAATCAACATGCAAGTGCATTATACACATATGCCACATGACAAGTCTGACTTCATGTGAGCCAGTCTGTATACTTAAAAGGATGATATCAGCTGTGTCTTGCAAAGGAGATGTGTGTGCAAAACTGACTTCTTTACCCATGTAGGATTCTATATGTTATCAATACTAACACATGTAAGACACTCCTGGATCTATGTGAATTTATAGGCCAAGTATGCACACATACAAGGAATTTGACTCTGGTTTCAGTGAGTCTCCAAGTATGAATTACATAAATGACATACATACAAATATTAAGAAAAAAACAAACGACATACATACAACTATTAAGAACAAGACAAAAAGTAAATATACATATACATATACATACAAGGTGCAAAGTGCAACTCATTGCAAGAAATACTGAAATAAACTCTGAAAGAAACAAGTATTAACAATATATAAACAATACTGTAGGATCCTTGGAGACTTGGGAAAAAGAATACCCCAACCTAATAAGCTGAGTTAATCATTTATGAACTTGATGGCCTGTGGAAAAAAATATATTCTTATATCTGCTTGTTTTGGTGCATATTAATCTAAAACCCCTGGCTGATGGTAATAGTTCAAAAAGATGTTGGCCTGGATGTGAAGGGTCGGTGGTGATCTTCCCTGCACTTTCCATGACTCTGGAATGGTACAGGTCCTGTAAGGAGGGCAAACTAGCACCAATGATATATTCAAACTTCCTGTCTATCTACTTATACAATCTACATGCAAGTATATAACAAGCACACACCACAGAAGAAGTCTGACTTCATGTGAGCCAGATAGCATCTTTGAAGGGATGTTATCAGCTGTGTCTTGCAAAGGAAATGTGTGCGCTAAAATTACTTCTACAGTATTATAGGATTCTAAATGTTGCCAACACAAACATGTGTAAGACACTCTTGCATCCATTTACATTACACACACACGCACACACGCACACACGCACACACACACACACACACACACACACACACACACACACACACACACACACACACACACACACACACACACACAGTAATGAGGTTCTCACTGCTATATTTAAAGCCCTGCTTATCTACTCACTCAGTCTACATGCAAATGTATTATACGCAGGCTCCACAGGAGAAGTCTGACTGACTTTAGGAATGTGAGAGTGCATTTTTGATAGGATTACCTCATCAGTGTGTTACAGACAGTATGTGCTGACAGAGGAAAAAACGGATGAGGGATTCATCAGGCCATGTAAATGTCTCTCCTGAGTGGGAGTCAAATAAGCACAGCTGATGAAGTAATCCTCCTGTGATGCTATGGCCCCATCATCTCACACTCACAATTTGACTGCTGTGAGATTAGAACCCCCTACCTATCTAGGTTATGCAGTCTAGCTTACACTGTACTTAAAGCAAATGCCACTGTCGAATTCTAACTTTTGATACTGTGAGAATGACATCATTGTTGTGTTGCAGAGAAGATGATGTTGGGAGAAGGGTTTGACATTGATGTGGACTCACCCTCCAGTGTAAAAGTTTATCTAGACTGCTAATCAAGTGAGGCCAGCAGTACATAAGTTCATGCTTACCTGATTCTATACACCACCTCCCCACACACTCAAGTTGACTTCTGGGAGATTAAAACTCCCTATCTATCTAGTTATACAATCTAGAGGACACAGTACTTAATACAAGTGCCATCAAAGAAGTCTGAATGGCGTAGTGTGAGAGTGCAGTGTACATAACATTAGGTTCTCATACTGTGTTAGAGAAGATATTGTTCTGTTGAAGTTTTTGGGGAAAGCCATATTTGTTAATATGAAGAGGTAAGTGCAATCTTCTGATCAATACTAAATGCATACTGCTGACTTACATCAGCTATGCCGTCATTAATGTATTCTGTAGAACTGAGACTGACACGTACCTGTTTTACATGATGTTTTGTAGATGATATGCACACACACTTGTGGAACACAGGAGGAACAATGAAGTGTTTATGGCTCGTCAGGTTAGGATGATGGTATATAAACATTAATGAATGCTACTGTTATTACCAGTGGTATCTGCTCTTGCATGGGCAATGTGCACTGTCAATACAACACAATTCCTAATGTTCCAATGCATTAGGGCTAAGTAATGAGGAAGTATGTGAGTCACAGCTCTATGTGGTTGTATATCATTTGTAAGCGTAAGTGCTGCAGTGCAGATATAACTGTAGAGAATGAAGTGTTCAGTTATCCACACAGTTCACTACAGTTCACTTGAGTACAGTAAGCCATTTCCATGTAACAATTAAGCAAAGTATTTTATAGAAGACAATTCAAGGGCGACCATAGGAGAAAAAGTAGAAATGAAAGTAAAGATATTAAAACATTATTGGCTTATTATACTTAAGGATAGATGTTTGGGGGGTTTAGTTAATTGCACTCCATATATATCATATAAGAGGGGACGGAATTTGGCAGATATTGTAGTACATAGTAGGTTTGCTCCACCAAATGATAGCCTATGTGGTGATACCCCTTTAAGAAAAGGTACCTTTAAATGTAAAAAATGTTCTGTCTGTAAATATGTAGTTCATAGGTTCATAGGTAGGTACTAGGCTATCAGACCAAGGGCCTAAGTAAGCCTAGCCAACAAGGTTCCCTGGCTTACACCACCCAAGAAAGTTATTTTCCTGTGCCCCTGTCGAGCAGAGCCACTGAAGTGATCCCCAGGGTGTATTTCCTCTTTCCCATCCACTTATCAAGATTTTCCTTGAAGAGTGCTAATGAGGAACTTTGCTTGACATAGATGGATAGCTTGTTCCAGAGTATGGGAAGTCTCTGGGACAGGAATCTATCCTTCCAGCATGTTCTGTTTATTATGGTGACAAGGTTTAGATCCCCAGAGCATGTAGCTTGGACAGATTGGGATTTCTTTAGGTGTAGCATGTTCAACAGCTCTGGGTTTGACATAGCTTTATATGTTAGGCAGAGATCACCTCAGAGTAGGCGATATGCTATGGAGTAAAGCTGGAGTTTTTTGAGACGGTCAGTGTAGGGCATCTGTTTGAGGCCAGTAATCCTCTTTGTGAGGTACTTCTGTGGCCTTTCCAGCTGCTACAGATATCTTGTGAGGTACATTCCAAAAGGGGCGTTGTACTCTATAATGGGTCTAATGAGCGTCGAGTAGAGGGGAACAATGACCTATTTTTTCCTAGATGAGAACCCTTTTGTGATGAGGTGTGCCACATAGAAGGATTTACTGACTACTGTGGTGATGTGATTATGAAAGGAGAGACTACTGTCCACCTTGATCCCCAAATCTCTTATCACACATTTGGCATTAAGTAGACTGCTGCCTATGTGGTAGTTCATGGGTACAGAGATTTTACCAAAGGGGATGACAATGCACTTTTTGGCATTGAGCTTGAGGCCATGGCTCTGACATAAGGCATCTGTCTCAGTGAGGCCTTTCTGTAGGATGTCCACATCATTTGGGGACTCGTCTATGGCTCCTAGATAGCAGTCATCTGTGAACTTCATTAGTCAAAGGCCTTCTGTGTTAGCCTGTACTTCAGTGAAGTAGATACCAAACAGAAGAGGTCCCAGGACTGAACCCTGTGGTACTCCACTTGTCACTGGTTTGAAGTCAGATTTGGAGTCTGCAACTCTTACAGTGTGGGTTCTATCAGCGAGCCAGTTGGCAACTCATCTTGTGATGTAGGAATTTATACCTAGTTTAGTGAGTTTAGCTATAATTCCAGAATGGGGGATGGTGTTGAAAGCCTTGGCGAGGTCAAGATAGGCTGTGTGAACCACCTTACCCTCATCTACAGCTTTGGTGACTGCCTCAAAGAAGTTGATCAGGTTCAGGAGGCATGATCTGCCTTTCACAAACCCGAACTGGGTAGGTTCCAGAGTTTGGAGGTTACCAATCTCTTTGTTTCTGAGTTCCATGATGATACGTTCCATGGTCTTACAGACCAGGCTCTTCAGGCTAATAGGGCGATATTTCCCAAGACCAGTGGTGGCTCCCCCTTTGTGGAGTGAGATAACTGTTGCTGTGCACCATTCAGTGGGCACAAAGCCTGATGTGAGACTATGATTGAACATGGTGCTTAGGTGGGGAGCCAATTCGTTCTTAAGTTCATGTAAAACGCAGCCTGGGATGTTGTCCAGTCCCATGGATGCAGTGTTTTTGGCTTTAGAGAGTGCAGCTTTTACCTGTGTAGTTGTGATTACAGGGACTGTGCATTCTTCCTGTATAGATATGGGCCTTTAGGGGGTGAGAGGGGGTTAAGTTAGCACTGAACCTATCTGCCAGGATGTTGGCAATACCAGTTGGTTCTGTAATTTGCATGCTGTTGTACTGTAACTCAGAGCAGATCTGGATGTTGCCATTGAGATTCTTGACATAGCTATAGAATGCTTTGTGGTTGTCCCTAGAATCAGTGGCAATTTTGTTTTCATAGCTAGGTTTGGAGGATCTTATAAGGGATCCCAGCTTCTTACTGAGGCTGACCAAGGAACTCCTCCACTCATGGGATTTTACTCTCTTTTGCAACAGTTTCTTCCTTCTGTTGTAGAATTTGTTTATGGCAGGGGACCACCAGATTGGCTTCCTTTTTTTGGAGGATAGCATCTTGGTTCTGTTTGGGATAGGACGATCCATGGACTCGTGTAAGTGCTTACAGAGTGCATCTGTGTAGGATTCAGCAGTCATAACTATATTGTCCATCTGCATGGGTGTCATGAAGTTCGCCACTTCTGTCTTAAGAAGCATGAAGTTGGCTTTGGAGAAATATTTTATTGTGATTTCCTTAATGGGGAGCGGGCGGGATGTGGATATCTAGGGTGATTAGCTTATGGTCAGATTTGACCAACAAGGAGTTGACTTTAGGTGTAGAACACCGGTCACTCATGTTGGTAATGACTAGGCCTAGGATATTGTTGCCCCTGATGGGGCTGTTGATATGTTGATCCAGGGCATTGGAATTTATGAATTTCAGAAAGCGTTGAGTGAAGGAGTTGGTACATGAGTAGTTTTCTTAGTTAATGGTGGGGTAGTTGAAATCACCCATTATTAGGGTGCCTGGCTGAACCCTAATATTTTCCAGTATATCAAGAAAAGAGGAGTGGGAATCCTGGGGCATGGTGGGGGATCTGTAGCAAGCTAGAATTTGGATTGCAGTTTTGCCCAGATTTATTTGCACTTGGATAACCTCAGATGCATTATGCTGAGCAACTAGCCTGGAGGTGTGGATATCCTTAATGAATATGAACATGCCTCCACCTCTGGTGTTCCGGTCCAGGTTAGGTGGCTGAAAAGTGTCGTGTGAGTTATAGCCTGGTAATGCAGGGGTGTTCTCTGGAGCCTTGAACCAGGTCTCAGTCACTGCATAGATGTCGATGTTCTCCATTTAAGGAGTGCCTTGAGAGAGTGCATTTTGAGGTTTAGACTTATAGCATTTAGTAGCATTACCCTCAGTTTTTGCTTGCCTGTTCCTGTTATGGTGGTGAATTTGTCATTTGAACCTTGCCTAAAAAAGGCACTATAGGGGCAGCAAGAGCCTTAGCCAGTATCCGGAATCCCAGGGGTGACAAGTGAAGACCATCTCTGGCAAAGCATTGTGGTCTGTCGACCATGTCTTCCCAGGCAGACAGATACTGGATCCCATTAGAATGATGAGTAAATGATGGTAAATAGGTTTTCTGAAATCAATGGATTAAAATTTTATCTGAATGAAACCTTTACATGTAATACTGAGGGAATAATATATATATTAAAATGTTCACGGCAGTTATTTTACATTGGGGAAGTTATAGAACTTTTAAAACATGTTTACAAGAACTTATTAGAGATATTAAGAATAAAAGGTTGGAAAGTCCTTTGGTTGCACATTTTAAACAGTTTCATGATGCCAACCCAGATTGTTTAAAAAGTTGCATTTTAGAAAAAATAAGCTTAAATCTAGGGGAATGTGCTGAAATTAAAGATAAATTGTAATACAAAGAAACATTCCCAGGGATTTATGAAGCTTGCGCCAGGTGCAGGCATAGCGCTGGCATTCCAACACCAAATATGACCGGCGAGCGATCCAGGTACGAGCTGTTTCCATGTGCACTACCTGCGTACGCTACTCCCACACAGCTCCCGGCCCCTGTATGCTAATTACCCCAGTTGCACAGGGTAGCATGCAAATGAAGGTATTTAGCAATCCAGGAAGTGGTGCAGGCGTAGTGTAAGCATGCAGAAATGTAAACCGTAAAAAAAAATTTACATTTTTGCAAACATAAAGTCGGAGCCTTGACAGCCGACCAGACACATGTATTATATTGTTAATATATGCCAATGGCTAAATATATAGCCATTGGCATAAAAAATATGTACAACATATAAAATTAACATTTAATATTTATATTCGCACTATCTCGAAGTTGAAGCACAGGGCAGCGGCACGCAAACAGGATCGCAAGGAAAATGGAAAAATATAGAATAAAACTGCAATGTAACACATATCATGATTTCCCCATAATAGTGAATGGCAGGCATGCTACACCACACCATGGTGCCAGGATTGCTAAGGGGCTGTGACAGTGTTATGCGTGGTAGCTAGGAATTAGTAGGCAATGCCATGCAAATGAGAGGAGTAATAGTGAATCACAGATTCCCCGCTGGTGTAAGGATGCACCTCACAGCGTAGCATTATAACACCGAGGTGTGCCTTTGAGATAAAGATGACATCAAGAAAGGGGTGTGTCACCTTTGCTGTAAGCACATTGGTGCAGTGCTAATCCAGTTTGCCCGTAGCTAAGCAAAACTGCAGGATAAGGGTGTGTCAAACTGGCTATAGCTTTGTTTAGCTGAAAGTACACAAGGTAACCGAGTATGCATGGGAACGGAGATGAAAACGCACTTAAACCCGGTAAACGGGTTTGCGCGGTGCTCACCGGAGCTGAAACAGGAAGGATATAGGAAAGAATTAAGGAAATGCTGCAGCAGGGAAATTGGAGTACAAATGATTAATTACCACCTAGGAACCTACATAGAAGCCATTGGCAACAGCTAACAAGGCTGCAAGCAGCTACCTGCAGAACAGGAAAGGGAAGGGGCTGTACTGCAAAGAAAACAATAAAGTGTCACAGCAGAACAAAGCGGATTTGCAGTATATCAGCTAAAAGACACATTTTGGTTATAGGTTCATAGATTAGTAGGTTCATAGATTAGTACTAAGCTAACTGCTCTTGCGAGCCATTTTAAGCTTAGCCAATTATCTCTTGTGAGACTCAAACCGTGCACCTTGTGTTTGTAAGGCAAACACCTTAACCATTAGGCCGCCCTCCCAACCCCAAAGGGATGTTTCTTTCATACACACTTACCCCCCTTCACACACACTTGCCATCTGCTGGATTCAAACCCCTACCTAACTATGTTATGACACTAGAGAGCATAGCACAGCGCGCTATTCGCATTTGCAACACAGGACTGGGTAGGAAAAGTACAAAACAAGAAAGATGGCAGGTGGATGCATGCCTGATAATGGGAGGGGATCCAGGTTTAAAAGTGAATTAAAGGGCAACAGATTAATCAAGGCAGGCAAGCATAACTCCACACTAAAGGCCCCACACTTGCAGTATTCACTGTAAAACCCATAATTAAGATACCCTGCAGCTGGAATTGCTCATACACACCCAATGACATCAGCAGCATACATAGCAAAATAGTATAAAGTATGAACGCACCTCATACACACTTGTGTATTCCCATACACTCTGCACCATTGGTGTATACAGATGGGGAACTTTTAGTATGTACATCTTAGGGGCTGCCATAGCATTGATCCACCAGCATGTGTTGGAGACTGACGGTGGTGTGTAGGATGATGCACACAACCACCTCAGGCACCAGAGGAGGAGAAGAGTGTTCAGACCCAGGGTAACCTACCAGGGGCTACATGGATTCAGGAGATAGTAGACAGGGGCAGGGTGACCTACTACACCCTACAGTGGACAGTGGAGCTGTGGAGGCCACCAGTTGAACCAAACAGCCAGAACAAACTAGAGTGGAAGATACAAAGGTGCCTGAGAGCCAGAGAATACAGAGGGGAATACTACAGGTACCCCAGTTGCACAGGGTAGCATGCAAATGAAGGTATTTAGCAATCCAGGAAGTGGTGCAGGCGTAGTGTAAGCATGCAGAAATGTAAACCGTAAAAAAAAATTTACATTTTTGCAAACATAAAGTCGGAGCCTTGACAGCCGACCAGACACATGTATTATATTGTTAATATATGCCAATGGCTAAATATATAGCCATTGGCATAAAAAATATGTACAACATATAAAATTAACATTTAATATTTATATTCGCACTATCTCGAAGTTGAAGCACAGGGCAGCGGCACGCAAACAGGATCGCAAGGAAAATGGAAAAATATAGAATAAAACTGCAATGTAACACATATCATGATTTCCCCATAATAGTGAATGGCAGGCATGCTACACCACACCATGGTGCCAGGATTGCTAAGGGGCTGTGACAGTGTTATGCGTGGTAGCTAGGAATTAGTAGGCAATGCCATGCAAATGAGAGGAGTAATAGTGAATCACAGATTCCCCGCTGGTGTAAGGATGCACCTCACAGCGTAGCATTATAACACCGAGGTGTGCCTTTGAGATAAAGATGACATCAAGAAAGGGGTGTGTCACCTTTGCTGTAAGCACATTGGTGCAGTGCTAATCCAGTTTGCCCGTAGCTAAGCAAAACTGCAGGATAAGGGTGTGTCAAACTGGCTATAGCTTTGTTTAGCTGAAAGTACACAAGGTAACCGAGTATGCATGGGAACGGAGATGAAAACGCACTTAAACCCGGTAAACGGGTTTGCGCGGTGCTCACCGGAGCTGAAACAGGAAGGATATAGGAAAGAATTAAGGAAATGCTGCAGCAGGGAAATTGGAGTACAAATGATTAATTACCACCTAGGAACCTACATAGAAGCCATTGGCAACAGCTAACAAGGCTGCAAGCAGCTACCTGCAGAACAGGAAAGGGAAGGGGCTGTACTGCAAAGAAAACAATAAAGTGTCACAGCAGAACAAAGCGGATTTGCAGTATATCAGCTAAAAGACACATTTTGGTTATAGGTTCATAGATTAGTAGGTTCATAGATTAGTACTAAGCTAACTGCTCTTGCGAGCCATTTTAAGCTTAGCCAATTATCTCTTGTGAGACTCAAACCGTGCACCTTGTGTTTGTAAGGCAAACACCTTAACCATTAGGCCGCCCTCCCAACCCCAAAGGGATGTTTCTTTCATACACACTTACCCCCCTTCACACACACTTGCCATCTGCTGGATTCAAACCCCTACCTAACTATGTTATGACACTAGAGACGGACGCATTAGCACAGCGCGCTATTCGCATTTGCAACACAGGACTGGGTAGGAAAAGTACAAAACAAGAAAGATGGCAGGTGGATGCATGCCTGATAATGGGAGGGGATCCAGGTTTAAAAGTGAATTAAAGGGCAACAGATTAATCAAGGCAGGCAAGCATAACTCCACACTAAAGGCCCCACACTTGCAGTATTCACTGTAAAACCCATAATTAAGATACCCTGCAGCTGGAATTGCTCATACACACCCAATGACATCAGCAGCATACATAGCAAAATAGTATAAAGTATGAACGCACCTCATACACACTTGTGTATTCCCATACACTCTGCACCATTGGTGTATACAGATGGGGAACTTTTAGTATGTACATCTTAGGGGCTGCCATAGCATTGATCCACCAGCATGTGTTGGAGACTGACGGTGGTGTGTAGGATGATGCACACAACCACCTCAGGCACCAGAGGAGGAGAAGAGTGTTCAGACCCAGGGTAACCTACCAGGGGCTACATGATCTAGAGATAGTAGAGCGTTACAGGGTTGACAGGGACACCCTACAGCAACTTGTGGAGCTGTGCTGGTCACACCTCAGAGCCAGAACAAACAGAGGGGAACCCATTCCACTAGATACAAAGGTATGTGTAAGCCTGAGAATACTAACTACAGGTACCTTTCAAAGGCCAACTGGGGATATCATGGGGATCTCACAGGCATCAGCATCCAGGGTACTTCACCAGTTCCTGGATGCCATGTTACCACATGCCAATGAGCACATATACTTCCCCCGAATGCAGGAGGAGTTGACCAGCAAAATGCGTCTCTTCCACTGTGTGGCAGAATACCCGGAGGTACTGCACACACATACACATCAAGTCACCATCCATTGAGCAGGGTAGGTGCTACATAAACAGCAAGAGATACCCCTCCATCAACTGCCAGGTCATGTGCAATGCCCAGGGCATTATCATGGATGTGTGTGCTGGCAGCCCTGGAAGCTATCATGACTCCCACATCTGGCATGCCTCACAGCTGTATCAGGTATTTTCTGGGGGGACATCCCATATGGCCACCTGGTGGGGAATGCTGGCTATGCACTGGAACTGTGGATGATGACTCCCATCAGAAATGCACACACACCCATGCAGGAATGCCATAATGAGGCACACGCACAAACCAGAATCATCATGGAGCGTGTTTGGGATGCTTAAATCACCGTTCCGTTGCTTGGACATATCTGGTGGAGCCTTGCAGTACTCTCCAGGCACGTGTGCCCACATCTTCATAGTATGTGCCATGCTACACAATATGATCCTGTAGAAACAGCTGCAGCAGGGATAGAATGGCGAAGGCCCTCACAGCCCATGACCATTGCCAAGGGCCCCACAGGCACAGAGGTACTCAGACCATGAACACCCTGAGCCAGCCCCAGTAGGCAGACGGAGGTGTGCTCAGTATGCCCATGCCTTGGCAAGGAGGGAACGTATAGCACACACACTGACAGTGTAGGCACCTAGGGACTGACACCTTTATCCACCTGCACACACAGTAAAAATGGATGGCACACACACAAGACTACCTGTAAATTGTCATGTATAGGCAGTCTACTGTGTGCATCCAACATAGGCAGCCCTCAACTATTGCACACACAACTGCTATTGGCACAAAGTAAGTCAACACCTGAACAGTAAATTAAGCTATCAGCATGTGCTGATACTGTATGTATAGGTTCATAGGTTCATAGGTAGGTACTTGGTTAACTGCCTGAGGCCATTCATAAGCCCAGCCAAATGTGTCAGCATTTGCCACCTCATTAACTCATTAACTGTCCATCTGTGGAGCAGAGCCAATGGCAGGATCCCTGGGGTGTATCTACTGTTCCCCATCCACTCTTCAAGGTTTGTCTTGAAGAGTGTTAGTGAGGGGCTCTGTATAATGTAATTAGGGATGCTGTTCCAAAGTATGGGGAGTTTCTGTGACAGGAATCCATCCCTCCAGCATCTTCCAGTTATTGTTATAGCAAGGTTCAGCTCACTACAGCATGTGGTTCACTGTGACATGGATTCCCATAGGTGGAGCATATCCATTAAGCCTGAGTTTGACATGGCTTTATTGGCCAGCAGAGATCATCTCTGTGTAAATGAGATTCCACTGAGTAAAGTAGGAGTTTATTCAGTCTGGCTGCATAGGGCATATGTTTGAGGCCAGTAATCCTCTTGGCTAGGTACATTCGTGGACCTTCCAGCTGTTTGATGTGTCTTCTGAGGTACGTCCCAAATGGGTTATTATACTCTATGATGGGACTGATGAGTGATGAGTAAAGGGGCACTATAACCTCAGTATGTCTAGATGTGAGCCCTTTAGTAATCAGATAGCCTACATAGAAGGATGTCCTAACTACTTTGGAGATATGATTGTCAAAGGAGAGATCACTATCTACCTTAGTCCCCAGATACCCTATTACCTCCTCTGTATTAAGTGGCTGCCACTTATGTGTTAATATGTGTGTGCTTAATATTCCACAATGGAATGACCATAAAGTTTGTGTCACTTAGCTGGAGGCCATGACTTTGACACCCTGTGTTGGCCTCTGTGAGGCCCCTTGAAAGATGTCTGTGTCAGCTGTATAGCTCCCAGTTTGCAGTCATTGCCAAACATGGTCTGCCATAGTCTACCTGTGTTTGCCTGTATCTCTGAGAAGTATATGCCAAACAGTAGGGGTCCCAGGACTGAGTCATGTGTGACACCAGTTGTGACTGGTTAAGAGTTGGACCTGGAGACCGCTAGTTGTACCATGTGGGTTCTGCGTGTAAGCCTGTTGGCAACCCATCCTGTGATGTATGTGTGTATGTACAGGCTGGTGAATTTATCAATAATACATGAGTGGGGAATGGTGTCAAAAGCCTTTGCGAGGTCCAGGTAGTATGTGTGAACCACCTCTCCCCTCATCTAATGTCTTGGTGACTGTAAGACGTCAAACAGGTTCAGTAGGCAGGAACTGCACTCAACCAAGCTGACCTGGGTTGGGTCAAGCATTTGGAGGTTACCAATGTCTTTGTTAATGAGTGCCATGAGGATGCGCTCCATAGTTTTGCAGACCAGGCTAGTCAGGCTTATGGGGTGGTAGTTACTATGGTCAGTTGTGTTTCCACCTGGGTGGAGTGGAATAACCATTGCCATGTGCCATTATATGGGCATGTAGCCTGTGGAAAGGCTGAGGTTGAAAAGCTTAATTAGGTGGGGGGTCATTTTGTCTTGTAGTGTCTGCAAGATGCAGTCTGGGACACCATCTGCCTCCATTAACACTGTGTATTGCTGTTAGAGAGGGCCATTTCCATGTATGTGTCTCTGATGTCTGGGATACTGTACTTTTCGAGTATTGTTGTGGGCTCTTTAGGGGGTGAAGTTTGCACTGAATGTATCTGCAAGGATGTTGACGATATCAGTAGGGTCAGTATATGCTGTGCTATATTGCACTGGCACAGTGCAAATCTGTGTGTTACTACTTAGATCCTTGACATAGCCAAAGAAGGCTTTGTGGTTATCTTTTGAATCCTTGCCTATTTTCCTGTTGATGTTAGCCTTGGATGATTTCATGAGGGACCTACGTTTCTTACTAATACTGGTCACAGATGTCTGCCTTTCTTGGGATTTGCTGTTTTTCTGGACTACTGTCCTACTTCTGTTGTATAGCCTGTTTATTGCAGAGGTCCACCAGATTGGTGTCCTTGTCTAGGAGGAGTGAGTCTTGGTTTACCAGTGACGGCACGATCCATGCATCCTTGTAGGTGCTTATAGAGTGCATTTGTAAATCTGTCTGTATCTTGAGCAGTGTTTTCCCTTAGCATGGGGGCTGCAAACCCCCCCCACCTCTGTCTCTAGTAGTGTGAATTTAGCTGTAGGAAAGGTATACACTGTGGTTTCCATGGGTGGGAGAGATGGTTGGGTGTGGAAGCAGTGAATAGTTCATGGTCAGATCTAACCAGTGACCGGTTTACCTCCGCTGTGGTTCACCTGTTGCCCATGTTGGTGATTACCACTTCTAGTATGTTTCCACCCCTCGTTAGAGAGTTTACCATCTGATACAGGGCATATGAGGTGATAAATTCCAGGAAGCGCTGGGCCTGGAAATGAGTACTTGAGTAAGTTTCCCAGTTGATGGTAGTGTAGTTGACATCGACCAATACCAGGGTGTGCAGTAGGACTGTCATGTTTTCCACTATCTCCAGGTAGGTGGAGTGGTGGTCCTGGGTCATGGAGGGTGATCTGTAGCAGGCCACGGTTTGCATTGCAGTTGTGACTGATGTTAGCTGCACGTGGATGATCTCACAGGTATCATGCTGCCCCACTAACCTGGAGGTGTAGGTATTCCTGATGAATATGGATACACCCCCTCCACGTCTGTGTCAGTCCATGTTCTGTGGCCAAAATGTGTGGTATGGGTTGTAGTTTGGTAGTGCTGGTGTGCTCTCAGGAGCCTTAAAACAGGTCTCAGTTACTGCACAGATGTTGACGTTGTCCATACTGAGGAGTGCTGTGAGTGCGTGCATGTTGTGATCACAACCCCTAGTGTTGAGTAGCATAACCCTCATTTATTCTGCTATTGTGCTGTTTACAGAGGTGGGATTCACCTTTGAGACTTCCCTAAAAAAGGCACCATGGGAGCGCCAATAGGCTTGGCCAGTATTCCAAAGCCTAAGGCTGACACATAAGCCGGTATGGTAGTGTTGCATGCATGTTTCCCATCTGCGCTTGTTTCTCATCTTTCCTGTAGGTAACCTACTGGTAAGCAATAGAAAGCCTTAAACTTATACAAGTCTTCTAGCTTCCAAGATAGGCATTTGGAGTGATTAAGTATCAGTGTCCTGTATGTTCTTGCTGTACTTAACTGTTTTCTGACTACATGGTGATATTTCACTGTATATTGTGATCTGAAAGCTCTGTTTATTCACATATTATGGCTGTGATGGCCTGCACTTTAGAGGTTCACAGATAGGTAGTAGGCTATCTGCCTAAGGACAATTAGAAGCATAGCTACAGTGTGTTGGCTTTCTCCGCACCATTGATGAAGTAACTGAGCCTCTGTCAAGCATAGCCAATGAAGTGATTCCAGGCAAAATTGCTGGAAGCTGTTGAAGACTGGGGTGATGGAGGGTGATAGGGACACTTAGTGATCTAAAGAGAGCATGTTAACATAAAAAATCAATACCATTCAATTTCCCCAACAGGTCTTGCAGCTATAAAACTGGAGGGGCTCCCCCACCCCCTGGCTGTATGATTCTGGGACACATGATCCCAGGGGTGTATATTCTGTTACCCATTCACACATCAAGGTTTCCCTTGAAGTGTGTCAGTGAGGGGCTATGCCTAATATAGTTAGGAATGTAATTTATAGTCTCTCATTTCATTTGTTATATGTTTTTATTTCAAGAGTAAGTGAAGCTCAGTGGGTTTGGGTGCCTCCACCCTTTGCTTAGCCTAGCTTACACATAGAAATCATCTAAATAGGAAATAGGTGGAAGCAACGTTAATGTCAATAGTGTAATGGTTACAGCATTTGCATAGTATCTGTGCATTCGAGGTTCAAATCCCAATAAAGCAGGGATGTTTATCATGTTAAAAAGTATACCTTAACCACAGCTTGCATATATAGGTAGTATTCATCAGTATAATAAACATTTTAAACACCCATATAAATCCAAGTGTGCTGGAGAGTAAAGTCAACAGAGAATGTAATGTTATGTAAGCACATAGTGAGTTGTTACTTCACTGAAATGTATATATCCTGAGTAGTTATCAGATGTGGCCGTGTTTGCATGCACAGGTTATACATTTTAAAGTTTGTTTAACTGCTGATTTAATGTCACACAAACACTTTTAAACATGCTTACAACTGCTTAAATGAGCCTTATTTGTTTGTTTGTTTGTGTCTTTCGGCTTTTCCTGGTTAGGGGTCGCCACAGCGGAACTCCAGTTAAACTGCACTGAAATTCCTTTAAGTGTTAATTAGCTTGGGGGGTTTTCTGATAACTTTAAAACCTGTGTTGGTTACATCTCTGGTAATCATTTAAGTAGAGTTGCTGCTACTTCTGCATACATCAACTGGACATAAGCTGATTTAAGTATATTTCCTTCATTTTGTGGTTGTTATAACTTGGTGATTTCAGATCTAGCTCTGTTGAAACTGTTGTGTGTGTGTCTGAAACTCTGCACTAGTTGTTAAACTGCACTAATTTTATTGGGGGTTTTCTGATAACTTTAAAACCTGTGTTGGTTACATCTCTGGTAATCATTTTAAGTAGAGTTGCTGCTACTGAGATTTGTCTGCATACATCAACTGGACATAAGCTGATTTAAGTATATTTCCTTCATTTTATTGTGGTTGTTATAACTTGGGGACTGATTTCTCAGATCTAGCTCTGTTGAAACTGTCTTGTGTGTGTGTCTGAAGCTCTGCACTAGTTGTTAAACTGCACTGAAATTCCTTTAAGTGTTAATTAGCTTGGGGGTTTTCTGATAACTTTAAAACCTGTGTTGGTTACATCTCTGGTAATCATTTTAAGTAGAGTTGCTGCTACTGAGATTTGTCTGCATACATCAACTGGACATAAGCTGATTTAAGTATATTTCCTTCATTTTATTGTGGTTGTTATAACTTGGGGACTGATTTCTCAGATCTAGCTCTGTTGAAACTGTCTTGTGTGTGTCTGAAGCTCTGCACTAGTTGTTAAACTGCACTGAAATTCCTTTAAGTGTTAATTAGCTTGGGCGGGGTTTCTCATAACTTTAAAACCTGTGTTGGTTACATCTCTGGTAATCATTTTAAGTAGAGTTGCTGCTACTGGGATTTGTCTGCATACATCAACTGGACATAAGCTGATTTAAGTATATTTCCTTCATTTTATGTGGTTGTTATAACTTGGGGACTGATTTCTCAGATCTAGCTCTGTTGAAACTGTCTTGTGTGTGTCTGAAGCTCTGCACTAGTTGTTAAACTGCACTGAAATTCCTTTAAGTGTTAATTAGCTTGGGGGTTTTCTGATAACTTTAAAACCTGTGTTGGTTACATCTCTGGTAATCATTTTAAGTAGAGTTGCTGCTACTGAGATTTGTCTGCATACATCAACTGGACATAAGCTGATTTAAGTATATTTCCTTCATTTTATTGTGGTTGTTATAACTTGGGGACTGATTTCTGATTTCTCATCTGGATCTAGATGTCTTGTGTGTGTGTCTGAAGCTCTGCACTAGTTGTTAAACTGCACTGAAATTCCTTTAAGTGTTAATTAGCTTGGGGGTTTCTGATAACTTTAAAACCTGTGTTGGTTACATCTCTGGTAATCATTTTAAGTAGAGTTGCTGCTACTGAGATTTGTCTGCATACATCAACTGGACATAAGCTGATTTAAGTATATTTCCTTCATTTTATGTGGTTGTTATAACTACTGACTGATTTCTCAGATCTAGCTCTGTTGGTGTCTTGTGTGTGTCTGAAGCTCTGCACTAGTTGTTAAACTGCACTGAAATTCCTTTAAGTGTTAATTAGCTTGGGGTTTTCTGATAACTTTAAAACCTGTGTTGGTTACATCTCTGGTAATCATTTTAAGTAGAGTTGCTGCTACTGAGTTGTCTGCATACATCAACTGGACATAAGCTGATTTAAGTATATTTCCTTCATTTTATTGTGGTTGTTATAACTTGGGGACTGATTTCTCAGATCTAGCTCTGTTGAAACTGTCTTGTGTGTGTGTCTGAAGCTCTGCACTAGTTGTTAAACTGCACTGAAATTCCTTTAAGTGTTAATTACCTTGGGGGTTTTCTGATAACTTTAAAACCTGTGTTGGTTACATCTCTGGTAATCATTTTAAGTAGAGTTGCTGCTACTGAGATTTGTCTGCATACATCAACTGGACATAAGCTGATTTAAGTATATTTCCTTCATTTTATTGTGGTTGTTATAACTTGGGACTGATTTCAGAGATCTGTCTGAAACTGTCTTCCCCCCCTCCTGTTCTTGGATGTAGTTTTAAGGTGGCTTTGTTTGCAGATTTGATCTACCCAGTCCCTTCTCTTTACGCATTCTCTCTAATAAACCCTTTCTGCACTTGCTTTTTAGTCCTTTTTAATTTAATTACATTTTTTCATACTGTGTGTGGACTAATATTGCTACATACTCAAGTGTGCCAGCTTGCACTGCATGTGAATTGTTTTTATAGCATTTACTGTCTAAATTCTCTTGTTTTCCTGCCTTACTGAACAGTCCAGTTTCAGAGTTGCTGATCCCTGGGCTTTGTTTTTTCTGTTACTGATCCATTGCCTTATTAGGAGGAGAGTTTCTTTGCTTGCAGTGGGAGTGGGAAGCACTGGCTTGTCCGATTTGGTGAAGTTTCAGCCAGAAACTAGTAGTCCATTGGTCGTTTTGGGCCAGTTCCTAGCTCCTTTCAGAAACCACAGTTTTCCAGCTTGTACCAACTCAGCACAGATCCTCGTGGTGTGATCAAGCAGCAGAGAGCTAAAAGTGACTTTCTACCAGATATAAGTATTTTTGTGGCTTTCCACTGTTATTAAGCTAGCGACTGCATTTAGCCTGTTTACTGCTACTTTAAGTGATTTCTGCATTTTACACTGTTTATTGCACTTTAAGTTACTAATTGTTGCAAATTGTTTCTGTAGGCTACACACTAAATTTACAGCATTTATAGCATTTACTGTCTGTTTTTTTCCTTGTCTCTGTAATAAAACAAAAATCTCTTGTTTTCCACTGAACTAGAGTAGTCAGTTTCAGGTTGCTGATCCCTGGGCTTTGTTTTTAGTTCCTGTCACTGATCCATTGCATTATTAGGGAGGAGGAAGTTTCTTTGCTTACCAGTGGGTGGGCACTGGGCATTCTGTCGATTTGGTGAAGTTTCAGCCGGAAACTAGTAGTCCATTCCAATTTAGCTCCTTTCAGCCCCTGCTATAAAACACGCTAAACCGCAGTTTTTCCAGCTTGTACCAACTCAGCACAGATCCTCGTGGTGGCCTGCAGAGTGATCAAGCAGCAGAGAGCAGTGACTTTCTACCAGATATAAGTATTCCACTGTTATTTAAGCTAGCGACTGCATTTTAGCCTGTTTTACTGCTACTTTAAGTGATTTCTGCATTTTACACTGTTTATTGCCCTTTAAGTTACTAATTGTTGCAAATTGTTTCTGTAGGCTACACACTAAAAGTCTTGATTTACATTATAGCATTTACTGTCTGTTTTTTCCTTGTCTCTGTAATAAAACAAAAAAAATCTCTTGTTTTCCTGCCTTACTGAACTAGAGTAGTCCAGTTTCTGATCCCTGGGTTTTTAGTTCCTGTTACTGATCCATTGCCTTATTAGGGGAGGAAGTTTCTTTTGCTTACCAGTGGGAGTGGGAAGCACTGAGGCCTTTCTGTCCGATTTGGTGAAGTTTCAGCCAGAAACTAGTAGTCCATTGGTCGTTTGGGCCAATTCCTAGCTCCTTTCAGCCCCTGCTATAAAAACCACGCTAAACACGCGTTTTTCTACCAACTCAGCACAGATCCTCGTGGTGGCCTGCAGAGTGATCCAAGCAGCAGAGAGCTAAAGAGTGACTTTCTACCAGATATAAGTATTTTTGTGGCTTTCCCACTGTTATTTAAGCTAGCGACTGCATTTCCTGTTTACTGCTACTTTAAGTGATTTCTGCATTTTACACTGTTTATTGCACTTTAAGTTACTAATTGTTGCAAATTGTGCTACACACTAAAGTCATAGCCGATTTACAGCTTTATATAGCATTTACTGTCTTTTTTTCTTGTCTCTGTAATAAAACAAAAAAATCTCTTGTTTTCCTGCCTTACTGAACTAGAGTAGTCCAGTTTCAGAGTTGCTGATCCCTGGGCTTTGTTTTTAGTTCCTGTTACTGATTCATTGCCTTATTAGGGAGGAGGAAGTTTCTTTGCTTACCAGGGGAGTGGGAAGCACTGAGCAGCTGCTTTCTGTCGATTTGGTGAAGTTTCAGCCAGAAACTAGTAGTCCATTGGTTGTTTGGGGCCAATTCCTAGCTCCTTTCAGCCCCCTGCTATAAAACACGCTAAACACGCGTTTTCCAGCTTGTACCAACTCAGCACAGATCCTCGTGGTGGCCTGCAGGGTGATCCAAGCAGCAGAGAGCTAAAAGAGTGACTTTCTACCAGATATAAGTATTTTTGTGGCTTTCCACTGTTATTTAAGCTAGCAACTGCATTTTCGCTGTTTTATTGCTACTTTAAGTGATTTCTGCATTTTACACTGTTTTGCACTTTAAGTTACTAATTGTTGCAAATTTCTAGGCTACACACTAAAGTGCTACTTGATTTGCAACAATTGTCTGTTTTCCTTGTCTCTGTAATAAAACAAAAAATCTTGTTTTCCGCCTTACTGAACTAGAGTAGTCCAGTTTCAGAGTTGCTGATCCCTGGGCTTGTTTTTTAGATTCCTGTTACTGATCCATTGCCTTATTAGGAAGGAGGGAAGTTTCTTTGCTTACCAGTGGGAGTGGGAAGCACTGAGCGGCCTTGTTTGATTTGGTGAAGTTTCAGCCAGAAACTAGTAGTCCATTGGTCGTTTTGGGCCAATCCTAGCTCCCTTCAGCCCCTGCTATAAAACACGCTTAGCGTGTAAAGCGCGATTGCGGAGTTACCACTGTTGCACACAAGAGCAGCGACGGTTAAAACAAGGTTAAACTATTTGGGCCATCTAAATTCCACTCTTCCATTTCCTTAAAACTACCTTCCTCGAGCTGTACTGCTGATCTAACCAGCATATCCTATAACTGAAAAGTTCATCTCTACTTGATTCCCAAGTAGACTATTCTCTATCTGTAACGCCTAGCACTTACTCCTACAGTACTTGCACCTTGATAAAGCACTCTTATTATAGATAGTACCCCACCAGCCTAAAACCCACTTCCCCGGAGTCCTTTGAAAGTCTCTTTATCTACTACTTCTAGTATGTCGAGGATCAGTTGCTAGTGTCCTCTCCAGCTCAACTGGTGAACCTGGGAATATTGAGGCAATGTTACAACTGCCTCATGTACACAATCCTCTCCTTCCCACAAAACACAAATACATCTGAGAGATGCCAAACTGGAGGCTGAGCTCACTCAACATAGGACTGGCAAGACCAGACAGGAGGAGAAGGTAACCACACACAATACATACCCAGTCACACATGGTACCATCACAACTTCAAAACACATACTCACAAAGACATACGGCTCTGATCAAAAATTTACCAAAACAGCAGAGGCCACCAAAGCAGACCCAAACAACTACTCAACACCAACACATGCCACACAGTCAGAGTGTCAAACAGTCACAGCCCTTAAGGCCAAACAAAATGCCAGACACACTTGTCATTGGTGGTTCCATAGTCAAGCACACTGGCGTCCCGCTCAGACTGAGTAAAGAGAAGGTCACAGTAAGCTGCCTGTCAGCGCTAGAATCGCCATAACGCAAGCACTCAGGTCTCTCAACAGCAGGTACAAGTGCGACTCAGTCATTGTCCACGCTGGTGTCAACGACCTGAGGCGTACCTCCTTGGACTACATGAAAGGGACATCTCTCTGATTATGTAGCCCAGGCAGGTATGACCTGACCTTGAGTATCCTACCTTCACCTAGAATGATGCCACAATACAGTGATAAGATGATCAGCTTCAATAATTGGCTTAAATTCTGGTGTCATTCAAAAGGGATCCAATGTCTGTCTGCCTGGGATGACATGCTGGACGCTGCATGAGGGCCTTGCACCTGTCACCCTGGGCTTCGGATATTGGCAAAGGCTCTTGCCACCCCCATAGTGCCTTTTTTAGGCAAGGCTCAAATTCTAAACCTACCCTAGAACACAAAAAAGGAAAAAACTAAGGGTAATGCTGCTCAATGCCAGAAGTCTCAATCTCAAGATGCCTTTTCGAGGCCCTTCTCAATATGGAGAACATCGATGTCTGTGCTGTGACAGAAACCTGGTTCAAGGCTCCTGAGAGCACCCCAGCACTAACAGGTTTCACCTCATATCATCATGTTCCGGCCCCAAAATCCGGACAACACCAAGAAAGGGGTGTCCATATTCATAAAGGACACCCACACCTCAAGGTTGGTGGCAGCATGATGCATCGGGAGACCACCCAGTGCAATTAACCATAGGCAAGACTGCTCTGCAATTTGTAGCATGTTACAGGCCACCCTCTCAAACTCAGGAACCTCACATGGCCTTCCTGAAAACATTGGAGGGATAAATGTATCTCAAACACCATCATACTAGGTGACTTTAACTACCCTAATATAGACTGGGAACACTACTCAAGCCCGAACACTCTAACCCAAAGATTCCTGGAGTTCATAAACTCAAATGCCATGGAACAACTAGTCACCATCCCCACAGAAAACATACTTGATCTCATCATCACGAACATGGGATCAAAATGTTCAACACCAGTACCCTCACTGGTGACACTGGTGAGATCAGATCATAAACTAATCTCGCTGGAGGTCCTCATCCCCCACCTGAAACAAAAAGACCACAGTGAAAAACTTCTCAAAAGCCGATTTCACACTTCTAAAACTAGTGTGGTCTCCTTTAAGGCCCCTGAGCCATAAACATTACTCAAACCGCTGAATCATTACAAATGCCTTCTACCAGCACCTACAGGACTGCATGGATCAGGCAATCCCAAACAAAACTAAGACTCTCTGTACCAAGGCAAGCGTCCAGTCTGGTGGACCCCAGCCATAAACAAGCTCTACAACAAAAGGAGGAAGCTACTACAAGATAGAGCAAAATCCTTGAAAGGTAAGACACCTTTGATCATTATAAGTAAAAACTAAGAGCTCTCATAAAATCATCCAAGGCAAATTTTGAGAGAAAAATCGCCAAGGACTCTAAAGAGAATCATAAGGCCTTCTTTAGCTATGTTAGAAACCTAGAGGAAACTCCCAGATATGCTCAGAATTAGTTCAAAATGATGTGAAAATTACTGAACCTACACACATTGCCAACATACTGGCTGACAGGTTCAGTGCAAACTCTCCCCTCCCCAAAGGAGAGATATCTATTCCAGAGGATTGTAGCCCCCAAACATCTCTCAGCCCAGGTGAGAACTGCCCTCACTAAGGCACACAGCATCCATGGGACGGATGGTGTCCCCATTGTTCATGAACTCAATGAGGAATTAAACCCACAGTTAGGACAGCTGTTTAATCTTAGCCTCACCTCAGGATACAGGAGTGGCGCCGCAGGCTGTGGTCCCACTTCATAAGGGGTGCCTCCACAGACCCTGGAAATTGCGCCCCATTAGCTTGACAAGCCTTATCTGCAAAGCCATGGAGAGGATCATAATGGAACTCATAAATAAGACATAGGGAACTTGCAGACTTTGGATCCAACTCAGTTTGGCTTTGTCAAAGGCAGATCCTGCCTCTTAAACTTGGTTGACTTTTTCGAGACAGTCACCAAGGCCATTGATGAGGAAAGGCAGTCCCATACAGCCTACCTCGACCTGGCAGCCTTGACACAATACCCCACTCAGGTATCATGAAAAACTCATCAGCTTGAATGTAAACCCATACATCACAAGATGGGTTGCAAACTGGCTATGACAGAACCCACAGGGTCAGAGTTGCTGGAGCCATGTCAGACTCAAAGCCTGTCACAAGTGGTGTCCCACAGGGTCAGTCCTGGGTCCACTCTTGTTCGGCATCTACTTTTCTGAAGTACAAGCAAACACAGGGAGGTTATGGCTGACAAAGTTTGCAGATGACTACAAACTAGGCGCCATAGTCCATCTGACACAGATATCCTCCAGAAGGGCCTCACAGAAATGGATAACTGGTGCCAGAGCCATGGCCTGAAGTTAAGCGCCAAAAATGCATAGTCATACCCTTTGGGAAAACAAGGCAAGGCTAGCTACCATATGGTGGCAATCCACTGAGCACAGAAAAGTCATCAGAGATCTGGGGACCCAGGTTGACAGTAGCCGCTTGACACTCATGTTGCTAAAGTAGTTAGGAAAACCTTCTATATCACCCACCTGATCATGAAGGGATTCACATCTAGATCAAAGGGAGGTCATCGTCCTGTACTCATCACTTATTAGACCTATGATTGAGTACAATGCCCGTTCGGAATGTATCTGACCAGACACCTGCAGCTGAAAGGCCACAAAAGTTCCTCCCAAAAGGATAAAGGGTCTCAAAAATATGTCTTATGCTGCCCGACTGAAAGAACTCCAGCTCTATTCAGTCTCATACGCTCAGAGGTGACCTGTGCCTGACATATAAGGCCATGTCAAACCCAGATTTGATGAATATGCTTCACCTCAAAAATCTAGATCCTCAGAACCACAAGGGCGGGAGACTTAAACCTTGACACGGTTATAAAATAGAACGTGCTGGAGGACAGATTCATCACCCAGAGACTCCTATGCTGTGGAACAAAATCCCGGTACATGTGAGGCAGAGCACCTCTCTGGTCTTGTTCAAGAGGAATCTTGACCAATGGATGGGAGATTGCAGATATACCCCAGGGATTACTTCGTCACTGCTGCTTGACAGAGCAGCAAAAAATGATAGCAGTTTTTTTTTCAAACTAAAGTGGTGAAAGCACATAAATAACTAGCTAGGCTTATAAATGCCCTTGGGCAGATAGCCTAGTATGAACCTATGAACCTATGAACCTATAATGATTGGTAGTTGATTTTTATGTGCCGAGTTACCAGCCCTGATGCACAACCTTCAACGAAGGTACACCCATTCACGCATGTCTCCACGCAGAAGACGCTCTAGCTGAGAATCGAACCAGACAGCGCCTTACTGTGAGGCGACTTCTGGAGTAAATATCATTTTTCAACCATCGCAGGTATTGAACCCTAAACCATGCACACTATAGTCATGGGACTTACCACTAAGCCATCTGAGCTGTACACATGTTGCATGGTCTTTAGACTACACCTTATACTATAGGCATTCCACAGTACCGACCACAAATGGGACAGTCACTTTGTGTACATATGTACAGTACATTGTAATGTACTGTAGTTTGTGAATCAACATATACAAGTCTACATATGTATAACTGTTACAAATTAATACCATATATATATATATATATATATATATATGTATATATATAGATATATATATATACATACATATATATTAGTCTCCATCTACATCCCATCCCGGACCCTCCTTACTTCTAACCAACAATTACTTGATATCTACCACCCAAAAAGGTCAGTAGGCAAACTAGTCTACAAACACTCCCTTTCCCATGCTTAGAACAAACTTCCCCTTGGCTTACATTCAGTCTCCCACACCTCACACTTTACAAATGAATTAAAAGCTTATTTTCTCAATTCCAGAACCTGCCCTTGCCATGACCCTACCTAGTCTTCCTTCCTTTTATGTACCCTCAAAAGGACCATACTTAGTACCTCATTACACCTCTCTCTCCAATGTGTCTGCTATGCATTTGCATAATTTTATACAAACAACAAATTTTTATTGTTGACCTATTGAACTATATCAATGTAAAATTGTTACTTAGCTTCTTTTTAATGCAACTTTAACTTTATGCATGTAACCCAACATATGTGAATCTTTTTTCTATAACTGCTATTATAGCAATTTTGTTTAAAATTGTACTTGTTTAAAATGTACTACTGGAGCTTTTCTCCTCGGGTCTTCACTGAAAATGGGCAACAAGCCCAGTTGGACAAACCCGGTTAACAAATGTCAATAAATAAATAAAAAATAAATATATCAGTGATGTCTGCACATAGGTATAAATATATATACATATATATATATATATATATATATATATATATATATATATATATATATATATATATATATATGTATACAGTTACATCTATAGCCATATATATAAACATCTATGAACACACTTCGTGACACAGAAGCAATCCAAAGGAATTGAAGTGCACACAAAACACATGCAGCTCTGGTATTATAACTATTAATATTAACCTAATTCACCATTGAAGGGATGGTTGTTGTGTATGTGGAGATTGTGGTGGGGGAGGAATGATGGGTAATGAAATCATGCATCAAGGAGAGCCTGGGTTGGATGTTGAATAAGTGAACTAGAGGGTTATACATGGAGTATGGGGACAATATAAAAAGGACACAAAACAAGAACCATTCTCATCCTTAATACACCCTGTCATGTCACACTGCAACACCTAATTCCACAAACATATGAACATTAACATGTATCATACATATGCACACCAACTGTCACATTTGTTTTCCGTAATAAGGAATGCCTGTAGTAAAATGTATGTTCTAAACACCATAACATTTGTACATATCTCAGATGCCTTAGTGGTAAAGTCAGTGATTGTGTTGTTCATGGTCCCGTGTTCAAGACCTGCAAGGGCTGTTAATTTATTCTGAGGGCCAGAATAAGGGCTGTTGGATGCAGGTGGATTTAAGCAGTTGTAAGCGGGTTTGTGCGGTGCTTAAACATGGTTAAACGGATAAGCGCTTCACAGGTTTAACCTTTGCTTAATGTTACACAGTCCACGAGCAAACCTGCTTACAACAGCTTGAATGTACATTATTCACACTTTCCCTACCAGTGCCTACTCTGAGAGGTAAAACAATAACCCCTTCCAGGATTAGAACCCACAACCATGTACACCATCTTTAGAGTAATTTACCACTAAGCTACCTGAAATGTACCTATGCCAGTTGTGTATTCAGACAGGTTAAAATACAAAAGGGAGGATTGTGTGGAAATAGGACAAACTGCCATGTACCCAATGAAAGGTGTATGCTATATATATATATATATATATATATATATATATATATATATACAGAGAGAGAGAGAGAGAGAGAGATACATGTCGATATATAGAGATATACATATATATGTAGATATATAGATAGGTTAAAAACATCTACACATCTATGGAGGTACAGATAAATGTATGCAATAATATATATTATATATACATATATATATATATATATATATATATATATATACACATACATACATACATGCGTGTATACAGCATCTGATGTGTTCATATCTGAGTATAACATGGACCATAGCAATTACACATTCTGCCCCCCTCAAACAATATGAACATAACATATAAAGAGTATATGCCAATACACTATTACAAATATGTTCTATGGACACAGTCACCAACACAACTACAATGACTGCAAATGTCCATGACAGAAAAACACTGACAGCTTTCATTTAGCAAAACTTTATTACATTCTGATGTATTGCCAAAAGGATTCAAGGACTAACAGTACCTGCACGCTATACAGGAAACATTTAACAGTGTCTTAATGAATCAGCCTGCAATTACCATAGTATTAGTCCACTAAGGGATAGGTGTTCACATAGGGAAAGAACCCCCACACACATATAGAAGATGTATAAAAGTGGTTCCTACACACCTGCATCTGCTATGTACACCCACCGGCATCTCCCCCACACCCAAACTAATTAGAGCAATACATACTGTCATACCATAACCAATTATTCACCCACTGTAGGACATCTGCTGAAACATTAACATACCTGGACACAGACTCACTAACATGGCCCTATGTGAAATAGTTGCTGTTATACAATGGAACAGCTGCTGATGTTAGAGGGTTTGTTTGAACTATTCCTGTTTCAGAGGGTTGAAAAGTAATTACACCAGGAAGTGTTACGGATTACTGATTATCAGCACAGTATGATACACATTAACACCAAACTAAAGATGTCTGGTAAGCACACTGTAAACCCCCTAACATTATATGCATAGCTATGCAGCCTTGAGCTGGTCAAACAACCTGGCCAGACTGAAACATCTGCAGAAGTATTACGTACAGACAAACCCTGCACAAGTAGCAATGTTCAGAAATATAACAGCAGTACTCACATTTAGACCAAATCCTCTAGGCATTACACACAATATATTAGTGTTTGTCTCCATACAGCTGTTGCAATAGATTTCAAACAACACTTCCAGGCTGTCTTCCTCACAAGTAAGGCAAAGGGACAACCCCAAGTGGAGTACTCAGTTATACTCCACTGTTGCCATGGTATTGGCTAGGGCAGTAGCTGCACAGCTGATGTGCATGTAATTAACTACTTAGGAACACCAATTGGTTATCAGGATAGCACATGTTAATGATCTCTAACTATAAAAGGATGCCTTGTCACACATTCAAACCATCTGTATCTACCTGTAGAACAGTACAAAATACTGAAACACAAACTGAAAATGAGCAATATACCAGTCAATAATACCTCCGATTACTAAGAAGGTATGTATAACATTTAGTATGTCTGTGTATGTAGTATCTGTTCTGTAAGAATTACAGTGTAATCAATGCATATAGTGGAAATAGCTATCTTGTAGCAATGTATTGTTGAGCAGTAGTAATGCTTGTAGTATTCTATGTGTGTACTGCTGTAGGTCACAAGGCAAACTCCTCATACACCACAAGGGATGATATATATGGGCTTGGAACTCACCAATTCTCTTCCAGCCACTGTCAGGGTTGGTCCAACAAGTATATGTTATAACAGGGGATAGTGTATGTCGATATATTGTAACAGTAGACATATGTATGGGTGTATAAGTAAGATGAACGTGTCAAAGGTGGGCTTACTGTGCAAATATGGTTTGCATTGTGGGATATTGTGCCAATAACTGTGTAATGTACAGTGTTTTAGGCAGATCTGTATTCCATTTTACGTAGCATTTATGTTATGTTATGCAAACATTAGTTATGTCTATTGGCAATTACAATACTCAGTAACAGGATACATATGACTTGTATTCATCTGACAGTTTAGCAGCATGATAGCAAAGATAATTGGAAGATCTAGGTAACTATCCATGCACATAACACATGTAATGTCCACCTCTCTAGTATCGTTTGCAAGCAATAACAGCTGTGCATGTGTACATGTTATACAAATGTGTAGTGGCCCTTGTTACAGGGCTGGGCCAAATGGCTATGTGCACACCTACATAGAGTGGATATTGAGAGTAGTGACACACTGGTTGAACTCTCAGGTTTGTGTAGCCTAACCTCTCATTGCCAAACTAACAGCTGCTTGCAAATACTGTATGTAAGGGCATTTATATCACGCTATCGAAAGATGAAAATAGTGAATGCTATTTCATCGAACCTAAAATATCTAAACCATATAATATCGAACATTCAGAATAGTGAATTTATTTCCTTGGGAAAAAAATTTGCTATTCCAAAACACATGCACAGAACACAAGCACACCTAAAAAACATCAATCCACACACATACACTTATAATCCTACAACTAACCCTACACTAAACTGTACATACACTACTATCTATCCACTTACCTTAACCCAAACCCTAACCCTAAGGTCTGTCACTATCGCACACTCACCTAACCTGCGCCCTAACCCTAACTCACTTAACCTACCCCTAACCCTAACTCACCTAACCCACACCCTAACCCTAACTCACCTAACCCACACCCTAACCCTAACTCACCTAACCCATGCTCTAATACTAACGGCCACACAATTGCACACTTACCTGAAGCCAACCTGTAACTTTCCACCACAGCACTGAAAATAGCAAAGCCACAGAACCGGCCAACCAAATTCTTTCCCTAGGAAAGAATTTGGCGTTCTGCAGCTTTGCTATTTTTAGCATTTGCTCAAAACGGGTCGATATTAGAACATTCAAAGTTTTAAAACTTCAGTGTTCTGATATAGACCCTATGTAAGGTAGTGCACAGTACTGGTAATGAAACAGGTTGCATATAATCTCTAACTCCAGTGTAACATCTGCAGTAGGAGTGTAAGATGTAGGAGACTGCTGCCCATGTGTAATAACTGCTTCATAGGTGATGGCTTACACTATCTGATTATATCCTGATCATGTTGTTAGTGGCAACAGAGTATATTGATACATGACTCTATTTGGGGAGTGGTTGTCTGTGCCCAACAGAGCTCATGGTTCTGGTGGATATGTGAGTATATACCCATAGAAGGAAACAGACCTGTAGACACTTGCATCATCTGTAATCAACTATCAGGATGTGATGTGCTCCTCAGAGGAGGATTGCTGCTAAATGTAGCTACTATGTTTCTGTAATAGCCACTGTTGTCACATCCATAACACAAGTAATTACTTGTGAACATCACTGTCTAGAACATCTTCATAAGCAATAAGTACACTAAATATAGTACTTGGTACTTGTAGTACTGAATGCTCATACAGGCATGTCCACTAGTCAGCTACTGGTGTTTACTAATGTCAGCTTTCTGTATGTGGCCATCCTGGGGGAATGTAATCTCTATGCCATGTACACTGCCAAACCCACCTAACACCACACCCCACACATTGTCTGGGATGCAGCTACAGGGGTAAGCTGGAGGGCAGTCCAGTCTACAGCCATGACTGGACTGGACAGTCATGAGGTGTAAGTTGACACATGCATCTCATCATCACAACCAACACATACCATTACCAGAACACAGTAAGGACACCCACATATACTACCAGAAATCACACACATTCACAGAGGCTTCTAAGTATCTGGCCACGCAAGTGACCTCCCAAGCTGGAATAGACAGACAACAAAATACACAAACTGTATGTCATAGTTTGCATAATTGTGCCACACCTCAGAACACGTGGCCAGAAACATGCCCAATATTATCAGCTGCCTGTCTGCCATGATTAGCCACATACCCATACAGTTAGACCACCTTTTGAACTATACACATGGCCCTGGCATATTCCATGTTGTTGTGCAGGACCTGTGATGCAGTAGCCTGGACGGCATGGAAACACACATGTAGGAACTGTCAGGTCTTGTAGCCCATGCAGGTATGTCTGAAGGCCTGGGTAGCATTCTGCCATTGGCCAGAATGATACTGCGGTACAGGGACAAAAGGATTGTATTCCACAATTTTCTAATGTACTGGAGCAATTAAAAGGGTATCCAGTATCTCTCTGCCTGGGATAACATTGTTGACAGACCATGATGCTTTGCCAGACAGGGCCTGCACCTGTCACCCCTGGGAATCTGGATACTGGCTAGGGCTCGTGCTTCCCCTATAGTGCCTTCATCATGCAAAGTTCAAGTGAAAGTCCACTGCTGTAACAGAGGCAGCCAAGCAATAAACTGTGGGTCTTACTACTCAATGAAACGTCAGAAACTCAATATGGACTCACCTATGTCAATCCTTAACATGGAGAACATATCTGTGCAGTGACTGAGATTTGGTTCAACGCTCTGCAGAGCACACCTGCATGACCATGTTATAACACATACCTCACCTCTTGCCCATTATCCTTTATTGGAACACATGGGCCACAGGTGTGTCCATATTCCTGAAGGATATGTACACCCCATGCCAGTTGCACTTGCATAACTTCAGATGCATTATGCTGAGCATCTACCTTTGTGCCAAAGTGGAATCCAAATTGCACCTTGCGACAGATCACCCACCATGCCTCAGAATTCCCAACTGTCATATTGTGCTGTAATGGGGAATATTAGGTTTGAGACAGAAAATCATAATAATGGCTACTCTCAGCTATTCCATTATGAACTGGGAAGACCCCTTATGTACGAGCACCTGCGCTCAATGCATGTTGGATTTCATCAACCCCAATGACCTGAATCACCATAGTCACACAAGCAGTGCTAACAATATGCTACACCTAGTCAGTCTCCAAAGACAATGTTATGCTTCTTAAGAGTGACGTGGTGACTGTCATGGCACCCATGCAGATGGACAATGCATATGCAAATGCTGAATCCTATACAAGTGAACTTAAAGCACTCACATAAGTGCAGTGATTGTGCCATTGAAATAGAACCAAGATTCAACCAAACACAAACAAGAAGGCAAACTGGTGGTACCCTGCCTTAAAGTGTACCACAGAAGGTAGTAACTGTTGCAAAAGAGAACACACATGAGTGGAGGCGATTCATGGTCCGCCTCAGTAAGATGCAGATACACCATATAAAACCACGCAAAGCTACTGTGAAACTAATCAGCCACATATTATGAGGCCAACCACAGAGAATTCTATAGCTATGTCATGAATCGTAATGGCAACAAGAAGACCTGCCATGCTTCACAGCACTATGGCATGGAAAGTACTGCACCTACAGAAATAGCACCTGTTCATCCAGATAGGGTCTTGGAGAACCTAAACCCACTCCCACCTCCCCTCCAACAGGTACACATATTTATATATCCATGTACACTACAGAGCTCCTGTAATAACAACTATGCAGGTACAAGCTGCACTCTCTAAAGCCATACATACAGCTTTCATGGGACCTGTCAACATCCCAGGGTGTATCCTACAGCAATGTCAGAACAATTTGCTCTCCACATACACATCATGTTCAATCATAGCTTCATGTCAGGCTGTGTACACACTGAATGGTGCACAGCAACAGTTATCACATCCCACAAAGGGGGAGACACCACTGATAATAGGAAATAGTGCACTGCTACCCTGCTGAGTCTGGTCTGTAAGGCCATCGACCGTGATCAACTTATTTGATGTAGTCAGTACAGATGTAGATGACAGTAAGGTTGATTCACACAGCATATCATGCCCTTGCCAGGTCTTAGGACACCATCACCCATACTGTGTTCCAGCTGCACTCAGTAAATTAGATGTATATTCCTATGTCACAGGAGTGGTTGGCAACTGGACTGTTGGCAGAAACAACACTACAGAAGGTGTCTGACTAATACATGCACATCAAACCAGTGCCAGCTACAGTAATACAGGGTTAATTCCTGGTACTCCCCCTCTTTGTTATCTATACCACACAGACTAACACAGAAGGCATCTGCCTATTGATGTTTGCAAATAACTATGAACTAGGAGCAATAGTTGACTCAATGTGTGCTGTGGTCAACATACAGAAGGGCCTTTGTGGGTTGATGTGTGGTGTGTGATGTATGGCCACAATCTGACAATTAAGTATTGCATTGTCATCCCCTATGTTAAAAACCCTGTAACCATGAACTACCACCTAGGCAGCGGCTAACATAATGAAAACTGTGTGTGTATGGGATGCAGCTGGACAGTAGTCTTTCCTTTGATAGTTACTTCACCACACCAGGCAGGTAGTAGTATGTGGCACCCCTAATCATGACAGGATGCCATCCATGAATATAGAGACCATTGTTCAGCCATACTCAACACTCAAGTGACCCATAATAGATCACATATCTCCTTTAAGGTTTATTGGCCATGTTCAGATGGCCTACAGGGGCTTTCCCAATCCCATTCTCCACTATGTAGCATGATGCCTACCCTGAATAAAGCCATGTCCAACCCAGAGATGTTGAACATGCTACACTTACACATCCTGATTTCAAATAAACACATACTTCATGGACATCCACCTTTCTAGTACAAGGATCACAACATGCCTGACAGATCTCTGTCCCATACACTTTACATACTCCTGCCATGCTATGCATCCCTGTCCAGTGAAGCTGCACCTTGCCCCTCTTTGTGACATGGTGTGAGGACCACATGGCAAATATATCAGTAACCCTGTGGATCAGTTCTGTGGCACTGCTTGAACTGACCACTGAAACTTACCTGTCTGTTGGCTACAGCTAGGTAACCTTTCAGCCTAGGCTCATAAATGGCTCAGGGCATATAGCCTACTAGTTCACTATGACCATACATGCTATAGTTGATATCCAGCCCTGCAAATACCATCAGGCTAGCCATTGTCCCATGTGTTTCACATGTGCAACACGGGTAATTCATGGCAGGATGCTAAACAGCTGTACAGTGCCATGTGGATGTATATGGCAAAACACATACATGTAAAACTTTATGTGAGCAAGTCTGCAGGGTCACAGGTCATGTCCCTTAAGGCTGTGTATGACTATATATGTGACATATACACGGTATTAAGGTCTATTGCATTAATGTGAACACATCCAGGCATGTGCTGATAGGTAAAGACACCAGTGCAGGCAAACAGACATGCCCACATCAAGACATCCACATGGAGTATGAGCAATGTCATCACTTGACACACACATATATGATAATAACATCAAATCATCAGTAAGTGTCAAATGTGTGTGAGTTAAATATGTCAGTGGTGTTAGTGTCATGTAGATTTGCAAAGACATATTTGTAATCTTAATAAATGTGATACTCATGTATGTTCAGCTGCACTTCTGTACTTCTCTGTGAGTTACTAAGACCTGTCTCCATCATTATGTCTTCCAGGTATACTGCATGCCAGGCTGCCACTATACACCCACTTGGAGGATGAGGTCCTCATCCCATACCTCCTCGACAACCATGTAAAACTCTTCAGCCATGTGCCACAGGATGCACAGCAGCGGGATGCCCAGTGGGAGGAACTCCGCAAGAGGGTAAATGATGTTGGCAGCCACAATTGCATCTATCAGCAGGTGCGCCGACACTGCATGGACCTCATAAAATGGGCGAAACAGAGTGCTAATGCAATTGCCAGGGAACAAGGTGCAACAGGTGGGGGGCCGCTCACCCACCTTCCACTCACATGTACCCAGGAGTTACTGGCCAAACTGGGGACACCTGCAGACCTCCATCCACAAGCTTTAGCTGGTATTGTGGAGGTGGGTGTCTCTCAACCACCGAGCCTGGAGTTGCCTGGTAAGTCACTACTGCACATATAACACAACACTATTTCATATAGTTACATGTGTTACTGTACAATATGTAATGTAACATCATATGCAAGGCATGTATGCACACATCCACATACTATAGTTTGCTACTCTATGTATGCACAGATGTGCATACTCCATAGTATAGTCTATTATACTGGCTTATGTGCTAACATGGACATAGCACCCTGTAGCTATCACACAGGTATGGATAATGATCTTACTACTGTGACACTCCTATTTAGTTACCTCTGGCATTTTGCAGCAACACCAGCCTGTTGCAGGTGAGATTGTTATTTTCCAGGCTTGATAATGCACAGATCATATTAATTGCATACTATCTGCCATGTGGCTATTTAACACATGTACACATATTGTATGGTGGTCCTGTTAATATACACTGGTCAGACCTGCAATGCATCACAATGGTCACCCATGTGGAATGATTGAAGACTATATGAAACACCTACACTAAACCTTACAAACTGTCATTGCCAGATGTGTGGACAGCTGTGAATACAATGGCGGAGGTGTGGTTCACTGTAGGGAAAGGTACTACAGATCCGCATCACACATGTGGGGAATACAAACAGTAGAATACGGAGAGCATATGTGTGCACACACTCTAAATGTGTTGGAGCTGGAGTATGACCAGCCCACAGGATTCACCCTTGTGGATTATACCCATGCTATGAATGTCACACAATGTCATGTGCTATCTGACATGTCCATGACATGTAGTGGGCTGACTTCAACACTGCTCAACTATCCTGCAACACATATCTCACATCCCAAACATACCACCCTTTGTCTGCATAACCCTGTCCTCAATGGAGCATATGACATCTATGGATGTATGTCATATGGGATAACACTGACATGTGACATAGATGCTCATCACAACCATTGGACAAAACATGTGTACACATGGCCATGGAGGATGGCCAGAGACATGAAGCAACACACACAGTAGAAGTGATGTACATGTGTGTACACCCTGTTGTACATTGGCTCAACACAATACAACTACGGCCTTTGTGTAATGGTGATATTGCAGATGTGAAACACTAAACATCATACAGGCCTGTGCACAGCTTGTGTAGGCATGACATCAAAATCACCACATATCATGTCTTGAACATCTTGAGTGTGTCACGACATGAAAGCATTCACCTATACAGTATCCAAATACATACATGTGCTGCACAACATACACATGCAACCATAGTAGGCCACAGATACAGTACATTCACCTTGCTGGTGTCAGACATCACTGTCATACTTGCTCCTCATGTGTGTGAGGTACACAGATGGCATGTGGGACATGGAGTACTGCTAAGTTAGCCATGACTGGGCATAGTTGTCAGGCATCAGTAATATGGTTGCAGATATGCAGGGGTGTCATCTGTATACCCTACAGTGACCTGTGTCACACATTCCACATTAGGGTTTAGTGTGTATACACCTCACTGACGTGGGTCACATTCCACATTAGATATGCACTGTATCTGAACACAGTCATGGCTATGAACTGTGTCTGTAACTCACACTGTATAGCAATAGTGAAGCCACATGATGCCCTGCAATGGCTATGCACATCATATTTGTAGGGTGGACTGACAAAATTGTGTCAGCTGAAGGTCCATGTTAGTATAACATGTCCCTGCATTGGGACACCATTACCTTACTGTATATTTGAAATGACAAGATTATGTTACACATGTATGCATGTCATTCAACACGTCAGCAGAAGACATGTCACATTACATGTGATTGGCAAGGTCATATGCTACACATCAGGCTGGTGTACTGTTAACCTGTGCTGGTCTGTGTCACCATTGCAAAGTAGGGACAGCCATGTCAAACATGTGTATACAGCCACATGCACATCGTCTGTAGACTCAGCTCAGGGGTAGGCAGAATAATGTTGAACAGACATGCACTGCTTTGGGGGAGATATGCAAGCTAGGGCTCAGGCAAACATAGTATTCACTCCACATACCCTTCTGCACATGTCCTCTTCACACATAGGGGCAGTGGCCAACACAAAGCATCAGTGGCAGATGTACAAAGGTCAGCGAAGGTCTGTTAACATGTGGGGCATGTTGCACAAAACATGGCAATGTGGTGCAACGGTGCATAGTGCATGCATTGTGTTGCAGGTATGGGGCATAAGCTACGAACACAAATGGTGCAACACAGGGATGTATGCTAACTAATACTATAAATGTGTAAGGTGCATGCCTTCTGCTATAACACATGCATGCTGTTGTGTGCAACTCAGGGATGCATGATAACTACCGCTATAATTGTCTAAGCTAAATGTCATCTGCCATATCACATGCACGTTGCATGCCGTTGGGTGCCATAGCATGTGCCTGCCTGTATGTCTGTCTGTCTGTGTCTGTCTGTGTCTGTCTGTGTGTCCATCTGTGTCTGTCCGTCTGTGTGTGTCTGTCTGTGTGTGTCTGTCTGTGTGTCTGTGTATCTCTCTGTCTGTGTGTGTCTGTGTGTGTGCTGTGCTGTGTAACTTGCAATGTACAGTTCTTGTCTGCCCCACAGGTGTTGATGTAGGTGAGTTGCCCTCCTGCGGTCCACCTGATGTCAGTGTCCCGACAGACTCTAGCAGTGATGATAAAAGTATGATTGAAGCACAGGCAGGGTTGCCAGGGGCTGAATCTGTGCCATTAGTTGCCATTCCACCTGTATCCCCCTCATCCACGCACACAGTTCTCCTGCCCACACATACCCCATCACCAGTTGCCATAGAAGAAGGACAGTTGGTGGATGGTAGCATGGAACATGGAAGTGTGGAGACTATGGAAGGTGTGCCTGCACACCATGATCCCAGCCAACTGACTGGTGATGTCCCACACAGGCATGTTCCCAGTGCTGCACGTAGGAGGACCACTGACCAACATGCCCCTACAAGACAAAGCACATCAGCTGGTGTCACCTGATGCATGTTTCAGGCTGTAATGGAGGCACAGGCATGTGCTGAATGGCACAACAGAGAAGGTCTGAGGCTTCAGAGAGCTGCTGTCTGTTCTTTAACTGACAACATCCAGGCAATTGCAAATGCTTACCATCATCTTGCAGATGTCTTGGATAGACGATTCGGTGACATGGTGGGAGTCCTTGACCATGGCATGTCAATCGTCGAGCGTGAAATGTCTGTGCTGGAACATCTGGTGGGAGTGAGGCATCGGGCACGTGGACATAGGCCAGCTACATCACCTGTTGAAGGTCTATGTGAACATGCTACTTCACATGCCCACTCCCATAGTGGTGGTAGCAGCAACAGTGTAGCTGGTGCTGTGCTGTCCACACCAGGACACAGCAGGCCACGTGCACATGGTCCTGGATGGTCTCAACAGGGACACGGTTCCAATGGACATGTGTCATTAGACAGTACCCAATCTGGACCTCTGCCCTGGTAGTGCCTGTGCAACCCTTGGCAGGCGCAGGTCATGTGGCCATGGCCGGACACTGTGAACTGTGGAAATTGCCCTGTACAGTCTGCAGCTGTCAATAAAACCCCAGTGTAGGCCAGTCACATGCCAGACTTGTGTGCATACATACACACACACACACACACACACACACACACACACACACACACCAGAAACAAATGTAGGGCACTGCAACACACACACACATAACATCCACACACTCCCAGTAATATCAAAGGCCCTAACCCACATCACATGATGTCATCCAATGGTGCAGCCTAGGCCTCTGGCAAACATTATCACCCTGTGCATCTGATGATGCCTGTGTCGCATCCCTGTCATCCACATCATTAGTGCAGGGACATGCTCATGTGGTCTGATTCACAGGGTGAACATACTAGGAAGACAATTGTAGATTAATATTGTTGAGTAGTGTTTGACAGGCAACGGACATACCATGTAGTACAGTTTTAGAATGCATTTGGTACAATTGACAATATGTATCATGTTTAACAGTAACTGCATGTTGATCTTGATGTTCTGCCTTCCTCTTTCAGGTGTAATTGCATGTGCCGGGGGATGTCAGTATTTGACGTTAGTGTCCCATATGTAAATGTTGACTACTCACAGGTCTGTATGTCAATACCTGCATACACTTTGTAGCTTCCAGATCACAGTTTTAATCTCCCAAGTTTCAATTATGTTTACTGATATAATGATCCAAGAGCATGATAGCTGTGTAGTGAGCTACTGTGTTCAGATCCGTTACATCCATAGTGGGTGACATCACAAGTATAGTTACCTGGAGCGGGGAGGAGGTAAAAGAGTGGTATAGCAGATGACAAGGGTAAAGGCCAGTGGAAAAAGTGGCTTCTCATTGGGAAGCAGTAATACCAGCTCTCATGACAGGATGCAAACACAGACACACCCACACACATTCAGGGATTCACAGACACAGTAACACACCCATGCACTCAGGGATTCACAGGCAGTGACACACACACAGTTTCCAATGTTGAGATGAGAACCCCTGCCTATGTACAAATCATCTTTATAGTACTACGCAATTAAAAGATGCCACAGAGATTACACATGTACAGGTAGTTGGAATGGCCTAAGATTGAGGACATCAACAGGGATACTAGATTGTAGTGAGTGAATGTGGGGTGGGGGGGTTCATCAGTCGGCTATGTAACAACAAGCCTCACCCCAGGGTGTACATGTTTACAGGTGGTTAGAATGCCCTTCTAAAATTGATGACATCAACAGGGATACTAGATTGCATTGAATGGATGGGGGGAGGGGGCCTTAACATTCCACTATGGTAAAATACAGCCTCACACCAGGGACCAGACAGCCATACTTACACACACACACACACACACACACACACACACACACACACACACACACACACACACACACACACACACACACACACTGTCGCATTCACAAAGATATACACCTATGTCACACACATACAGACACTTGACATGTGTAAGATTCAACCACCTGCCTATGCCTTTCTTTCTACACTTCGCTCTGTACTGATGTCTACCACAGTGTTCAGGAAAGTGAAAAACATTTGGGATGTATTCCCCACCTTAGGTGACATATATGGACACACACACACTCACACGTGCTGTTACTGTGACTCAAACACCTGCCTATCTCGTGATAGGTATTACAGATTTACAGCATTATCGCATGCACTACAACACATACTGACTCTTTCCTTTGCCACCTGTGCTGATATATGCACAATATATGCACAGGGGAGGTGTTACTGTTACAGGTATCAAGAGGTTTGCCTTCAGTGTCACCCTTACTGCATTCTACGTTGTATGCCTTCCACTTCAATTAACAGAAACATAGCATAGCAGTTACACAGGTTATTGCAGGAATGGTTGTAACATGCCTGTGAGCTGTCCTCAGTAATCATTCCTCTGCAAAGTAGTCCCACCACTTAGTAGTCATGTCCAAACATCTGTCCATACCTAAAGTACAGCTTACTGTACTTTGAGCATATCACCATATACAATTGGCAATGTTGAGGCTGCATTGCAACAGCATGATCTACTAAGACAACAGTCACCATCAAACATCAGACACTGCACACGCATGGAATCTAAACACACATCAATACATGCACACATATGCAGTCTCCATCAGTAAGTGGACTAGCAGGTCAACAGGATACATTCCACACCTTCCCCACACTATGTATGAAACCTAGCCAAGCATTACACCATAATGGATGTTGTATTCATGTACTGGTAGGACACACAACCACCTTCACTGAGTAGCCAAGTGTACATTCATGCCAACAGCACATATCAGCGATATTCACATATCAGCAATATTCCATGTCATGATCCCACAAACTGTTACTTGACAGTTCCATGGTGAAGCCAGGGCACTGTAATGGTCAACAGTGAGCACTTCATATATGCCACACGCATACCTCATGATTACTGGAAGAGTGCCAGCAATGTGCTCTGTTTGAGCTAGGCATTACACTCATTCAAGCATGTGCGAGGTCTGTGGCTTGTAAACATCTCACCCCAGCATGTTCTGGCTATTGTGGTAATAAGGTTAATGTCCAGACAGCATACAGCATGCATGGCTTGCAATTGTTGACATGGGGTATATGTGGGAGCTGTGGGCACACATGGCTGTACATGTCATGGGCATATCACCTGTAACTACTCTGGAACATACAGAGCATAGCTGTATTTCCCTGAGTCTGTCAATACAGGCCATGTGTGTAGGTCCTATGATCCTGTTATTTGGGTATGTTTGTAGGCATTGCATTAGGTGGACATATCTAATGACATACATGCCCCATGGGTTGTTATATGATATGATAGGTGTCATGGGTGACCAGTAAAGAGGGAATATTACCTCTGTCAACATAGATATCAAACCTTATGTACTGTTATCATTCAGCAGCCATAGACCTATCTGCCATATGCATGTGTGTAATGAATGTAGCCAACTGCATGTAAAAAGGACAACAACAGCTATGATATTTTCATTTATGTTGTATGAGTGTGGGGTGTACATATCCAGGGCAGGTACATTTAGGTCATATCCAACCATGAGGGTGTTGTTTACTGGTGTACAGCAACAGTCGACTGTGTTAATGCTGACAACATCCGAGGGGACCCTGGTATGTGTACAACTGACCTGGTTACAAACAGTGGTATATTTGCATTGCATAACACATTATGCAACTGTGGCAGTACATGGGTACTTTGCACAGGTGATGTAGGGCTAGGTACAGTCCAAAAATCGAAGGTTATTTGGTGTTCTACCATACTATGTCATACTACATGTATTGATGTGTGTGTTGGTAGTCTGAGGACATGGTGGTGGATGTATGAGGATACACCCTAGAATGCAACTTTTGCCACGGTCACCTGTACCTGACTCATCTCTGATGACTTATGTCAGAGTATTGGTCTTTACTTGTGAGTAGCCTTTATGAATATGTGGACACCACCACCTGGAATGGTCCATACCAGTGTTATGGCCCACATGTCTGGATCTGAGTTATATGGTGGTAGTGCAATTTTGCACTACAGAGCCTTCAGCCAGGTGTTCCTCACTGCACAGATGTCAGTATTCCCCATTGTAGGTACTACATTGAGCAAATTGATTATGAAAGCCACACATCTAGCACTGGTTAGCATAAGCATCCAATACAATTGTCTTGTAGGTGTCAGGGTGTTACTTTTGTGTTTAGGACTTTTCCCTTGGAATGCCACTATATGGGTAAATACAACCTAGGTATTATCCACACTCCCTTGAATCATGGATGCATGTGCTGTGTGACAAAGGCTTGTCTTTCTGTCATGACATACCAGAATGACAGACACTGGACAACCTCATAATTACAGCAGGATATTGGCTCATTGCTTTGGTCAAGCAGTTGCCACTCGTACCATGACATCACTGCGAGTGGCAGTAATGTGGTTGGTATCAAATGCTACATCTAAGGTGACGGACACCAGCAGACATTGTGTATATGACCAATGTCAGATATACTTAGTGTAGTGGTCCTGCTAATAATGACAACTATTAACACAGCCACTGCACCTCAGTACCATTAGGCAATGGGGCTCCCATGTTATGCTTGCACATGCCACTGTTCCAAGTATAATGCCACTGTCCACAACCTGCCATCAATGTATGCCTTTCAGGACAGCAATGTGTGTGATACATACTGTAGCTAGCATCCACCTGTGTGTCCCAGTTAACCTATTGTCTGTCACTTCCACACATGCATGATTGTGTATACTTCACATATATATGTCAGTACTTCATGTACATGTATGCATGTATGTGTATCACACAGCACAGACACAGATATATCATTTACGGGCGGCATATAGGTATCTGGTAGTAAACCTGTATGATGTGCATATATACTGACTGTTAAGATGTACATAGCTGTAAACCTGTGTGTTTACAACAGGGGTCCATTACAACGTGTTCTGTACATGTAAGTGTATGAGCATGCACAATGTGGCCTTCCGTGGTTAGAATTGGAGTGCATCTCAAACAGCCCTGTGCTACTGAGTGTATGAGCGTACCCACTGCCACCTTGTGTAATTTGAGTCAGTGCATCCGAACAAGCCCTTTGTTTCTAAGTGTATGAGCATGCCCAGTATAACCTTGTGTAGTTGTAGTCAAAGTGCATCCCAAACGGCCCTGTGCTACTAATTGTATGAGCATGCCCACTATCACCTTGTGTAATGGAGTCAATGCATCCAAACAAGTCCTGTGATTCCATGTGTATGAGCATGACCACTGTAGCCCTGTATAGTGATAGTAGTTGCCCATTCCACAGATGGGTATACTCCAGTTCAGGGCTTGTTGTGCTACAACTATACCTCTCAGGCCTACCTATGTCTTACCTGCAGATGATGTGTCATGTTTGTGCATACAGGTTGTAATGGACTCCTACTTTAAACACACAGGTTTACAGCTATGTACATCTTAAATGTCAGTATCCCTATTGTTGTCCTCACTCTTAGAAGGGCATTCTGACTGTCTTAAAATGTGTAATCGCTGTGACGCATCTCATAATTGTGTAGTACTGTAATAGTGATCTGTAGATAGGAAGGAGTTCTGATCCCACCACTGGCAGCTGTGTGTGTGTCAGCAAATGGCTGAGTGTGGTTGTGTGTGTGTGTGTATTTGTGTCTGCATCCTGTCATGACAGTGGATTTTGCTGCTTTCCAAAGACAAACCACCTTTTGCACTGGCCTTTATCCTTGTCATCTGCTAAACCACCCTTTTCCCCCACCCCACTGCAAGTAATCAGTCCTGTGATTGTCACCCAGCTTAAAAGCAGAATCAGAGTAAGTGTAATTCTATGGTGTCTGTGGCACATACCCCAACTGCATACCACTCTACTAGTTACGTTTACATAGGCAAGATGTGTATGCACAATACTGGCATGTGTGTGTGTGTTTATATGTGTGACTACCCTGTAGCCAGGCATACACATGTGTTATGTCTTTTAACATGCTGCACACCATGGTAGTCATCTGTGGTGAGTGGAGTCTACAAATTATTATATAGTCAGGAATAGCAAAGAATAGACAGTCAAGAACGACTACAGTTGGGTATGTTGTTTTCCTGCGCCACTGTCGAGCAGTGACACAGAAGTGGTCGCCGGCGTGTATGTCCATACCCATCATTCCCCTACCCAAACTCCACAGTCCCCGGGGTATATTTCCTTAGTCATCATTCCCCACCCCAAACTCCACATACACAACAACCATCCCTTCTCAGGTGAACTGATTATGATTTAAATGTTATAAAACAAGAGATGCCTCTGTTTTGTGTACAAGTCAGTTCCTTTGGATCCCTTCTGTGTCACAAAGGTTGTTCAGACATGTGTGTGTATATATATATATATATATATATATATATATATATATATATATATATATATATATATATATATATATATATATATATTGTGTATATATATATATATATATATATATATATATATATATATATATATATATATAGCTATAGCTGTGTATATATATATATATATATATATATATATATATATATATATATATATATATATATATATATATATATATATATATATATATATATATATATATATATATATATATATATGTAGATATATATGTGTGTACACATCCCGTAGGTGCATATATGTATTTAGTTATGACAGTTGTACAGATGTAGACTTGTCTATGTTGTTTCACAGAGTACAGTACATTCAAGGGTACTGTACATATGTACACAAAGTGACTGTCCCATTTGTTTTCATACTGTGGAATACCTGTAGTAAGATGTGTATTATAAAACCATGAAACATGTATGCAACCCAGATGGCTTAATGGTAAGTCCAGGGACTTCGGCGTGCATGGTCCAGGGTTCAAGACCTGCAAGACTTGTTGAGAATGTCATTTAGGACTGAATAAGACATTTTTATGCTGGTGTAAATGTGTTTTCGTGACAGTAAGCAGTGGGCACACACAGGTAAAAGACATGTACTACTCACAGTACACTTGACATGCCCTTCTTTTACAATCCTGCTGATGTCACCCACCTAGAAATACACCTCTGGGACTGCTGTAACCCAGTAATCTCTGTAGCATGTCCTGTAATTGCATAATGCTGTAGTGTGATAAACTAGTTTGGTAGGTGCTCTAATCCCAGAGATGCTAACTGTGTGTGTCTCTGCCTGCCTGATATGGAAACAATGCTTTTTAGAGTATGCACACTTTTTATGATTCACATACTCACCTTTGTCAATCCTGCTGATGTCATCCACCTGGGAATACGCCTCTGTGACTGCTATAACCCAGTAATCTCTGTAGCGCATCCTGTAACAGTGTAATGCTGTAGTGTGATAAACTAGGTTGGTAGGAGATCTAATCCCAGAGATGCTAACTGTGTGTTTGTGTCTCTGCCTGCCTCATAAGGGAACAATGGTTTTTAGAGTACTCACACTCCTTACGATTCACATACTCACCTTTGGCAAACCTGCTGATGTCAACCACCTAGAAAAACACCTCTGGGATTGCTGTAACCCAGTAATCTCTGTACTGTGTCCTATAACTGGGTACTGCTGGAGTGTGGTAAGGATCCATCCACAATCATGGCAGTTATGTATGTTTTCTGTGTGTTTCAATATCTGTGTAGGGAGCAATGCATTATACCCTACTCACTTGCAGGACATTTACAATGCCCTATTTTGGTATGCCTACTGATGTCATACCCTGTAAAATACACCTCTGGGGAACAAGCTCACTAGTAATCCTCATGGTGCATCCCATAACATCTCCATGCAGTAGTGTGATATAGATCTTGGTCATGGGTTCTAAAAACATCCATGTCAGTTGTGTGTGTCTCACTGTCTGTTTTGTGAGCAATGCATTTTGGGCTACTCACTTGCAGGAAATCTGAAATGCCCTACTTTGGTAAACCTGCTGATGTCATTCCTTGTGAAATACACCATTGGGGATGGAGTAACCCAGTAATCTCCATAGCACGTGCTATAACTGCATAATACTGTAGTGTATACACTAGTGAAGTAGGAGTTCTATTCCAAGACAAAGCACATGTGTGTTTATGTGTGGTTGACAGTCAGAGCTTGTGTGGAGATGGCTGTCAATGTTTAACTACTGGACATGTTGAGGAGTGGGTTTTGTAGTTTTCTTATATGGTGGCCATATTATATGTCACAATGTCCACCTCACGAGGTTTACAGATTTCAATCAGCTAAGAGACTGGGTTAGCAAGCCATACCCCTACATCTGGCAAAAGGCCTAGTGAACACAGTAAGCAACCCTACTATTACTCAGACTATGGTCTGAACCCATGTGTCATACAAAAACGCACTTGCCTAGAATATCCTGCTATGTTGCTAGTACCCTGCACATTGTTGACAGATAGTAGGCATGGTGTGATTGCAGTGGGCCACAGAGGGCATGGTGCCCTGTCCAACAGTACAAAAGACACATAATTGCGGTCAATGTGCCTTCACTATTTTCCCCACTGGACACCTACAACATATGTGGTGCCATTAAATGTGATCCATAGGTTCATAGGTAGGTACTAGGCTATCGGCCCTGGGGCCTATACAAGCCCAGCCAAAAAGGTACCCTAGCTTTTGCCACCCAAGAAAATTATTTTCCTGTGCCACTGTTGAGCAGAGCCACAGAGGTGATCCCCAGGGTGAATTTCCTATTTCCCATCCAATCATCATGATTTTTCTTGAAGAGTGCTAATGAGGAGCTTTGTTTGATATAGATAGGTAGTTTATTCCAGAGTATGGGAAGTCTCTGGGACAGGAATCTATCCCTCCGGCATGTTCTGTTTATTGTGGTGACAAGGTTTAGGTCCCAAGAGAGTGTAGCTCGGAGGGATTGGGATTTCTTTAAGTGGAGCATGTCCAACAGCTCTGGGTTTGACATAGCTTTGTATGTTAGGCAGAGATCACCTCTGAGTAGGCGATATGCGACGGAGTAAAGCTGGAGTTTTTTGAGATGGTCTGCATAGGGCATCTGTTTGAGGCTGGTAATCCTCTTTGTGAGGTATGTCTGCGGCCTTTCCAGTTGTTGTAGATGTCTTGTGAGGTACATACCAAAAGGGGCATTGTACTCTATAATGGGTCTAATGAGTGATGAGTAGAGGGGAACAATGACCTCTTTTTTTCTGGATGAGAAACCTTTTGTGATGAGGTGTGCCATGTAGAAGGATTTCCTGACTACTGTGGCAATGTGATTATCAAAGGAGAGACTACTGTCCACCTGTGTCCCAAGTTCTCTTCTCACACTTTCGGTGTTAAGTATACTACCACCTATGTTGTAGTTCATGGGTACAGAGTTTTTACCAAAGGGGATGACAATGCACTTTTTGGCATTGAGCTTGAGGCCATGGCTTTGACACCAAGCATCTGTCTCAGTGAGGCCCTTTTGTAGGATGTCCACATCATTAGGAGTTTCTATTATGGCTCCTAGTTTGCAGTCATCTGTGAACTTCATTAGCCAAAGACCTTCTGTGTTAGCCTGTACTTCAGAGAAGTAGATACCAAACAGGAGAGGACCCAGGACTGAACCCTGTGGTACTCCACCTGTCACTGGTCTGAAGTCGGATTTGGAGTCTGCTACTTTCACATTGTGAGTTCTGTCAGTGAGCCAGTTGGCAACCCATCTTGTGACATAGGAATTTATACATACATAAAGGACATACAATGCCTTACACACATGCCCTGTATGAACAGATGCCACTGACACCAGGGAATACCTGTATCATTTTATCATTGCAGGTGCAGGGTCAACCTGCTGTTTATCAGCAGGTCCTGCCACTTCAGGCCAGTATTGACACAGGCCAGTATTGGCACATCTAATGATAACAGTCAGGGTGCACAACATGTGCCAGGCAAACCAGGTGCACATAAACATGTCACTGTACATTATTGTGGGATGTGCACATTCCAGGCATTGTCCTTGTCAAGGACTATCAAACACAGACACGGCATGCATTGCAAAGCAATGGCCACACACAATGGTAACCAGGATGACAGGACAGGTCATACAATACCCATCTGTGTGGGACATTTCAGACACTACACCCCTGAACCACACTGCAGACCACTGTCAGGTGGCCTGATGCCAAGGATTACCACTCACCCAGCCTTGTACAGCCATCTTGCACAGCCAGTCAGTACACACCCATGAAGCAATGCACACATGCATGTCAGTACTGGCACCTTTTGTCTGCATGTGGGGTATGATGTTCCCAACCACAGTCACACCCAGTATAACTCCCATTGGCATACTGACTGCTGTCAGACACGTTCACATGCCCTAGCCCATAGAACCTTAGGATATCCCCTGTGGTGCATGTAATACCTGTGCATTACTGCAGTGTGGCAAACTTAGTAGTTAGGAAGTATATTTGTGAGCCTGCCAAAGTATGCCAATGTGTCTAAGTCCCTTAGAGAGTGTGGTTGTGTTGACAATGACATCTGTTCATGTGGACAGCCATGTGTGCTACACCTAATGCATGTCTACTATATCCCTGTTGCAGATGTCACTCACCAGCACACATAGATGTTCTTACAGCACACCACCATGTCAGCTATGTGGCACATGGAGTAACTGCATGCACTTGTAATAGTAATGTTTTTTCAGTCAGGGGTTTGAACCTAAGGGTTTTGCACTGGTAGGTGTGTGACAGAAGATACTTAGGTTTTAGTCTCCCAGCCCTTCTCTGATGCACTTTGCCTCTGTCTGTCCCTCCCACACACTCTCTGGTGGATGTGGAGATGCACACCTGCTCAGCAGCAGCTTGTGTTTTATAAGTGATGGTCATGATCAAGTGATGGCCTCTGCACCTATTGCAGTCCTCCTCTAGCTGATTGCATGTGGAACAGCTGTGGTGACATTCCCATGGAAACACAGTACAATATCTAGGAACATCATGTTGGTGTTTGCCCATGACAGTCGCTGTGAGTGGAACCTAGATCTGGTGTTTGGTAAACAGCATCACAGTTGATATCTGGACATTACTCAGACAACATACACTGTGGAAAATAGCCTAAAGATGGGAGGGTGATGTGCCAGACATGACTACAACATGTAAGTGTAGCTATGCTTCATTCAGACTACTGCCAGTTTAACAGGTTGTGTGTGGTAATGGCTAGTCTGCTTGTTTTAATAACTGACAACACAGTGCTCTGTTTCTGAGGAAACCCCCATCTGTAGGGACATCTGTGGACTGGTCAGTGTGTGGAACCATTTGTTTCTTGTGTTACTCACAGAACACACATCTGTGAACTGCAAAAGCATAGTGTGAGGATTTCAGTCAGTAGACGGTGACAGTGATGAGATTTACTGACATCGCATCCCTGATTGGACATATGTCACATGAAACAGTGGTATGACAGTCACTGTCTGAGGTTATCACAGTGACATGCCAATAATGGGCCACTGTTCATAGCTGCAGTCACAAGTCATCTACGCTTTGGACAGATGTCATGCAGTATATATGCATGTGTTGTGCTCCCTCTGCAAATGTATGACATCTGTTGTCTTGGGTTAATGGTAATATCTATGCACGCTGTTATAAGTAATCCTGAATGCTGGTGAGTATTACTAAGCCTTATCTGTGTTAAAACTGCAACACCATAGGCTGTATGGGATTGCAGGTCCTAACGGAACCACCTATCCCACTTCAGCTGGCCATGGCACCAGGCACCAGCATGTCTAGGGCCCAGCCTTGGACCTCCACCTCTGTTGGCTCTCCACCACCTTCAGGTGGAACCACCACTGAGGATGGGGCTTGCTCCCCCTGGGAGCAGGTCCAGACAGGAACTTGTCAGCCATTGTACGGTCCAGGCTGCGGTTTGTAGGGAGCTCAATAAGGGGTTTGGAGGCCAGCTACACCAGCTCAAGGGCAGAGTGGCACAATTAGAGGGTGAACCTGCCCCTCTTGGACAGCCCCCAGCACAGCCACCTTTGGGGCTGTGAAGGTGCAGTGGTGGCTGCCCATGGGTGGGGACCTCCGTCCCACTGTTTCCATAAGCTGTCAAATGGAAACAGTGGGACCTCCATCCCACTGTTTCCATTTGACAGCTTATGGCCTTGTGACTGCCAACCCCCCCCTCCCCGTCCAAAGTGTCCCCCTCACATGTGTCATATACCGCTCCTGTATGCTGTCTTGTCTGTCTTGTCTGTCATCCTACCCAACCTAGCCTCCACGAGCATACCTACTCTCCTTCCCCAACATCCCACTCTCACCTTACAAAAACGGAAACATAAGGCCAATCTGTTCCCAGAATGACTTTTGTCTCAGACATAGCTGTCCATTTCACACACATGTCCACTGGACACATGTAACCTTTTTAATTTGCATCACAACATACTACTGTTGTCCTCACCCCTCTCTCAGGCACACGATCCTGGTATGCACATGACTCCTAAAGGTTCCAGGTATATGTGATGCAGACGAACCCAGTGTACACACAACACTACCAGTCCCTCTATGGTTACCTCATTTAAGTTTTTAAAGATGATGATGTTGCACACAGCACCTTGCTAGAGTACTGTTCTCACATTATGATTGGACAGGAACTGTTTTGTTAATGTAAATGAAATGCTCATAGTAATGTATTTGGGCAATGTACAAATTTTTGCATGTATTAATGACACATGTCTGTCTGAGTGAGTCCTGATATTACATAGGACAACACCACTACATAATGCAGGAGTTGCTGGTGTTTTCCTTTTCATTCTTTTTTAATGCTTTGTTGACACGTGGTTTGTTCTTGATATATCTATATATATCTGTATCTATGTATGTAGATATATCTGGACATAAACACACACACATGCATCTACATGATGAAATACATTTCATATACTGTTGAATGACTGTGCTGGATGATATGTTTGCGATAACATCACATGTCTGTATATCTGCCATGGCTTAGTGGTAAATCACATTAGCTGTGGTGTGCAGGGTCTTGGTTTTGAGCCTTGCAGAGGCCGTTTATTTTGTTGCTGGTCAGAACAAGGGCCATTGGATACGGAGTGATTAAGGCACTTTTAAGCAGTTGTGAGTGGGTGTGCATGATGGTAAGCAGTGGTTACTTTTGGTTACAGTTCCTTACACTCAGTTACCTTCTTGATTGCTTAACCTGTATAAGCAGTGCTTACCCCCGCGCAAGCAGGCTGAAACCCACTCACTGCTGCTTAAAAGTGCTTACTCCCGCTTACCCCCACGCTAATTTCTTTAAAAGAAAAAAGGGGTGATAGGAAAGTGGTGAAAAAGGGGCACAAAGAGGGAAAGACAGTAGGCAAGGCAGCTAGGGATGTGCAGGAAGGGAGTAGGGAAGGTCCATAGCTGTCCGTTTCTTCTAAATCTAAAGCAACGGCTGTGCATATGCAATACATTTGGCGGTACATTTGGACACTCACAACCCTGGGAGAGGGGTGAGGACAACAATAATATGTTATGATGCCAATTAGAAATGTTTACAGGTGTCCAGTGGGCACGTGTGCGAAATGGACAGCTATGTATGGGGTGTGCTTTTTTTTGTGGGAACAGATTGCCCTTTTTTCTTTTATTTTTAGGTGAGAGTGGGATGTTGGGGCTAGTTGCACCACTCAGCCCTCAAGCTGGTGTAGGCGGTCTCAAATCTCCCTGTTGAGCTCCCTATGCACCACGGCCTGGACCGTACCATGGGTGACAGGTTCCTGTCCACTCCCGCTCCCAGGGGGGGCAAACCCCATCCCCTGTGGTGGTTCCACCCAAAGGTGGTGCAGGGCCAATGGATGAGAAGGTCCCAGGCTGGGCCCCAGATGTGCTGGTGCCTGGGGCCATGGCCAGCTGAGGTGGGACAGGTGGGTCCGCTAGGACCGGCCTTCCCATACGAGCTATGTTGTTGCATGTTTAAGGCAGATATGGGTTAGTAATAGTCAACAGCATTCACGATTAGTTATAACAGCATGCATAGGTATTCCCATTACCCAGGGCACCAGATATAAATAGTTGCAGAGCAGGCGGAACACATGCATATATGGGTAAACAGTGGCCATTACAACAACATGCAGGTTTCATTGATGGCAAAATGCCACCAATATGGGAGTATTTTAACATGGCACATGCATAGAAACAGATGTGAATATTTATAAAACAATAGGACATATGTCCCAACAAAGGTTAGGAGTGTAGACATACCAAATGGGTAGTGTAAATCGGTTATTTTTGCACATATGGTAGGGGTGAGAAAGAGAGAGTTCAATTAAGTGTAGCTATGCTTCATTCAGACTAATCCTTAATAAATCCTTGTAGTTTTCTCAACATTCGTAGTCACTGCAGTGGTCTGTCCCTTGCATGTATTATTACACTACCCAATGGCATTATATTGTAGAATGGTATGTTTGTAGAGTAGTATGTATGGGACCTGTGTCTTATGTACAGGCTTGACAAGACGCAGGTGCAAATGCAACATGTTTTGAGGCTGCTCTCATAAACTTTGGGTGAGATGCTGGGATGACAGGTATGTTTGCATGTACATTCTCTGACTATGTACAAGTCTGACTATCAGTTATATGTCATTAACAGCTGCCTACATTTATTGGATCATCACACTAATTTGTCAGGGGAACAGGGCAAAAGGCAGGTGATGTGGGCCATTTATCAGGACATACTGGGCAGATTGGAATAGTTGAGGGGTATGAATATGCATACCACTCTCTATTTGAGCATTGTAGCAAAATCTGTACAGTTAAGTGTAAATATGCATACAGCTTTCTCTCTGAACATTCTAACAAACTGTGTGCAGTTGTGTGGAATAATTATGCATACAACTTACTAGCACTCCTGGGATCCAAAGCCCTGCTGTGTGTGACAAAAGCATTAAGTTAAGATAACTGTACACTATGCTATCAGGCAATTGTTGTGAGGCTTTGCAATGTATTTTGTCTAATATGACTGACCTGTTTGCACTTCCAACATTGTTACACAGCACTTCATACACATTTTGTCTGCATACCACAGTGTGGGTAACACTGCTTACTACAACAGTACTATTTAATAACTGCAACAGTACAACAACATATGACTGCAGAGTAAACAGAAGCAATGCAGGGATTACACCTTTATTCGCAGCATATTACACAATTCTGTATACTGGTACAACACTTTCTGAGGCTCTTACATTTATTAGTTATGACAGTACATGCAGGCTATTTACTAACCTGCTTCGCAATGCATCCTTTGCAGCCTAGCATCATAGGCCTGCTGGTTCACAGCACGCTCATCTGCAGCTGTTAGAGAAGTACAGTGATATTTAGCCATACCTATCCATAGTATACACAAGCTAGGCAATTATTAACTATGTAGTGGAAGGAGTACTTACTCAGTTCTGGGGCATTCTGCATCTGCCTTGCTTCCTGGATCCACTGTTCCAGGACATCCCGCCTCCGCCGCTTTAGGTCTGCATGGTGGTGCCTGACCTGCTCACCAGTCTGGGGAATACCTGTGGCACTACTGAGGTCACGGGCAAGACTGTCCCAGGCCTCCATTTTGTACTGCGAGCCCTGGCACTGGCCCTACAGTAGTGTCCTGTCATGGTGCTTTACCAGCAGCCATACCATGAATTTAGACTCCTGGATGCCCCAGCGCTGCACTCTAAAGTGAGTGCCTTCTCCCACTCCAGCCATTCTGCCTGCAGGGGGATACTACAATCAGTTATGAGCCATATTCCCGCCTCTTTGGTTTAAGATGGGCTGGATTCCCGCACTTTTCCGTAATTGGCCGGTTTTGAAAAGGCTTAGCTATGAGCACACCTGCTTACTTCAGGTGGGCACTGTTTAAAGAGGTTTACCTGTAGGCATATTGTATTGGCTTCCCTACACATTGCTTACAATTACTTAGTTGGGCTGTGCTGTGGTTAGCATTGCTTATTGGTTATCTAGCATTATATTTGCCTTTTGTCAATGACGTCTTACTCATTACAGTTTATATATGTGCCTGGTATCCGTCATTCATGTGTACATACACTGTATGGAGTCCTGGGGACTTTATATCTTTATTACAGTGACACCTCAACTCTATGTTTACTGCAGTACTCCAATTCACATATTTATGGTCTGTGGCAGGTTATAGCACATTACACTGTTCATAGATTCAGTGCACATATTTGATTTGATTTCCCTGTTGTAAGGATTAGTTTGTTGATACCTCCTTTATGACTGTGATGTACAGGGTCCAGAGTTCTAGCCTTGCAGAGGCTGGTTATTTTGTTGCTAGCCAGAACACAAGCTGTTGGGTACACAGTGATTCATGCACTTTGAAGCAGTTGTGTGTGGGTGTGCATGGCTTTGCATGGAGCTAAGCAATGCTAACCTCCGGATACAGTTTCTTACACTCAGTTAGCCTCTACATTAGTTCACCAGTGTGATACTTGCATACCGGCACCCAAACAGGCTTACACCCGCTTGCTCCTGCACTTGCAAATGCACTGCATTTGGTGTTTGCATCTGACACTCACACCCCTGGGAGGGGTGAGGACTACGATAATACCTTCTGATGCCTATTACTTCGGCTTACATAACTACAGTGGGGTGTTGCGAGCATGTGTTCGTAGGTGCTGTGTAGTGGGTTATGCAATGACACATATGGTCATACCGTAATTAGCCATTTAAAATGGACTGTGCTGGGGTGGGACCCATATCGGGAATGGCTGCCCATTAGGCATAAGCATGTCAGTCAACTGTACGGAATCCGCGGCCTGGCCAGAGTTTGCTTCATACTATTGGTGTGTTCCTCTTACAATTTGCACCTGTCTGGCAAATACTTGGGAACTGATACCATTAAATACATATAAGTGATTGGGTTTAGGACCCCACATCCTCAAACTGAGTCATGCTAATGCATACCTATTATACTATCAGCTTTCTAAGGTTGTAAATGGAATATGTGCTTTCCATCCCTTTCAGACCTCTCAAACAAGTGGGGACAAATTTCAACTGAATCAGGGACAAGTCAAGTAACACTAAGGGACAATCAGGGACACTTTTAAAATATTAGTGCTAATAACCTGAAACATTGACAGAATCAGAGCATGTGAATTAATACACATTTTCTGAAGTAAAAGGAGTTTATAACACTTAATTATTGTCATTATTCATTAAGTGTAATTCCTCCAAAAGTCACTAGTTTTAGGAGGGATTAAGAGGGACAGAGTTAAAATGTGAGTCAAAATCAGGGACGTCCCTGAAAATCACAGACAGTTGAGAGGTATGGTCCGTATTTGTTCCCCCAACGGTTTATGTCCTGTCCAGTGGATTCGCTCGTGGGGGTTAAGAGGTGCAAGTGTAAGCTCCGCCCATTTTGGAATATTACTTACATCCCCGGGGTGGTCCTAATACAACTGCACCAGCCAACACCTGCACGCCTAACCCCATCATTGCATACCCATAGTTCCCCCACCTGCCCCTCTTCTACAGCACTCATCCTTACTGTGGGTGCAGGTGGAGTCTAACCACACCACTACACACTGCCCACTCGCTGCGTGCAAGGACCCATGTCGTACGTTGTGTCGACCCATGGGTTATCAGGCTTGCACAACCTTCTGGTCTGTGTATGTCTACAGCCTGGTTTGATGACTCATGACAAGAACTGACTCCAATGATCAGTAATTTTTGGGGTGTCCAACAAGGGATATTGATGTCTTTGTTTCAAGATTAGACCTGGCAGGTCTCTCCCACTGGTAATATCCTGCCGGTGGTCTGGGAAGCAGTGGTGTGTTTACTTTTATTGTATGTCTGTATGTTTCACCGGTCTAGCTGGGGGTGGGGTGGGTTAATGCTACGTGTTGCACGTTTGTTGACTTGACCCCTCACCCCCATATGCAGGGCCTGTGTACATATGTAATTCATAACTGCTGTATCATATCCTAGCTATATACATGTGTATATTTACAGACACATATATATATATATATATATATATAAAAATCTCAAGGAGGAAGTCGTGAGGGTAACCCCTCCTCGAAAAGAACTGGAATAAGGTTTCACATTCACTAGAAAATTCCTCGTCGTACGTTATCATTCTAGCTGCCCTTACTAACTGACCCTTTACCACAGATTTCTTTTGGTATTTAGGGTGGCAGCTAGAAAAATGAAGGAAGGAGTTTGAATATGTCCCCTTCCGATGTATCTTAGAGACCCAGATTTTCTTATTGTAATCTTTCCTAAGATCTACATCTAAGTAATCTATTCTATCCTTGTTGTAGTGAAATGTGAAAGAAAATGGAATATGTGCTTTCCATCCCTTTCAGACCTCTCAAACAAGTGGGGACAAATTTCAACTGAATCAGGGACAAGTCAAGTAACACTAAGGGACAATCAGGGACACTTTTAAAATATTAGTGCTAATAACCTGAAACATTGACAGAATCAGAGCATGTGAATTAATACACATTTTCTGAAGTAAAAGGAGTTTATAACACTTAATTATTGTCATTATGCATTAAGTGTAATTCCTCCAAAAGTCACTAGTTTTAGGAGGGATTAAGAGGGACAGAGTTAAAATGTGAGTCAAAATCAGGGACGTCCCTGAAAATCACAGACAGTTGAGAGGTATGGTCCATATTTGTTCCCCCAACGGTTTATGTCCTGTCCAGTGGATTCGCTCGTGGGGGTTAAGAGGTGCGAGTGTAAGCTCCGCCCATTTTGGAATATTACTTACATCCCCGGGGTGGTCCTAATACAACTGCACCAGCCAACACCTGCACGCCTAACCCCATCATTGCATACCTATAGTTCCCCCACCTGCCCCTCTTCTACAGCACTCATCCTTACTGTGGGTGCAGGTGGAGTCTAACCACACCACTACACACTGCCCACTCACTGCGTGCAAGGACCCATGTCGTACGTTGTGTCGACCCATGGGTTATCAGGCTTGCACAACCTTCTGGTCTGTGTATGTCTACAGCCTGGTTTGATGACTCATGACAAGAACTGACTCCAATGATCAGTAATTTTTGGGGTATCCAACAAGGGATATTGATGTCTTTGTTTCAAGATTAGACCTGGCAGGTCTCTCCCACTGGTAATATCCTGCCGGTGGTCTGGGAAGCAGTGGTGTGTTTACTTTTATTGTATGTCTGTATGTTTCACCGGTCTAGCTGGGGGTGGGGTGGGTTAATGCTACGTGTTGCACGTTTGTTGACTTGACCCCTCACCCCCATATGCAGGGCCTGTGTACATATGTAATTCATAACTGCTGTATCATATCCTAGCTATATACATGTGTATATTTACAGACACATATATATATATATATATATATATATATATATATATATATATATATATATATATATACATATAAATTAATATATACAGATATATCTTTATATGTCTCTATATATGTAATGACATATGGGTCTATGGGTGTCTGCATATGTATATCTCTATATGTGGGTATGTATACGTATACTGTCTCTGTATGTATACTTTTGTACTACGGACTGGGAGAGGTATATCTCTATGTAATTATGGGTACATATACACACACATACCTCTACATATATACATCTACATCTGGTTATTCCGTTCCTTGCCATTTAGATTACACTTTGCTGCAGTGGGACTCGTATCGGGTGTGGCTGCTCATTGGGCGATGCCTCTGCCCAATGAACACTTTTGCTTACATCCCTGGGGCTGTCCATATAGACCCACATCAGCCAACACCTGCACACCTAGACCCATAACTAGCTACCCATAGTTCCCCCACCTGCACCTCCTCTACAGCACCCATCCTTACTCTGGGTCCTGGTTGGGTCTGAACACACCACTACACGCTGCCCACTCTCCACTTCACGGGACCCATGTCATACATTGTCTCGACCCATGAGTCATCAGGCTTTCCCACCCTAGTATTCCGGGTTTGCCCCCCTCCCCAATGTTGTGTGACCCTGGAGTTGTTATATATAGTTAGGGGGGTATGGGAGGCACAGCCCTCCACATTGTGGGGTGTTGGGGGGTGAAGCCCCCCCACCTATTTTCATTTAAAAGCATGAAAATACAAGAAAAACTACACATTGTAAACGAAAATAGGTGGGGGGGCTTCGTCCCCCACACCACCCAATGTGAGGGCTGTGCCCCCCACACCCCCCAACTACATATATCAACTCCAGGGTCACACAACATTGGGGAGGGGGGCAAATCCCTGTTAAGTGCCTTGAATACTGGTTGTCGACCAAATGAGCTGTCGATCAAATGGTCTGTCGAACATGTGAAGTAGGCCTCCCAACCCATGTAGTATCAGGATCTCCCACCATTTAGTCCTTGAACATACCTGCACTTGCTTGTGTAATGGTTGGAGGTCCAAACATCCTATCAGTTTTTGGGTAGTCCCACCAGGGACTACTATCTGATTGTTTGTAAAGTAGACTTAGCAGATCGACAATGTTACTCCCACTGGCAGTATCCTGCCTCTGGTGTGAGTAGCAGTGCTTTGCTCACTCCTGCCCAGCTTAATATGACATATGCTGACAGCACTATATTATACTGGAGTTCATAGGTTCATAGGTTCATAGGTTGGTACTAGGCTATCAGCCCTAGGGCCTATACAAGCCTAGCCATAACAATCCCCTGGCTATTTCTTCCCACATTATTTACTTTCCTGGACCCCTGTCTAGCAGGGCGACTGACGTGATCCCTGGGGTGAATTTCCTTTCTCCGATCCAATCGTCAAGGTTCCTCTTGAAGAGGTCCAAAGAGGCACTCTGCTTGACATATATGGGCAATCTATTCCAGAGTCTGGGGAGTCTCTGGGTCAGGAACCTATCCCTCCAGCATGTTTTGTTTATTGTGATGACAAGGTTTAGATCCCTGGAGCGTGTAGCTCTGGGTTTGACATGGCCTTGTATGTTAAGCAGAGATCGCCTCTGAGTAGACGATATGGGACAGAGTATAGCTGGAGTTTTTTAAGGCGGTCAGCATAGGGCATCTGCTTTAGGCCTGTGATTCTTTTAGTGAGGTATTTCTGAGGCCTTTCCAGTTGTTGCAGATGTCTTGAGAGGTACATACCAAATGGGGCGTTGTATTCTATAATGGGTCTAATGAGGGATGAGTACAGTGGGACAATGACCTCCTTTTTTCTGGATGAAAAGCCCTTCGTGATGAGGTGTGCCACATAGAAGGATTTCCTGACTGTTGTGGCGATGTGGTTATTGAAGGTGAGACCACTGTCCACCTGTGTCCCTAAGTCTCTTATCACACTTTCTGTGTTTAGTGTACTGCCACCTATATGGTAATTCATGGATACATGTTTTTTCCCAAAGGGGATAACAATACATTTCTTGGCATTGAGCTTGAGCCCATGGCTCTGGCACCAAGCATCTGTTTCTGTAAGGCCCTTTTGTAGAGTATCCACATCATTTGGGGATTCAATAATGGCTCCCAGTTTGCAGTCATCTGCAAACTTTGTTAGCCAGAGTCCCTTAGTGTTGACCTGTACTTCAGATTGCTGTTGATTCCCTTCTCACTCCTTTTGTATGCTTTATTGTTACGATGTTCATTCTTAATATATATATATATATATATATATATATATATATATATATATATATATATATATATATATATATATATATATATATAGATATATAGATATATATAATATATATTATATATTATATATATTATATATATTATATATCTGTACATACTTATATATATTTCCTATGCTGGGCACTGCTTACACCCACGCAAGCGCACTCATATTTGCTTACTGGTACTTATATATGTTTACTACTGCTTATTTGTGCTTACACCTGCTTATTAGTGCCTTATTCATTATGACAGTACCACTTTGATTGAATGAAACTTTCATTAAAAACATTTCATGCGGTACTTCAGTTCACATTTACATGTTATTATGTAGGTTTTACAGCAAAACAACATTCATTCCACATGGAAAATGATATGTGCTATAGTTGGACTTGAACTGTGAATGCCTGTTCGTTAGACGGATGCTCTAACCACTACACTATTGACGTTAATGTCGATTCCGCATGTTTTTCTCTATCTGAATTATTTTGATGTGTAAGCTACACTCAGCATAGGGCAGCGACGTGCAAACACTCTGCGCTTCGCTTACACTTTCGATATTACAAATGTAAAATAGGGACATGTGGTATCTAATTGTGAAAGGTCTAGGGACGGGGCTCACCATTCCACTATGTGCTTGTGTGTTTACTACTTTGATTTTATTTCAGTGCTTGTGGACACTCTTGTATGCTTAACATGCATTTCAGTATCCACGGACACTGAATTAATTGTTTACTATTAGAGGCGGGCTCTAATAGTAAGCATAGTAGGTTGTGCAACTGTGGGGGCATGTTTCCACCACTGTAGAACACTTGAACATGCCCCCTGTGCTCACACATGTTTCCTGTGCACGTCGAGGGTGCGGCAATGCGCCCTCATAAATATTCATATGGTGCTGCTGTACCATCTGTAATGGGGATGCTCGGCACAAGGCTAAAACCTTCCTTGCGACGAGCTTCATGAATCCCGGGAATTATTTATTTTAAAGTACAATACTTCAGAGCCATTAGGCTTGAATAAGGAATGCAGTTGGAGGTATATGATTAATTAAGTACATGTTAATTGTTTTATTGTTTGATTTCTTTGACTATTTAAGGTATTGACTTTTTGGTATTGTTTTACTCTTTTAAGGCATTATTGCTGAGGAGCTAAGTCTGTTGAATAAATGTATTAAGTTTATTTAGTCCAGTCTGTGGTGGTTGTTTTGGTGGGGTTTTTTTACATAAAGTGTATATTGTTTTATTTTTTTATGGCCACAGACCCTACGGATAACATTCCCCACATTTTTGGGATGATAATCTGGATGGCTCACAATGAGTTTTTCAGACTAAAGACTGAGTTTCCAGACCTGCAGATGTTTTGGTTAATTTTGGGGATAAACATACTACAGAAAGAAATTGGAGGTTGGAGAATCCATTTACAATGGTGGGTTTGTCAGGTACTGCTTTTATTTCTGCTGAGCTCCAATAACTGAATAGCATACTAGAGAATTTGTTATTCAAAAAGACAAATATCCATTTTAATGTTCTAAGCTTGAAGAGATATTTGGAATTGAATATTGCACCGAGAGGTCTGAGAGCTTTTAAAAGCCACATGACCCCATTTGATTCCAAGAGTGAGGAGGATAAGGCTTTTAAAGCCTGGTGTGTGGCTGCAGCACATCAGTGCTCATTGGAGTGGGTATAAATATTGATTGAGAGAGACCTGCTTAATCAAAAGAAAATTAAGGATGATGTGCTATTGGTTTGCTCAGAACTGAATAAACAACTTAATACAACATGAATGGACGGTTTGCTGGCAGAAATCAATACTAAATTAAATGACTATGAGAAAGAACTCATGGATCGTAAGAAAAACAAACTTAAAAGGGACTTAAAGGATTATAATTTAGATAGAGCGTTTCTATGGAAATGCAAATCAAATTCAGTGATGTCATCATGTTCAGGAAGGGAGGGTTATAAATCTCCCTCAGTCACTTTTGCTATGTCTGACGACATGGAAGCAGTTACAGATGGGAAAAGTGAAGCTGAAGGTTATCCACCATTACCAGCATCCGAAAATCCAACAGTACATGCAAAATGGTTTTGTAATGAAGTCTCTACAGTTCAACAACACAATGGTAAGAAAAGGGACAGAAATGGTTGGGGACAAAACAAAAATTTGGAGGGACATTCAAATGGTGGAAATAACAAAAGGACTAGATGGTATTAATGTTTTTGTGAACAATCAGCCTTTGATAGTCTTTAGTTTTAAATCTGTCGACCATGGATGTCTCGGAAGCTGCTTTGTCAGTTTTGAACTTAGGCCTGAAATTTATACCTATAGTACTGCCTCGTTTACACACTTTAAAATGTGAACACATTAGAGATATTAAAAATAAAAGGTTGGAAAGTCTTTTGGGTGCACATTTTAAACAGTTTCATGATGCTTTCCAGATTGTTTAAAAAGCTGTATTTTAGAAAAAGTAAGTTTAAATATTGTGGAATGTGCTGAAATTAAAATAAATTATTATACAAAAAAACATTATTTATTTTAAAGTACAATACTTCGGAGCCATTAGGCTTAAATAAGGAATACAATTGGAGGTATATGATTAAGTAATTACATATGTTAATTGTTTTATTGTTTGATTTCTTTGACTATTTAAGGTATTGACTTTTTGGTATTGTTTTACTCATTGAAGGCATTCTTGCCAAGGCACTAAGTCTGTTGAATATATTTATTATGTTTATTTAGTTGAGTCTGTGGTGATTGTTTTGGTGTTTTGTTTTTATGTAAAGTGGTGTATATTGATGTGGACTCACCCTCCAGTGTAAAAGTTTATCCAGACTGCGAGTTGAGTGAGGCCAGCAGTACATAAGTTCATGCTTACCTGCCTCTACACCCCCCCCCCCACACACACACTCAAGTTGACTGCTGGGAGATTAGAACTCCATACCTATCTAGTTAAACAATCAACAGGACACAGTACTTAACGCAAGTGCATCAAAGAAGTCTGACTGCTTTAATATGAGAATGCAGTGCACATAACATTAGGTTCTCATTCTATGTTACAGAAGATATTGTTCTTTTGAAGTTTTTGTAGAAAGCCATATTTGATGATATGAAGGAGCAAGTGCAATCTTCTGATCAATACTAAATGCATACTTCTGACTTAGATCAGCTATGCTGTCATTAATGTATATTGTAGAACTGAGACTGACACGTATCTGTTTTACGTGATGTTTTGTAGATGACATGCACATGCACTTGTGGAACACAGGATGGACAATGAAGTGTTCATGGCTCATCAGGTTAGGATGATGGTATATAAACATTAATAAATGCTACTGTTATTACCAGTGGCATCTGCTCTTGCATGGGCAATGTGCACTGTCAATCCAACACAATTCCTAATGTTCCAATGCATTAGGGCTAAGTAATGATGAAGTATGTGAGCCACAGCTCTATGTGGTTGTATATCATTTGTAAGTGTACGTACTGCAGTGCAGACATAACTGTAGAGAATGAAGTGTTTAGACAACCACAGAGTTTACTGCAGTTCACTTGAGTACAGTAAGCCATTTCCATGTAATGAAGTAATAATATTCAGTAGCAATACTTATATTTGTTCAAACTCTCTTCCTGAAGCTCAGTGCTGAGAAGTTAACTGGTAGAGATGTTGGCAAAGTATTAGTCCTGTGTAATTCTAACTCAATGTTGAACTTGGAATATAAAGTAGCAGTATTCAGTGGTGCTCTCTGACAACCTGTGCACATATAAGAAGAAGATTAAATATAGAACAAATCTGTTTTATGTTAATGTTAGGGCCACACATTTATTCAGAAATGAATTGTTGTGATTGCCTTCCTTGTTTGGTTGACATTAGGTGGCAAGCAAATGGTTCATTGCTGAAGGAAAAAGGAAAAAACTTCAATTTTCTCAGCCTTCTGAAGCACAAACAGGCTTTGTGGGAATGCATGTCCATCAGCACTCTGAACGGTACTGAGTGGAGAAAATCCACTTGTGATCTAACATTTTCTGTGGCACAAGGTTGGAAAATCATAACTTAATTGTGTGTACAGTTTGCTAAACATAACAAGGAAAGCATGTATTTTGAAATAATTCTTACGACTCAGCACATCTCCTAACTATGTGTGCAGGGCAGGCTGTATTGTGAAGTGTGGACATTATGCTTCCTCACAGTAAGGACAGGAGTCAAATGATACAAGAGGAACACTTCATCCATCAGCCTTCTGAATATGTTACAGTGTTATGTGTTGAGCCAGAAAAAGTGCTTTAATAATTTTTTTTCTTATGGGCATGCATGCATTTGCAAATGCTTGTTTTGCCATAGTAGTCAAAATCTGTTCATGAAAGGTCGTAACTGGTAAAAAAGTTAGATGTATGTCCTTAAACATATCACGGAAGTACAATATCACAGTAAACAATAATGTGACATATGTCTGGAATCAAAACCTTGACATTATGGCCAAAAAGAGATCTTCAGAGAAGTTATTTATGTCAACACTCCACAGAGGAAATTGCACTTTGTTACATCCAGTAGTCAATGAACTGTTAGAGTAACTGTTGCAAACTATTGCCGTTCTTCTTCCTTTACTCTGTATTCATATAGCTCAGCATGTTTAATCACCTTGTGAGAACAACACGACTACTGTGGGTGATGGCAACAACTTACCAGGTTTTGCCATAGGACATAAACAGCCACTTGCTGTTACTCATCACTGGTGCGAGGTGCCAAACTCTGCACAAATGTTGAGGACAAAAAGTGAAAGCATTCTTATGGACCAGTTTTGGTATTGTGTGATTTGTGTGATTCTATCTTTTGACCAGATTAAACATGTGAAAAAGGGGTTGATAGGAAAGTGGTTAAAATGGGTGGGAAAACAGATGAGAGGGCACAAGAGAAAGAATACAGGAATCTGCACATTTGCAAGAAGATAGTGTGAGGGAACCATAGTTATCTACTTCCTCACAATGAAAATGTGGAACTGTAGACAGAATTGATTTTGGACAGTCACCACACCAAGGATGGGCGACAACAACAAAATAATGTTGTATAGCCAATTGTACAAAGTCAAGTGAGTCAAGAAAACTCATACTTGAAGTGGGTCTATTTTTTTTTTTTTTTACTTTCAGAGAGAGAGAGAGAGAGAGAGAGAGCAATCTTGGGAAATGGGCTTAGGATAATAAGGGTTAGGTTGGCAGGGTAGGTGAAGAAGCAGGGACAGACAGACATACATTACATACAAGACAGACAGGAGTGGTGATGGACACTAAAGGTTGGGGACACCATGATTGGGAATACATAGGGGGCATTGGAAATGCACCCATGTCTAGTCTGAGCACAGTGAGAATGTTATCCTCACCCTCAGAGCTGTCATCACTGTCTCCTGTTTCAGTTTGCTATGCCAGTGCTTGATGCAGTATTGTCTTTGCAATACAATGAAGCTCCTTTTCTACACAGCTGATTTGGGCACTGAAGCCCCTAGCCATGATACCCTTCACCAGCCCTGTCAGTTATTGCTGGGTGACAAAATCACCTCCTCTACTACTACTGTTCCCAGAGGGTACCACTGCACCAACAGCCAGGGCAGACCTACCTAACGCAGATGGAGCAAGTAAGGCAGACATTGTGCAGGCAGTGCTGATAAGTTTGGACCCCAAGGTGATGGGTGTCAGTGTGGGCTGATCCACAGTATTCAGTCTGCCTCCTGATGCCTAATGTCATTTTTTTAAGCAGAAATGCATGGCAACAGAACACTTTTAAGCCATAGAAAATCTTTAAAAAATGTGAGAGACAAGAGATGAGGTGAGACAAAAAAAGAGAATTAAATCCATGGGATGTCACATGACTTTAATACTTCAATATATACACATTTATGATTATCCAGTCTGTACACCTTTGCCACATCCATGTATGATGAGAAGGTTTTATTCTGTTGTACCATTAATCAATTGCACTGCTATGCTATTATAAATGCAAGTATTTGACTACTGTTATATTGTATAGAATTACGATTATTATTAGGCTTACAGTAAGTCCTGATGCATGCATACCCTGCACCTCTCTGAGGCAATTTATCCTCTCTTGGAGTACCTCCCTGTTTGCTGCAATGTCTTCAGCAGTTGTACAATAAAGAAGAAGAGACATGAAAGCATAATGAATACAATTCTTGGCTGTCTACTTCATTCTGTATCATTGAATGGTTATGAGTCAGTATACCTACACAACTGAGGGGTGTCAGCAGTTCTAAACTCATCATCCAATTGGCTAAGGAGGTCCTTCTTGTGCCACTGCAGGTCATTATAGTGGTGATGACAGTGATCCTCAGTGTATGGGATGCCAGTTGCACTGGATTCAGCCTCGGCTAAACTGTTCCAAGCCTCAGTCTTATACTGAGAACCAGCATGGTCCCCCTTCAGCAGCCTATTACTGTAGCACTTCATGAGGAGTGCCAAAAAAGTCCTGGACTCCTCAAAACCCCACTTCTATGCTCTAAATTTAGCACCATCATCTTCCTCATCATCTGTGTCTAAAGAAGTCTAGCAACAAGTCTGTCTAAACTGGTGCCAAATTCCAATCCTGCATTTAACAGCCAGTGTACAAAGACACACACCCATGCCAACTGCATTTGCTTGATCGAAAGCAGAGAGATCCATTGCCAGAAAAAGAGGCAGGGATTTCATCAAACAGAAATGAAGGCATGAAACATGGCAGTGAGATTTGCCATGTTTGATGCTTAACCTATTTGCACTTTTTCAAATGGTCAACAGTGAAATGCTTAATGGCTTGGCTTGTAATGCTTGGTGTTTGGAAGGTTCTATAGGATGACTTGGAAAATACTTTGTTGGTACTCATACAATGTAAAAAGCTAGTTGTACAAGGTGGGAATAAAACTATGGAATAAAGAATGCATAAATTTTAACCTGTGTTATTTCTCAGTGTTACAAGATAATTCCCTTTCAACCATGGTAATTAGAGATAGGTCCTTTGGGAACGATGCAGTTCAAGATGAAAGTTTTTTGACGGTCAATAACCAAGACATACATGTGAACAATAATAATGCACCATTTGATGTAGTATTTGATGAGAATTTTAGGACTGAACTACCATTAGGTCATATGTTTTTGGACAATGAAGGAGATGGGGAATGCCCATTGGCAAGCAACTTTGGGAGCTTGTTACTTAGTAAACCGACCATTACAACTAATATTAAAGGGGATTTTAAATTATATAATTATACTCAGGTTGTATTTGACATTGAGACAGTGAATTTGTTTTACAAGGGATTTAATTTTATCCCATGTAGGAAAGGGAACTTGGTCAATTCTTTACTAGATTTGAAATTATTTATACGCAAGTTGAATTTGAAAATTCTGTTTCAGAATAACAATACTAATTGTAATATTAACAATCAGGGGAATTGTTTAACAAAACCTAGTGTGTATAATCCACCTATGAATGGCAGGGTAGCAATATTCGAGAAAATTAGAGAAACAGATTTAAGACAATTTTTTAAGAGTTATAAACAACCCACGCATATTAATTTGACTAACCAGGAACAGGTCATTCTTAAGAAAATATTAACCACAAACAACATTAGAATTATGAAACCCGATAAGGGTAGTGGCGTGGTAGTTGTGGACAGAAATGATTATATTTCATATATGTCCACTATGTTGCTGGGAGACTCTTATGAGGAAATTAGTAGAAATGAAATTAATATTGCATATAAAAAGATTGATTTGACACTTAAAGACATGTTATATCAAGGTGAAATTTCAGAAGTTGAATGGAATTTTTTATGTAATGAACACCCAGTAGTGAGTGGTATCTTTGGAATACCAAAAATACATAAGGGGCTTGATAATTTACAATTTAGACCCATTGTAGATGGCAAAAGGAATAAAACTTACTTTATTAGTCAATTTCTGGATCACTACTTTAAGTTGGGAATGGCCAAGTTTCCCTATATTGTTAAAGATTCATGGGATTTTTTGGGCAAATTAAATTCTTTTGAATTCAATCAGGGTTATACTTTTGTTACTATGGACGTTAACAACCTGTTTACAGTGATACCACATAATATTGGGTTGGTTTGGTTAGAGGAGCAACTTTTTGAGACTAATTTATATGACCAGGATAGAATTAATGTGTTAAGTAAACTTATGGAAATTGTATTAAAACATAATTATTTGTATTTTGAAGGCAACTATTATCGGCAAGTTAATGGAGTAGCCATGGGGGCAGCTTGTGCCCCCATGTTTGCAAATTTTATTATGACCTACTGGGAACTTCATTATTTGTTCAATACTGAATTTTATACACATGTATGATTTTATTCAAGATTTTTAGATGATTTGTTTTTTATTTGGGATGGTGATCAAGCATTATTGGAGGGGTTCTTAGAGTATATTAATAACAGTATATGGTTTTTGAAATTTACACATGAGATCAATAGAGATACAATTACATATTTAGATGTTAAGTTAACTGTGGATAAAGTTAACAGTATATTAAAATCAAATATTTTTAGGAAGCCCACCTTTTCAAACTCTTATTTACATTTCGAAAGCTGGCACCCTGACCATGAGGAAAAAGGCCATTGTAAAGGGCCAAATGGTCAGGGCTGCAAGAATGGTCAGTAACGATTTGGAATTTATTGAAGAATTACGGTTTATGATGTCCTTATTTATTAATCGGGGTTATCCCGAAGAACTATGTATTAATGTTTTTGAAGAGGTAAAATCTAAAAGGGAGACAGGGATATATAAAGCCATTTTAAGTGTTAATAACAGTTCATGTATCAACTTAAGGGACAACAATAACAACAAAAATGTAAATTATAATTTTAACACCATCCCCTTTTATATTACTACCTTTAATGACATTTCTCATGTTATTAAAAACATTATTAACAAAAATTGGAATTTGGTAGTAACCGATAATAATTTAGGAAGAGTTTTTCAGGGAAAAATTTCATATATTTTTAGAAAGGATTCATCATTCAAAGATTTATTTGAAAGGGAATTGGTCAACAGGGAAGTTGCCCTTAATAAACGTATAGGTAATTTCAAGTGTGGTAGGTGCTCTGTATGCACTTATATTCTTAATACTGACAGGAGTATTAAGGTCAACCATTATAACATCAAAATAGGAGGCTATTTTAATTGCTATTCTACTAATGTGATCTACATTGCTTTGTGCCAACAATGTGATGCATTTTATGTTGGGAAAACGAGTAGACACATGAGGGATAGAATTAAGGAACATTTAAATGACATAAAAAATTCTAAGAACACCAACGCTTTAGCAAGACATGTTGCACAATGCACTAACCATCATTTCAAGTTCTTTGGGGTATCACAAATCAGATATGATCCACAGGGTAGGATAACTGCTTATGATTTAGATGCACAAGAGTTGAGAATGCAAATTCTGTTGAATGCTTATAGTCGTCCAGGTTTAAATGAATATTGTAGTATTAAGCCTATCCTAAGACTAAATAGCCTTAAGGGGAGGTAAATAATAAGCATACCAGTATTTTAGTATGATATCTAAATTGCGTCTAGATTTATGTAGTTGCTCCAATATTTAATTATTCGTTCATTCATTTATATAAATTAACTAGTTCATTTTTTCATAACGTGCACATACACATTATATTATATATTATATATATTTACATTATATTTTTGACTACCATACTTTTGGATTATTAGTAATGATAATGTTAATAATTACAGTTTGAATATATTAATATAATAATTTTTTATCTAATATATTTCATATTATTATGAATTTACATTATTTATATTATTGTTACATTATAATCAACTTATAAATTATGATACACATGATAGTATATATATATAAAATTGTGTTAAATTATTACATTATTATATTTATATATATTTATATTTATGTGGACAAACATAGTTAACATCTTTGCATTTTATACACACACATACATACATACATACAATTTTCATATGTTTATTACATATTTTTCACACATATCATTTTATATTAAACATTATATTAAATTTTAAATTTAAAATTTTAAATTTAATTCTAATTATTTTTATTAACCATTGTATAAGATAATTGATATTGCACATATATTATGATTCTACTGCATTTATTGTATGTATTGTTCTGCATTTTATTTGTATTTTAAATGTTGTATTGATTGTGTAATTGGATAATTAACTTCACAGTTACTATTTAAGTGGCTTAGTACATTCTTTGTTGTATTCTGATGAAGTCTGTGGAGACGGACGAAACCTAGGTCATCGTTTCAGTGTTTTTGTTTTATTAGTAATAAACGGTGTTTGCAGCATCCGCTTTATTTGGAGAAGTGTTTTACGTGCCTTAGCAGATTGTGGATTTATATGTTTTATTACAGTGGTGTATTTTTTCTGAAGAATTCGTTTGGATTATTGGCAACTACACCATCATATTGACAGTGTTTCCTGTTCCACCGGAGGTTTTAGTGGGTCATTAGAGATAGACTGCATTCAGTATGAATGGAGATATGCTTCAAATAGGTCTGTTTGTGTATGACTTTAAGAAGCCCTAGGAACCCCATCCCAATGTAAGTCACGGTGTTACTGTTTGTAAAGGTATTTCAGATGGATAGATTTTCATGAGCTGAGTAATACAGGTTGGAGTATGATACATACATACTTCACAACACATTCTGTTCTAAACACACAGTTGGGCTATTTGAGGAATCAAGATGATTTTAACCAAACTATTGTGCCCATCATAGATATGCAAGTGCATTTTAATTAATTATCATAATTGTCATGCTTATATAATTACACACACAAGTGGGTTTTATAAGTAAGTCATTAAAGAGATATGCTACTTAGTAAAGTGTAAGTATGCAAACATTACTGATATATTTTTTGCAATCAACGTACTTATTGATAGCCATTTGTATGTGGTGTTACCTTCCTGATAAAAGTGTTGTGAGAAATGGCATTCTGACACCCCTTGTAAAAATAAGTGCTATCTGGATTTGAACCATAGAGCAGCTATGTTCTTTCTATAAATTCACTGCACTTATACCTTGTGCTACAGAGAGAATTATACCAAAGCTGGTTGTTCTCTACTCAGTACTGTCCAGAGTGCTGACATCCATGTATCACCACTAAGTCTGTACTACAGAAGGCTGCCCAAATTAAACTTTTAATTTTTTCCTTAAGTGTGTAAGCTTGGTTATACACCTTTCAGTAGAAAGCAAGAAACAGAAAAAAAAACAGTATATGAAGTTGTGGTGAAAGTAAAACTTAAATTTTGAGTAATAATTTCAGCATCCCTTCAAACATTATGGATTTGAATCTCAGCACAACTCTGTTACTGGTCTAAAGTCACTGCATTTACAGCTTGTGCAACAGAGAGCAGTAGATATCAGGCACACTTCACTCACTCAGTACAAATTAGAATGTTAAAGCCATGCAACAGTGCCAAGAATGTTTGCACTACTGAAGACTACTAAAATTACATTTTTTACTTTTTTCCTTAAGCTGTGAGCCCTGTTTTCACTCTGCCAAGCAGCATGCAAATTGAAAAGACAAAAATATATTATGAAAAGGGCAAACATGAATTACATTTCCTTTCATCAAGAGTTATACCATTACCATGTCCTATGCAGCAATTTCACATCTGCTTCAAACATTACAAGCAGCATGATGGTTACATATGCCTACATATCATCAGCATGTCATGTAGTGTCAATGGCTCAGAAAGTGGACATACAGGCAATGACAGGAGGACATGCTTGGCAGACTACATGCAATTAGTCAGGACACAGAGTATGCCATTAAGTACTTCTTACTGTGAAGAGGTATGATTCTGAGAGTTTATATAGCATATATGACACATCTGTCCACAGTACTCATGTTAATCCTTTTCTGTTATAATACTTTTCAAGTAATCATATGATACAACATCCCTTGTTACTATTATTAGTAGTAAGGACAACAGATGACTATGCAACACCTCTGCAACCTCAACTGACATGACCTACAGGTAAAATATGGAATATGTATCACATACTTTAGCATATACATTTCATAAACAACAACATATTATTATCATATAGTTATTCTATATCTAGTTAAAAAAAAATCTGCAAGCTGGATTCAAACCTGCACTATCTGTCCTGTTTTTTAAACTCATTCCATTTGCATCTTGTGCTACTTAGGTAAGATGTAGAATTTCTTCACCTACTGCAGTTCAGAGTCCTATCAAAGCTTACCTCTGCCATTCTAACATGCTAATGATGGCATTTCAAATTAAAATTTCAGTTTGTACCTTGCGTAGTGGACTCTCATTCTCTGCCATGTAATGATGCTAGTCCAAAATGCGCACAAAGGATGAATACTATAAAAAAATTAAATACAAGCAACCAGCCTGCAACAGTAATGAAAATACAGCATTGGGAGATTTCATTACTTTTCCTGTTTTACATCCTGATGATATGTTCAGAAAATATGCATTAACTCTCCCAAACAGCACATTGTCTGGATTTGAACCCTCATTTCAGAGCAACAAAGCAAGCTCAGTTGTGTTTTTTATCCCTCTTTGCCACCAACACAGGAATCAGAAAATGCACATTCCATAGAGAAGAAAGATCAGAATTTTTTCCTTTCTCATTTGCTTGAAAATGCCTAGATGAATGTAACAGACAACATATTTAGGCTAGTAATAGCCAATGCCATATTAAGGTAAGGTTGGGAACACTGCAGCTCTTTCTTCAGTTTATTTTCTGAGCATCTTCCCCTTCTCTCAGCTTCACTAACATAAATACAATGTCATGTGCATTTCTTTACATCTTTGTTTCAATGTGTAATACTGCTGATTAGTATTGCAGAACAGTTTTTAATCACAGGATGGAGAATGAGTTATTATTAAAAGGATATCAATGTTTTTAAGTTTGTTCTCATAGTTCTCTCACTGTGCTTCCACACTTTTTTCATACGCCTATTTTCCATGACACAGCTACTTCAGAGAGAATAGTCTCTTGAGTCTTGTCTGTTGCTGCACTCAGAGTAATCATTAACACTTGTAAGCTATTAGTGGCTTACAATTGTCATTGCTCCTCCCTGCAGTCCTAGGGTATGTGCATGCATCCATGCAGCTCATTACATGATGTTTGCCTCCTCTACACCTAGTGTGAATTTTTGTATTCAGGAATGCTAATAATGTAACCCATTATTTCCATCTTCACAGTGCTCAGAGGGCTGAATCTATACTACATAAATATATTCATGTTAGGGAACTGGGAAGAGGGGACACTCTTGTTACAGACAGAACATTGCTGGTATTTCCTTGGAGAAGAATTTTTTTTACAAATTATAGCATTTTTTTCTAAGGTATGTTTGTCCTCTTCATAAGCAATTTACATTTTCACATTCAGAATATATTTACATATGTAATAGAAAAATTACATGTATGAATTTTTTCATTCACTTTTGGCATAGTCTAGGCATGACAGTTCTTGCTCTGCTTTCAAAATTGTTTAATGAATGGTATGGGTACATCACATTATTATGTTACTATTTGCTCCTGGAATTTCACCACTTAGTGCAGACAAGTGTATTGTGTTTTTATTATCAACTTCAAGGTGCTGTACATGTGTAGCTAACAGAAGTGTTAGGCTTCTCAGATGTTCCAGCATGAATTCCACAACAGTGGAGAGACCAATGAAAATTTATTGGCATTTCTAATTTGAATTCTTGTCTATTTATTGATAATGCTGCCATTCATACCTCTCAACCTCTTAGAGCAAGATATCTGAACAAAGGCATATATAATAGGGGACAAAGACTGAAAAATAGGGACAGTTTTTAAATATTGCTCTTGCAAACTTAGAAAGTTGATAGAATAATAGGTTTTGCATTAACACAAATTTTCTGAAGTGTATGAATTCTGAATTTCAAATGTCTGTCATTACTTTTTTCACTCCTCAATGATTTGTCAGTGATTTGCCAGAAAACTGCAATTTTATAAGAAATAGACCAAAAAGATGAGGCAAAAATCTGGACATTCTGTGAAAATATGGACAGTTGAGAGGGATGATGCCATCCAGTAGTCAGTTACACAACTGCTGTCCTCATTACAGAATTGTTAAAAGAATTGATGTAATGCTAATGTGTTGCTTTTTTGGGGAGTAGTGCTCTTAACTTGTGTGTAGTCCTAAATGAGCATTGTGTGCTCAATTGTTTTGTGTTGATGATGGATGCACATATTTTATTTGAGGAGAACAATTTCTATGTGCTACAAATGTAGCTTGGGCTCCAAAACCAGTTATTTTACATTAGGAAGGTTTGTGGTCTAGACTCTTGCGGCTGGAGAGCGTGGCCTACACCTTTCTAAGCTGGGAATTGCTGGTGAAGGCTTATTGTGCCTATTATTCTAAGTGACTTGGTTCTGGTTTAAGCTCTTGGGTTCTAGATCAGTTATTTCACACTAAGAAGGTTTGTGGTCTACACTCTTGTGGGAGTTTTCCACTGAATTGCCTTGCCACTTCATAGGTTTGCTGAATCTAGACTGAATCTAGACTGTTTGGTATCATTTGAACACTAAAGTCAGCTGAAAATAAGTAGTTTTAAAGCCTACATTGTACTTTGAGAACAGTTTCTACTGAATTGCTGCTTTATTTAAACAGGTTTTTGCTGCTGTGACTGTGATTTTATGCACTTTAAATTTCTAGCACTTCTGCATTTTATAGCATAGGATAGATTCAGACTTGGCGAATCTAGACTGTTTGGTATCACTTCAGCACTAAAAACATATCTTCACTGAGATACTGAAAGATCTGAGGCATCCGTTGCTTCCAACTATAACTATGTGTCTGTTTTTGCTCTTATATTGCACTTTCAATTTGCATTTGTATTCTACTGTCTGAATTGTCTGAACAGTTTTTTGCTACATTTTACAGTCTACTATACTAGTTCAGCAGTATCTTAGCCCAGTTCCAGGTTTGCTGTTTCTGGGTCTGTTTTAAAATTTCTGAGCATCATATTAAATCCATCTTTGTAGGAGAAGGCCCCTCTGCACCCTTGTGGGAGGAGAATGCTCTCTGTGTCCCATCTAATCAAGGGTGATTGGACTAGAGCTCACAGAGATCATCCTTATTGGTTATTTTGAGTTAAAAGGGTTACTTTTTGTTTTATTTAAGTCCAGCATTTGCTGTTGTTTATGTGTAGTGCACCATCGTACACTGCCAGTAAGCAGTGGTTACCATTGCTGGTTATAGACACAAACATTTTGCTTGCTAAATTTTCCCTTAGCACTTTACTTGCCCTTCAAAGGTTTTTTGTGGCCCTACACTACTGTCAGGTGGAACATTAAGCCTAGCCTCAGAGTTACCAACACACCTCTCACCCACTAACCATTCCTTATGGCAACTTCTTTTCCTGGCCATATAAATTTACTTAACACTATGGATGGACAATTTCCCACAGTTTCTCCAGCCAGTTTGGTTGACATGAACATCCTGAAGCAGTGTAGCAACTGCCTCATGTTCACCGACAACCCTCTACTCTTAGTCGACACAAACTCAACATGTGAGAGATGCAGCTGTATTAAGAACCTAGGATCCATGCTCTCTCACACACCAGTTAACACATATAGCAATGAGTGGGTTGACAGCATGCACACCTCACCTCCTACTCCACCCAAACCCAAATCACACATATCTACATATGAGGAGGTCCTCACCAGAAACATACCTAAACACCAGAGACTTCCCAAACACAAATAAATGCATGCTACATATATTTCCTCTACAGAACACAATATTTTTTTATTTATTTATTTAACATTTGTTAACCAGGAAAGTCTGACTTGGAACAAAGCCAATTTTCAGCGGGTCATGGGGAAAATAATAATATAATCATAATAGCTCATGCACCAGTGTCTCATCTGTCAGGCTCTTAAGGCAAAACACAAAACCAAACATATTAGTCATAGGTGATTCCATCATGAGGCACACAGATGTCCCTCTGACCAGGCTGGATAAGTAAAAGGTCATGGCCAGCTGTCTGTCAGGTGCCAGAATCCTCCATATCACACATTCACTCAAGTCTCGCAACAAAAGGTACTGTTATGACTCTGTCATAGTCCATGTTGTTGTGAATGACTTGAGATGTACCTCTCTAGACTATATGAAGAGAGACGTGACTGAGCTCTTGTACTATGTGTCACAGGCAGGTATGTCCCTAGCCTTAAACTGCATTTTACCTTCACAGGATGATGCCTCAATACAAACAGAAAATGACTGACTTCAATAATTGGTGTGTGTCATTCTAAGAGGATCCATTGTCTATCAGTCTGGTTTGACACTGGGGGGGGGGTTGGCATAATGGTTAAGGTGTTTACTTAATAGATACAAGGTGCAGGGATTGATTCTGCCATGGGGTAATTGGCTAGGCTTAAAATGGCCAGTTATCCCAGTTTGGTTATACCTTCTGCTATGATTGACAAACCTTGATGCTTTGACAGAGATGGTCGTCATCTCTCACACCTGGGATATTGGCTACTGACTAAGGCTCTTGCCACCCCCATAGTACCTTGTTTAAGCAGTGTCTCAAGGGCAAAATTCTTGATGTAAAAACTCCATATAAAAACAACCTCAAGGTTATGCTGCTAAACGCTAGGTGTCTTAACATGAAACTGCACTCACTGGAAGCAGTCCTCACCTTGCAAGACGCAGACATTTGTGCAGTCACAGAGACCTAGATCAAGGCTGTGGACAGCACCACATCCATACCATGTTACACCTCCCTCCACACATTTAGACCACAAACTGAAGGCATGAAAACTAAAGGAGGCGGTATATCAGTATTCATTAAAGATAAATACACCTTCAAATTGGTTAAACAGTATGATTCCCTGGAGCTACTTTAGGTGAAATTAACTGTTGGTACATTACCTATTCAAGTCATTGCCAGCTACAGGACCCTCTCCATGAATCGAGACACTCACTCTGCCTATTTGGACTCAATATACATCTGAACACCATGGTTTAGGGTGACTTTAACTGCTCATCCATTGACTGAGTAAATTACTGATGCTCAAACTCACTGCCCGAAGGTTCCTCGACTTTGTTAACTTCAATGCTCTGGACCAGCTGGTCGACACCCCTACAAGGGGTGCCAACATCCTGGATTTGGAGTTTATGAATATGAGTGACCACTGTAGCACCCCCCAGTGTGAGGTGTTCCCTGGTGAGATCTGGCTACAAAATCAGTCTCATTCGAAGTAACTATGACACCTGACCGCCACCCCCCTCCCCCCCCCAACAGCAGCAAAGAAACTAAAAAACTTCTCCAAAGCAGATTAAAACCTCTTACAGGGCGATATAAAAAGCTTCACTGCACCTCCCCCCTCAGATGGAACTGGTAACTATGCAGAGTTCTACAGCAATACTTTATACAAACACCTGTATAACTGCATTGAATCAGCAGTACCTGACAGGACCAAAACAAGCTCCTTAAGGAAGAGAAAACCTGCCTGGTGGACAACTGCTATTAACAGGCTTTACAATAAGAGGAAAAAATTGCTTTCTAAGAATAAGAGGGAGTGATCTCTAAACTGGAAACACTCCCTCCTCAGCTTAAACAAGCAAATAAAACTTCTTGTGAAGTCCTCCAAAGCAAACTATAAATCCAAATTAGCTTCCTCAACTAAGGACAACCATAAGGCATTCTTTAGTTATATATGCAACCTAAAAGGAAAGGCCCAGATCTGTGCCAAACTGATAGTTAATGATACCACATATACTGAACCTGTGGACATAGCTAACCTGTTAGCTGACAGGGTCTGTGAAAACTTCACTCCCCTATCCCCGACACACGTACCCCATGACATCCCTACCATCTGTCCCCTACCTTGTATTTCTAAAGAGCAGATGGTAAACATTCTTTCTAAGGCCAAAAACACAGCATCTATGGGACCCAGGATGCATCTTACATGGGCTCCAACAAGAATTAGCAACACCATTGGGTACTTTTTTTAGTCTCAGTCTAAGTACTGGCTTCATCCTAGCTGAATGGAAATGGTCACCGTTATCCCCTTGCACAAAGGTGGTGCTTCCACTGACCCTGGGAACTATAGTCCTAGTAGCCTGATAAGGCCATGGAGTGAATCATCATAGACCTTTTCAACAAAGATATAGGTAATCTACAAACACTTGATCCTACTCAGTTTGGATTTGTCAAAGGAAGATCATGCCTGTTAAACCTAATGGACTTCTTCGAGACAGTCACCAAGGACCTGGATGAGGGGAAGTCTGTGCATACAGCCTACCTCAACTTAGCCAAGTCTTTTGACATTATTCCCCACTCAGGCATCATTGACAAACTCACCCAGCTAGGTATCAACACTTATATGAGACACTAACTGGATCACTGATAGAACCCATATAGTCAAAATAGGGGAATCCACCTCCAACAGAAGACTTGTAACCAGTGGTGTTCCACAAGGATCTGTCCAGGGACCTCTAATGTTTTGGAATCTATTTCTCTGAAGTACATCCAAAGTACAAGCAAAAACTAAAGTTCTGTGGCTGACAAAGTTTGCTGATGGCTGCAAACTGGGAGTGGTCATAGAATATCCAAACAATGTCAGCATCAGGAGGGTCTTACACAAACAAATGATTGATGCCAAAGTCATGGCCTTAAACTCAATGAAAAAAATGTATTATCATCCCTTTCAGTAAAAGTGATGTTCCTGCTAACTACCACATCAATAGCAACACCTTAAGTACACAGTCAGTGGTGAGACACCTAGGTACACAGATTGATAGCAACCTTACCTTTGATCACCATGTCTCCACTGTGTTAAGAAGGGCATTCTATATTGCTCATCTAATAAGTAAGGGCATTGCCTCTAGAATAAAAGAAGTTATAACCTCCCTGTACTCTTCCCTCATCAGGCCAATACTTGAGTACAATGCCCCTTTTGCTATGTACCTTTCCAAGCACCTGTAGCAATTGAAGAGACCACAAAGGTTCTTCACAAGGAAAATTCAAGGTCTTCAGCATCTGTCTTATGTGGATCATCTGAAATCACTGACACTTTATTCTGTTCCATACAGACTACTCAGAGGCAATCTCTGCCTTGCATATAAGGCAATCTCTGGCCCTGCTTTATTGGAAATGCTGCATATCTGCAAGTCAAAAGGTATACGGGTTACTCATGCTAAAGACCTTTACCTGGTATGTGACATTAATAGAACCTGCTGGATGGACAGATTTGTCTCCCAGAGGTTACTACAGCTTTAGAACAGACTCCCACTTCATATCAAACAGAGCACCTCATTGGCCCTCTTCAAACACAATCTGGACGTTTGGATGGATAACTGTAAATTCACCCCAGGGTTCAACCTGTGTCCCTCTTGTACAGTAGCAATAGGTGCTGATCATGAAAATAAGGGTAGAATTTGGCTAGGCTTGTAAGGGCCCTAGGGCCATTAGCCTAGTAACTTCCTATGATCCTACGAAATATGTTTTGTCTTTTTTATGTTTCATGTCATACAGGATTATCCATCCAGACCATCTGTTTCACCCAAGCCCACCATTCATTGATGCAGCAAACAAGGTCATCATTCAAGCCTTGCTCCACCATGGAGCCCTCATGCTTGACAGAGGAAGAGGTGTTATTTCAGTCGGAAATAGCATATGGCAACAGGTGTTCACTGACATAAACCCAGTCTGTGGCCATGCCAGAAATTGTAATCAGGTGTGGCACCATGTCATTGATATGATTACAGTACGCTGCAAGAGGGCAGGTGTACATGAGCGGGTGGCTACTGGGGGGGGGGACCTGCTGCTGAATCACCACTCATTGAAACTGAGGAATTACTGTCCACTGTCAGAAATCCTGACAACTCATTAGAGGGTTCACACAGACTCATTGATGTTGGTGCTGATGATGAAAACAGGCCAAGTGTGTCCCAAAAACAACGTCAAGGTATGCTATATATAAGGCATTAACTGACATTCTAGACATCTTTATATGTTAATACTTGTGTACTTCTGATATATCTGGACACATCAAGATGTGTTGCTTAGAAGACACTCAGCCCACCAAGGATTGTGGGGGGTGGTGGTGGAACTGGGCAGTCTGATATTTCTTAAGGAGCAGATAGGCAGCACATTAGTCTGTTCTTGTGCTATTGGCATTGTGATGCTTATTAGCTTTCTTTCTACTGTCCTTCTCTTTTCCAGGTATTGAAAAGAGAAGGACACATGGTAAGCACAAACTTTATTTACTTAGTAATACCCATTAGATAGCTGTAGGTCTGATGAGAGAGTAATTATTTTATTCCTTTAGCATCCAACATGAGTTTTTAGAACATAGTTTGGATTATTTTAGTCTGTATTGCTCTCATTCTTGTGTTTACTGCTTATTATCACAGGTGATCCTGACAGTGGTAGTGTAGCACTCGTACCACCTGATGTCAGAGTATCTGTAGGATCTGATGATGATGGTGGCAGTATACAGGCACATTCAAGGGGTACAAATGTTCTGGCTCAGACATCCCCAGCCTTATTTTGGACACAGTCAGTATGTCTACACATACCCATTCCACTGAGAACTCAGATGTAAGACAGTTTGACGGTGTGATTGGAGCAGTGTGGTTACTCTGGTTGCAGAGCTGGTTGAGTTTGCCCATAGCCATCATGAAGTCTTGGTACCAAACTAAAGGGTTACTAGACATGCTCAGAGGAGGCTTACTATCCACCCTCCTTCTGATGCTGGTGAGTCATTACATGCCACCATATATATGTGTAGGGCCATCATGAAGGCACAGGCATGTTCCACCATGGCCTCAGAAGAGATATTGCGAATTCTAAACATGGCTCATTCTGACGTGTGTGGTTGCCTCAACTGTGTGGGTGACTCCTTGGATAGGACGAGTGACACACTGGATCGGGCAGTGTCTGTAATGGAATGTCAGCTGGGAGAGGGTCGGCATCCACATATCCACAGAGCTGCAACATCCTCTGGTGTTAACGATGTGTCCATACCAGATCCCACTCTAGTAATGGCAGTACTTCCACTGCTCTGTCAGTGATTGAGGTGTCTACACCCAGACATGGTAGGCCACAGGGTCATGGTCCTGGATGTAGTCGTGAAGAGAGCTTGTCCAGGGCATATTGTGCACACATACATTTACAGGCTTGCTCTGCAGCTGGAGGCTCTCCCTCAAAATCCTCATATGTGTGTGTTGGAGGTGCTGGCTCTGACTGTGGTGTGGGAATGTGTGGTTCTGGCCCTTGCTGTCCTTGTTGCAGCTGTTTCCTGTAGATAATATTGTGAAATATGGCACAGACTGTTAGTATTTCTGAACAGGTGCCTGGATTGTACTGCAGGGCACCCTCTGATGTGTCTAGACACCATAAGCATGATTTCAGCATGACAAACATATGCTCTATGATTTTTCTTGTTTGAGCATGGGAATCTTTGTATCCTTCTTCAGTGGCAGTGTGCATTTCTGATTAGTGTCATAAGCAATGGCTCCAGTGTGTAGACTGTATCATGCAATAAATGGCCTCATCGAGCCTCACCCCTAGTCCTTGTGAAAAATGAGAGGTGTGTCATATGTGTGAGTCATGATAACTACCTGGGTTGCCAGCACAGGCATTAAGGATGGTCCCTCAAGCATTACAGACAATCTGGCAATTGATTGAGTGGAACCACTTCCTGTTGATGTATGTCCTTTTCTGTTCACCAGGTGAAGCTTTTATTTCTATGTGTGTATAGTTTATTTTATTTATTTATTTTTATTTATTTTACATTTGTTAACCGGGAGAGTCTGACTGGATACATGTCCATTTTCAGCGGAGGCCCGGGGAGAAAAGCTCCAGGTACATAACAGACATATGAACATTGTTAATGCAAAAAAGGAAGATAGTTGAGTTCTAAATACAATATAAAGATACATCACATCTTGGGAAAAGATAACAGCAGCATATAAAAAAAAAAAAACATAGGTCAGTTACAAAGGCGAGGCGCCTTGTTAAAAAGTGGTTAAGGATAGTGAGGTAAGAGAAGGGTAAATGATAGTGGTTAATCAGGTTTGGAACAGGGACATAGCCAGAGAGTATTGAGATGGGGTTTAAGCTTTTTTTTGAATTGTAGGAGTGAAGGTTCTGAGGTGAGCATGGTCGGTAGGGAGTTCCACATTTTACCTACAAAGTTTGAGAATAGAGAATCCCCAGCAGAATTATTGGCTTTGGTAGTTTGAGCTAAGATCTTATTGGAGGAGCGTAAAGATTGCAGGTTAATATAGGGGTGAATGATGTTTTTCAGAGCTGGTGTTTTCTCTGGGTGATACAGTATCTGGTGAGCCGTTTTGAGTTGGTTGAAATGGAGTTGGCTGGAAAACTCTAACCACCCTAGTTGCTTCAAGTTAGTGCAGTGGTGCATTTTAAAGGTGGAATTTCTGGCAAATTTAGCTATGTGATTGTAACAAGAAGCAAGTTTGTTAAGGGTTGTCTTGTTTAGGTTTGTAAAGAGGGGGGAGGCATAGAAAAGAGTTGATAGTAGGTGTGTGCTGGAAATTGTAATTTTAGCGTGAGGAGTGAGAAAGTGTTTTACTTTATAGAGAGAGCCAAGCTTTTTATTGATGGTTTTGATGGTTAGATTGAAATGGGTGTCAAATTTAAGGGAGTTATCAATGGTAACACCTAATAGCTTTGTGTGAGCTTCTGGTGATATAGTGATTCCATTGGAGGATGTAATAGAGAAGGTGGGGGGAAGAGTCTTGTTAGTGGGTGAGAAAGTAAGTAGTTTTGTTTTGTTGGGGTTGAGAACTAGTTGACGACTTGAGAACCATTTTTCTATTAGGTTGAAGGTGTCTTGGGTTGAAGCAGTGAGGTCTGCCAGGTTGGAGGCAGTGCTGATGATAGTCGAATCATCTGCATATTGAATGCATGTGGGCAGGTCATTAACAAAGATGGCGAAGAGAAGAGGGCCAAGAATAGATCCTTGGGGAACTCCAAGTGTAACAGGTAGGCATGTGGATAATTTGTCCTGCCATAGAACAGCCTGTTGCCTATTGGACAGGTAGGATTGGAACCATTTCAGCGTGGAATTGCTGAGTGATAGTTTTTTTAATGTATGGAGGAGTTGAATGTGGTTCACCATATCAAAGGCCTTGGAGAGGTCTAAGAAAAGAGCAGATGATAGTTTATTATTGTTTCTGAAGTTATTGATGGTATTAGAAAAGGATAGTAGGGCTGATGTGGTACTGTGATTTGGCCTGAAGCCATGTTGGGAGTTGGCTAGAATTTTATTTTTGGTGAGGTGTTCCATCAGTTGTTTGTGGACACACTTTTCCATAATTTTGGCCAGGGGTGAGAGTATAGCTATAGGTCTGTAGTCGGTTAGCTCTTGTGAGCTACCACCTTTATGGAGAGGAATAATGTGGGACATTTTCCATATGGAGGGGATGAAGGCTTCTGACAAGGTACGGTTTATGATTATGGAGATGGGATAGGAAATGGCCTCAGCTGCTTTTTGCAGAAACTCAGCTGGGAGAAGGTCAGCTGCTAGCTTAGTGGGTTTTAGTTTTTTAAGAAGAGATGTTATAGAGGATATGGGTACTGGATCGAAGGTAAATAGATGATCTGATGTAGTTGTAGTATTCTGCTGGCATGGGTAGGGGAGTGGGCTGGTTGTTTGTTTGAATTGTGTGGCCAGGGATTGTATAGTTTCTGTGAAGAAACTATTAAATGTGTTAGCAATGTTTACAGGGCACTGTTGTTTGCAAGTTGTTGGAGTGGGGGTGGTTGCCTGGCCTGGGTGCAGGAGCTTGTTTAAGCCTGCCCAGAATTTTTGTGGATTATTAAGGTGTTTGTGTTGGAGGTGGAGGTGGAGGAAGAAGTTTTTTTTATCATTTAAGATCATTCTTTTAGTTTAATTTCTAAGTTGCCGGAAGGTTTGGTGGGAGTGTGGGTCTTTAGAGGTACGCCATGTGACCCACATCTTGTTTCTAGATAGGATTTTGGATTTTGTTTCCTTAGAGAGCCATGGTGTGGTTTTGGTTTTAGTTCTAATGGACCATATTGGAGCATGGGAATCTAGAATCTTGAGGAAGGTGGTGTTGAAGTAGATAACTGCCTCTTCAAGAGGAAGAGACTTGAGTATTGTCCAGTTGTGGGCTTTAAGTTCAGTTTGAAAAATGGAGGATTTGAATTTATTATTGTTCCTGATTTTTTTTATGGTTGTAAGAAGGGGGGTGATTTTCTTGAATTTGATAACATAGGTGAGTAAGTGATCACTCATGTCCTCTGGGTGAGTACCTGCTGAGTACTGGTCAGGATCTTTATTAGTAAGGATCCAGTCCAGGATGCTGTCTTTGTTTTGGGGTTTACCTAGTCTAGTAGGAGTGGATATGAGCTGAGAAAAGCCATGTAGATTTATGCTGCTAGATGGGGAGCTAGATGAGAAGGAATTCCAATCGATGTTGAAGTCACCTAACACTATGGATTCCTGGGGGTGAGTTTGAGTTAACCAGTGGAGAAAGTCCTCTAAGGTTTTGTTATTATTGTTGCCTGGGGGGATGTAAATACATGCTATATTTATGCTTTTATGTTTGTTTGGTTGAAGTTTTACAAGTAGAATTTCGGCATTGTTTGTTAGGAGGGGTTGTGGAGAGGCAAGGGAGATTTGTAATGTATTTTTGAGTTTATGCCCCAAAACTTCAGGGAGGTGCTTCAAAACTTTAACAAGTTGCTTTCTACAAATGTAACAGTGACTCTGATATGGCATGTCTCACCAGAACAAGGGAATCTAGAAAAGGAGAGTGGTAGAAAAAGATGTAAAGCTACATAAAGATCACCATTTTCTCTGTATCGAGGGAAAATGATAGCAGAGAAGTAACAGAAGATGGTGCTTCTGGAGAAAAGAGAGAAATCAGCAGTTTGCATGTCTGCTCACATTGTATAAGTAAACAGGCAATGTACCCTCCTTAAGAAGCAAAAGCATATTTTGTAATTTAAGAGGTATTGCTTATTTATTGACTTTGTTTTGCCTGCTTCTTTGTGCTTACTTACTGAGAAAGTCTTACAAGGCAGGAATCTCTTTTTAGAGGTTGTCTGGGAAGAAAAGCTTCAATTAATACAGTTACTATAGCATCATAGATCATGCTTACAATACAAGTAAATCAAAAATGGTGATTACAATCAAAACACAGAATCAAAATCACAGAGGTAAAAATACAGAAATTGCAGACAAAACACAGAAATTACATGCTACTAATTTTAAAATATATAAAAGTTTAGGTCAGTTAAAATAACTGTTTAAGTAAACAGAGAGGAAATTGTTAAGGCAGTTGACAGGCAACCTAGGTAATGGGATCTCTAAATGAAAAAGTACAGAGTGGGAGAAGGAGATTTTAGCCGCTAGGTATTGGTGAAAGTAATTAGTGACAGGGTTAGACTATGGGTAGATGGACTGGCTTGGAAAGAATAGAGTTAAACACAGTTGCTATATTATTGCAGTGTTTTCCTTAATTTGCTTATTAATACTGCAGCTCTTTATGATAATAGGTGGTGTTTATATGTGACATACATTCTCTGTCACTGCTTAAATTGCAACTTTTATAGATATATCATGGATTCTGTGATGCACAGTTTTAGTGGGTGTATTTCCTAGTATTTGTAGCAATATTTTGATTGATTCAGGAATTAGTAATGAATCTCTTTGCAATAGTCATAACTTTGTATAGCACTTTGTGATACAACTTGTTTATAAAAATACACTTCCTTGGAGATTATTTGCATTCTTCATGCAGTGATGTTATTGCATCTCATAAGAATTGCCTTACACATACAATAAGAGTGGAATGATTAGTGCAGTTTGAATGAGTTCTTTTGGTGGGTCTTTTGACTAAATCACTGAATGTCATCTAATTACACTGGTTTTACTCCAGGAAGAGTAGAGAGACCTGGTTATTGGCATCTCCTAACAGATACAATGCTTTTTTTCTGGGTTTAGGTCTAGAATACATGCTGATGAAAGTGGTACACTTTGCTTAAGGTTTACATACAAATTCCTATTAGTTTTTTACTGTTAGCTGGTGCTCTTCAGTTTATATTTATTTCACATAAAATTATATGTGAACCTTGTGACATCTAATTCTGCCATGTTCATTATTTGCGTTCACTTTGATTCACCAAGCTGCACTAAAGTATTCACAATACTGTTCTTACTATGATGCTAGCTGTTGACATCAGCTTATAATTATTTACATGATAATTATATCTGTACAGAATTATATTAAATATGTTCTTCCATCTGCATTTACGTTGGGTCACTAAGCAATATTGTTGCAAATGCTTAACTTCATGCAGTTTAATATTTAGCTCCACATTAGTGAAACATATCTAACTTAGTAGAGCTTTACAGATGAGCATCAGTTTGTTGATATAACGGACATATTTAAACATTAATATTACTGTTATCCATTTATTCAGAGTTAGCATATGTACATTTGAATGCATGTTGCTGGCCAAAAAAGGTGATTCTGTGACTTGTATTTGTCTTGTATTTGTCTATGTCACTGCTCAAGCCAAATGCAGAGAATAGTCAGCAATAAAGAGTGATCTGGGGAGCTGCCTTATAACAGCATAGTGTTACAATGTAACAAAACAGCTGAAACACTATCTGAACTTGAGTATCATCTATCACTTAGGAAAAATGCGCACGGACATTATGTAGAATTTAACGATTTAAGAACTAAATCTACTCCATCTGCCTCTTCTCCTGTTATTGTCTTTATCTCACAAAATAATTTCCTCAGCAAACATTTCCAACCTGGTATTCTTTCTCCAAATGCACAACTTTGCACCCCATGGATATAGCGCATCTGGAGAACCATAAGTTGTAATCAATATGGTGAGGTACTATTCTTAAATTATCTAGATAATTGGTGAAAATACTTTCCTACTGACATTAGGGAAAAAGAGTTCAGAAAATAAGTACTAGCTTATTTCACGTATTTTAATAGATATATATGTCATAAAGGCTTCAGCTGATAACTGTATTTTTTTAAATTTTGTATTTCTTCTATATTATTGCTCTCTTTTTGAACTAGCACCTCTATACTTATTCTGGACAGTGTTAACTGACACTTGTTACTTGCATTTAAGGCAGCCTGCCTCAAATCTACATTTATAATGATTATTATAATTCTATTTGTGTAAAACAAATTGCTGCCAATTCTCAAATGCACGTAACAGAGACAAAGTTAAGATGGCCTTGTTCCCAGGATCCAAGAAGAGGTACTTACTATATCCCTGCATAAACAGGGATCCTGAATTGCATTTAATATAGCTCTCATCTTCCTTATCAAAAATTCTAGAAAATGCATTCATTCACAACTAATTCACCATATAAAGAAATACAGTTTTACATTAAATTCACAGTATGATTTCAGGCCTAAATATAGCTATGGTGCTACCCTAGTAGATGCTGTACACTACATCCATGATCAGCTACATCATAGTCATATTTGTGTACCAGTCTTTTGTGCTCCCCTTCAAAGCACTCAATACTTTGAAACATGCAATGCTTCTTAGTATCCCATGTAGCTATGGTCTTTACATTAGTGCCACTAAATGGTTTAGGATATAGCTGGCAGAAAGATCATAGTCAGTCATACGGAATGGACACCATCTCTCAACTTCTGTCAGTACTGTTAGAATCCCTTAGGGTTTGGTTGTAAAGCTACTCCTTTTCACTATAACTGTGAATTACATATTTTGAATAAAACAAACTGAGCTAATACAAACTGGTCTAATATGTTGACAATTATACATTTCTTATTGTGCATAATAAAATCACTTCTGTAAATGCCAAACTGCAATCCAGTTTCGATTCACTATAATTATAGGTTAAAATTAAGAGACTGCATCTTTATGCTGCTAAGGCCAGAACTATGGCCCTCTCAAACAGAAATCAAAATCCCTGTCATTCCATTCTAACATCACTATCAGTGTTGGGCCCCCTCTTGTTTGGCATATACTTCTCAGAAGTCCAGGCCAAAACAGATGGGCTGTGATTAAACCAAGTCTGTGGGTGACTGCAAATTAAATGTTATTATTGACTCTCCTAGTGATATCAGCATACTTCAAAAGGGGCTTACACAGACCATTGACTGGTGCCAAAGCCATGGTCTTAAACTAAATGCTAAAAAATGCATCATTATTTCCTTCAGTAAAAACAATGTCCCTGCTGATTATAAAATAAACAATAATTCACTATACAGATTCAGTAGTGAGAGATCTGGGAACTCAATTGACTGTGACCTCAACCTTGACCACCACATGTCTACTGTGGAGAGGAAGGCATTCTCCATCACTCACCTGATTAGTAAAGGCATCACCTCAAGAGCAAAAGAGGTTATAACTCCACTGTACTTGTCCCTTATCAGGCCTATTATTGAATATAATGCTGCCTTTGGTATGCATCATACCAGACATATGCAGCAACTTGAGAGACCACAGAGATTTCTAAATAAGAAAAGTCAGGGACTCCAGCACGTGTCTTATATGGACAGACAGAAGTCACTGTCACTGTACTCAATAGCATATAGACTACTTACAGGAGACTTATGTCTGGTTTACAAGGCTCTCTCTGACCCAAATCTAATGGAAATGCACATCCGTGAGTCAAATGGGACTACAGTCACCCATTCCAGGGACCTTAATCTAGCCTTTGACATAAACAGGACCTGCTGGAGAGACAGATACATCTCTCAGTGGTTGCCACTCCTCTGGAATAGGCTTCTTGTCTATATCAAGCAGAACACCTCCATGACCCTGTTTAAGTGCAACCTGGAAGACTGGATGGGAAACTGTACATTTCTGCTGGGGATTGCCCTGGCTTCTCTCCTGGACATGGGTAGTCCTTACTATATAAATCTTGGGTATACACAATATCTCTCATCTAGTATTATATTGGGATTTAATGGCTAGGCTTGCGAAGACCCTTGGATCAATAGTCTAATAACATCCTATGAACCTATGAACCTATAATCATATCCAAAGTCAATTGCCATGCATTCATCCCATCTAAGATTAGACTGCCTTAACTTCTTTAGACAAGTCACCAAATGAGCAAATAATCTCAACAGAACTGCTGGATCGCATCCCTGATAATCAATTATGGCTCAAAAAACACAGAGGTAATGCTGTGTCCAAAAACAACCTAAGGTTAGGTATGCTGTATAGTGCTAGATAACTTCTCTCCCAGAGTGCTTGATTATGTGGAGTTAGCACATACTTAGTCTCATCACTTCTGTATTTTCCATACCACTTATATAATCTGCAGTCTTACAACTGCATAACTTTAAGGTGGATAACAGCATGGTAGCTGGATTTGCTACAGGGTATTATGGAAATTATTTTAGAACTCACTACTGCTTAGCCACTTATTGCGTCAATAGTTGAAGTTTATCAAGTAACTGTCCATAATTCCAGTAACATTTTGTTCATAAACTCTTGTACACTCCCACAACTCTTGCTTTGGCTAATACTGCAGTATAATACAATACAGACATTCTCCCCTGGATCCTGCAAGCCTTGCACGGTGTGCAGAATTAGTGCAGGAGCTCTAGCAGGAAATATGTCTGCCGTGCAATCCAGGAATAGCCTGCAGGGACATGCACGAGTGCTCCTGCACTAGTCCTGCACAGACTCAGCCTCTATATGAAAATTACCCCATTTGCAGGAGAAATCCATGCAAATGAGTTAAATTTGTGATACAAGAAGCTGGAAACTAACCATGCAGGACTAGTGTAATCTGCAGAAATGTACTCAGTTAGTAACCGAGTACATTTCTGCAAATTCCAAAATGGAGCCGTGACAGCTCCAAATAAAGGGTGCATATCAGTCAAGAGGCATGCCAACTGCCAAGTATAAGGCCATTGACATTGCAAACAGCTTAAAAAATAAAAACATCAACTTAAATTTTTTTTTAGCCGATCTTGGCAATTTAAGCATAGGGCAGCGGCGCAAACAGGATCTGGGGGAAAATAAGAAAATAAATTTAAAATAAGCATTCCAACTAAAATCACTATTCTGCCATTAAAGACAATGGCAGGCAGAAGACAACATGGCCAATGAGTAGTGGATGCTAAGGGGGGAGGCTCAGTGTGAGACATGTAACTATGCATTAGCAGGCAGTCCTATGCAAATGAGGAGAATGATAGTGAATCCCAGTTTTCCCCAGCATGCTAGTCAGGTCCCCACAGTGTAGGAGCAGGAATAGCTTGGTGCAAGCCAAGGAGTTAGCTGACATCATAGGGGGGTGTGTCAGGCATACAATAAGCAGATTGGAGCCCTGTGGCTCAGGTTTGCTCCTAGCTAAGCACAGCTAAGCAAGGGGGTGTGTCTGAGTCTGCCTAGCACTCTTTACATTGCCTAAGCAGGTATGCATGCCACTCACCGGGTTTAAAAAAAAAAAAAGGTAAACCAGGAAATAGCAGCTCTGTGCACATTTGAGCACTGTGTTTGAGTAGCGTGCCCCTGGGCTTAAACAGGAAGGCAATGAGAAAGGAAAACAGTAGTAGGAAGTTAATCAGAGAGAACTAGCATAGCTGGCAGGTGAAATGTATCAGAATCAGCCAATTACACAGGCAGCAGACCAGCCCATCCCAGAACACTACTATAAACTATGCAAACACCTTCCGCTCTGCTTTTCCCATACACTACACCACTAGTATATACAAGCAGGGAAGTTTTAACAGACAAAACAACAAAATGATAGGGGCTGCAATAGCTATCATACAACAACTTGTGGGAGAGGCTGAGGGTGGTGAGGAAGTGAATGCTGCTGACCAACCCACAGTGAGGAGATGGAGAAGAGTATACAGACCCAGGGTAACCTACCAGAGGCTACATGAGCTGGAGATAGTGGAGCGCTATAGGGTAGACAGGGACCTCCTACAGCAAATTGTTGAGCTGTGCCGGCCACGCCTGACACTCAGAACTAACAGAGGGAAACCCATCCTACTGGATACCAAGGTATGTATAGGCCTAAGAATACTAGCTGCAGGTACCTTCCAAAGGCCAACTGGGGATATGATAGGGATCTCGCAGGCATCAACATCCAGGGTACTCCACCAGTTCCTGGATGTCATGTCAGCACATGCCGGTGAGCATATCTATTTCCCCAACACCCGTGAGGTGCTGCCCAGCAATATGCAACTGTTCTACCAAATAGCTGAATACCCTGAGGTAGTGGGTGCTACAGACTGCATGCATATACACATCAAAGCACCACCCGGTGAGCAGGGTAGGGTCTACATCAACCCCAAGGGCTTCCCCTCCATCAGCTGCCAGGTTATGTGCGATGCCCAGAGCATAATAATGAATGTCTGTGCTGGCTGCCCTGGAAGCAATCACAATTCCCACATCTGGCATCTGACACAGCTGTACCAGAGATTTGCTAGAGGGGACAACCCTCACAGTCACCTAGTGGGGGATGCTGGATACGCACTGGAGCCGTGGCTGATGACACCCATCAGAAATGCAGACACACCCAAACAAGAACTCCATAATGAGGCACATGCACAGACCAGACTTATAATAGAGCATGTGTTTGGGATGCTCAGGTCATGGTTCTGGTGCCTGGACACATCCGGTGGAGCCTTGTAGTACTCACCAGCTACATGTACCCAAATTGTCATTGTATGTGCCATGCTACACAATATGATCCTGCGGAAACAGCTACAGCAGGAACAGCATGGGGAAGGGCCACACAGCCCCCCACCATTGCCAAGGCCTGCACAGGCACAGAGTGACTCAGAGGAACAACAACCTGAGCCTGCCCCAGTAGGCAGAAGGAAGCGTGTCCAGTATGCCCTGGCCTTGGCAAAGAGGCAACGCATAGCACATACACTGACACAGGATGGACACAGGGAATAACACCTCTCTCTGACTCTCAAATACAGTAAAAGGGATGCCAAACATGACACTACCTGAGCTCAGCCATGTGTAGGGAGTGTACTATGCAAATCTGACATAGGCAGCCCTGCAGCACCACCCTCAATACTGGGACACCCACAAGGTAAGTGACTCACACATGCCAGTCAAGGAGGTTCACATACCCAACAACAGTCACAGCCAGCAGGACAGGTGTAGACAAACACAAACAAAGGCTGTGCCATGGCCTCTGAATGATGCCTATGGGAACCCCCTCAGGCCTACACAGACAGACTACAGCAGGTCAGGCAGTGGGATGTTAGTACTGAAGAGTAGAAAGTCAGAAACTAATATGTAGGTCAATCAAAGCTAAGAACTGTAGTACACTGATATGCCTCTAGTCAGCATGACAGGTTAGAATACAGAATGAAATGGAGTACCTGACATACTAGTACAGTCATAGTAAATGTGTACAAGTGTCACGTGTGCCCTCCCACATCCTATGTAGAAATGTAATAACAGTCAGATGTGTGTCCCCCCCCCAGTCCTGTGTAGAAATGTAGTAACATCAGTGGCAAACAAGAACAATAGTGAAGTAGCAGCTTGTTGAGTAAGAGCAGCAGCAAGACAAACTGATATCAACGTAAAAGTTTATCGGTAAAGCAGAGCTTTCAGGTACAACTACCCTTCTTCAGTGTAAGATAAAACACAAAATTCATTGCAACATTTAAATAACAATCACAATAAATCATTCAATTAAGCACAGCCAATAAAAATATGATATTAATCCTGTTCAACAATTAAAAATTTCACCCTAAAAATAGAGTGATAAAATCACTTTAAACATGACATTTTATCTTTGAGTATTGGTTTCAATGTATTCATTTTGTTAATGCCTGGAAATACATATGCTTGCAGAAGTGTGATCCATTCATATTCTTTCAATTCTAATTTGTTATTCAGATCACCACCTCTAATAGTCTTTTGAACACTGGTCAACACTCTAAAGGTAAAGCTATGTAGCTCCCCATTTTCATTCACATGTTTTGCGAGTGAATTAGTTGGACTATTTCTCCTTATATCGGATTTATGTTCAATTATTCTGTCTCTAAGGCATCTGCTACACTTCCCCACATAGAACGCTGGACAGATCCAACATACTGCCAAATACACACTATTACAGGAGTTACATGTAGCAAAACATCTCAAACTATATGTTTTGCCACTAGTAGGATGGACAAAATCTGTCGCACTATTTATAGATGTACAACAACTACAGTTGTAACAAGGAACTGTTCCTTTCCTTATAGAGGATTGGCCAGTGTTCACACATTTTAGATCTTTATAATGTACAACAGTCAGGTGTGCCCCCCAATTCTGTGTAGAAATGTAGTAACAGTCAAGTGTGCTCCCCCAATCCTGTGTAGAAATGTAGTAACAGTCAGGTGTGCCTCTCCCCCAAATCCTGTGTAGAAATGTAGAAATAGTCAGGTGTGCCCCCCATCCTCTGTAGAAATGTAGAAACAGTCAGGTGTGCTTCCACCAACCCTATCTATTTATGTAGTAACGGTCTGGTGTGCCCCCCCCCAATCCTGTGTAGAAATGCAGAAATAGTCAGGTGTGCCCCCCAATCCTGTGTAGGAATGTAGAAACAGTCAGGTGTGCTCCCCCCAACCCTACGTATGTATGTAGTAATTGTCTGGTGTGCCCCCCCAATCCGATGTACACACGTCGTAACAGTCAGGTGTGCCCCCCCCACACAACCCTATGTAGAAATGTAGGAACATGTATGTGTAGGTATAATACTAGTGGAGCACAGATGCACAGAGGTGGCCAAGGTAGCAGGCTAGGTTGTAGCATCTGCACAATATGCAGGTATGTGTGTGTTAGGTTGGTGTGTGTTTCATATTGTGTGAGAGTGGTCGGTATGTATGCATGTTGAGGTAAGACCTGGTGGCCATTGCCCACTAATGCTGATGACAGGGACAAGTCCTCACAACTGTAGTGCCAAACACAATACCCACCAGTATAACACAAGCTAGCAGTAATCCATTGCAAATGTATGGTGGTAATATGTGTCACCATTTGATAGACTGACATGGCATGGCTGTTGGGCTAGATATACAATCAGTACACAGGGGAAAGCACCCCAGACATACAGTATATATTGTGTCACTGTGAAATGGGCACACCCTTGGAATAGTGCAAACAGGTATGCATCACATTATCTGGTCCTGTAATATGGGATACTGGTGTTGTCTGCCCAAACACTCGCAGATCACAAAGGAGGTAGGACTGATGTAGTGGGAAACAGCTGATGCATCTGCACATGCAAGCATAACTGGAATGCCCAATGCATATTTGTGTGTCAGATGCAAGTAGTGTCCATAGCACACATGCACCCAACACACACAAACACCACCCACAGGTACCTCCGTGGTTGTACCCCTGCTGTGGGGAATGGGTACAATATGATGTCAGCTATATATGGAAATAGCGAAATAATGCAGCATGCAGTGCAGGTATCTCATGCAGGTGTGCCACCAATTGTAGGTAGCACCCTGCCAGCATCCACACCACCAGTCAGAACTGATAGAAGGTATTGGCATGAACACCTAGCACACCTACCCTGTCACCCCAGGGGAATATACTGTATGGCAGTCTGAGACTGTAGGACAGACAGAATGCAACGGCCTGCCACATCTGGCCTGCATCAACAGCCAATGGCCCACAGGCCTCTGCCAAGGGCCTGTGTCTCACATGTACTGACAATGCATGTTATGTCATAGACATCCAATTAACAACACAACACACTCCACATATGCCATATGCAAGGCCATGTGGACAAACCACAGTGACACCTCGACCATGTCCCTCTGCATGAATGTCTACCAACACAAACACACAGCTGTGATGGGGTGATAACCATAGGGAAAGTATCAGAGAATGTATGCATAATGTAAGGAAGAGGATCGAATAACTGGGGGGTGGGGTGGGTGGGAGCATGGCCAGCATGGAATGTACAAGGTCTGACACAAAGCTGTGTGCACACACTATCCCTGGCTGTAAACACATAAATGGGGGCCTACATACCTGCCTGTACACCACAATAGGAGTAATGCCCTGACTCATGGCCCCTGCCTCTGGGTAACCTGTGTGAATCTGCACAGCTGTGAGGTATTGCCATTGCAATATAAGGATATACTTTTATATTGCTGGATGTACATGTATGGGATCCCCTGCCAGCACTGTACCAAGGTGCTGAACCAGATACACAGACCCAGCAGCAAGTGTCTACAGCACCCCTTCCAGGATGGCATAACCTTCCATGAATATGTAGGCATCTGCCCACAATAGCGCACATGGCTGCAGTCACCCTTGTCACCCAAGACATCACTGTGAACAGGAATGTCCACCTGACAGTGCATGAGGACAAAAAAACATCACAGTGTATAACAGTAAACATGTCTGAATATCTCTGCTAACATCAGTACCATGTAGCTGAAGCAGCACAGACACAATCACCTGCAGTACACACTTTGTCCCCATATTGCCAAATGATCAACAGATACCCTGCAGAAACAGTCTGCTACCTGTAGGTGTACAACACAAAGGTCTGCACTGGAGTACAAACTACCTGGAATCGTTCCACACATGCAGTACAGAAGGGCATATTGGGCATGCTCACACACTTAGAGAAATGAAGGAAATGTCAGACAACAACATACTGAAAGGTCATACTGAGCATGCTCACACACTTACACACATGAAGCCCATGTCTGAAAACAACAGTGGACCAGACATATCTGGCAGTTGCAGATGTTAGTGCAGACACTCCTCAGTATGCACCACGCATGCTTTGCACACACAGTGGATAGGAATACAGACATATATCCAAGGACAACACACTATAATAAGCCAAAAGTAGACATACATAGATGTGTGGAAGAGAGTTACTGTGACAATGATCCATCCAGGCCTATCCCACCCAGCACACAGCCAAATGGCTACAATCACATGAGGTTCAGATGTCACTCACTGTAGATACTAGTCAACGGTATCTGTCAGCAGTACCGACTATGTGGTGCAAGTGCAAGCTGTGCAATATGACTGTACAAGGAAGTAGTCATCTAGCAGCTGTATACATTTACCTGTGGAATATGGCCTTGTGTGTGCCCACATGTGGTGTGTCAACCCCTAGATGAATTGTTTATGGCTCATGCACATCTACTGGCCTCCCCATAGCCCTATAACAAGCCTGATGAGGTCATCCACTGTGAAATACAACTTTGGGAAAGTTGTAGCCCCGTAATCTTTGTGGTGTGTCCTATAAGTGCGTACTGCTGTAGTGCGATAAAATTGTTAGGTAGGAGTTCTAATCTCAGACTTGGCAACTGTGTGTGTGTGTGTGTGTGTGTGTGTGTGTGTGTGTGTGTGTGTGTGTGTGTGTGTGTGTGTCTGTCTCTATCTCTGTAGAGAGCAATGCCTTTTAGGCTAGTCACACTCCTTACAATTTAAATGCCCTACTTTGGCAAGGCTGCTGATGTCATCCACCCTAAAATACACCTTTGGGAAGGTTGTAGCCCGGTAATCTCTGTGGTGCATCCTATAACTGCATACTGCTGTAGTGTGATAAAATAGTTAGGTAGGAGTTCTAATCCCAGACTTGTCAACTGTGAGTGTGTGTGTGTGTGTGTGTGTGTGTGTGTGTGTGTGTGTGTGTGTGTGTGTGTGTGTGTAGAGAGAGAGAGCAATGCTTTTTAGGCTAGTCACACTCCCTACAATTCAAATGCCCTACTTTGGCAAGGCTGCTGATGTCATCCACTTTGAAATGCACCTTTGGGAAGGTTGTAGGCCAGTAATCTCAGTGGTGTGTCCTATAACTATGTACCACTGTAGTGTGGTAAAATATCTAGGTAGGCGTTCTAATCCCAGACTTGGCAATTGTGTGTCTGTCTCTGTATGTGTAGAATACAATGTTAGGCTAGTCACACTCACTACACTTCAAATGCCCTACCTTGGCAATCCTGCTGATGTCATTCACTGTGAAATACACCTATGGAGAAGGAGTACTCCAATTATCCCTGTGGTGCATCCTATAACTGCTGCATGCTGTAGTGTGATATAGAGCTCTGGTAGGGATAGGGGTTCTATCCACACACATGGCAGTTGTGGATGTTTTGTGTGTGTTTCTATGTTTGTGTAGGGAGCTATGTATTTTAGGCTAGTCACACTCACTACACTTCAAATGTCCTAAATTGGCAAGCCTGCTGATGTCATTCACTGTGGAATACACATTTGGGGATGGAGTACTCTAGTTATCCCCGTGGTGCATCCTATAATTGCTTCATGCTGTAGTGTGATATAGAACTTTTGTAGGGGTTCTATCCCCACACATAGCAGTTGTGGATGTTTTGTGCGTGTTTCTATGTTTGTGTAGGGAGCAATGCATTTTAGGCTAGTCGCACTCACTACATCTCAAATGCCCTACATTGGCAATCCTGCTGATGTCATTTACTGTAAAATACACCTTTGGGGAAGGAGTACTCTAGTAATCTCTGTGGCACATCCTATAACTGTGTAGTGCTGTAGTGTAATAAACTAGTTAGGTAGGAATTATAATCCCAGACATGACAGGTGTGTGTGTGTGTGTGTGTGTGTGTGTGTGTGTGTGTGTGTGTGTGTGTGTGTGTGTGTGTGTGTGTGTGTGTGTGTGTGTGTGTCTGTGTGTGTGTGTCTGTGTGTCTGTGTTTGTAATTCATATCCTATGTGGAGGTGGCTGTGAGTAATAACTGGAGTCAATGGGGAGTGAGTTTTGCAAATCTCTTATATGGTGGTCCTAGTATATATCACAATGTCCACCATACAGGGATCACAAATGTGAAATAGCCGAGAGGCTGGGGTGCATATCCATAGCACTACATTTGACATCAAGGCCAGGTGAACAAAGTGAGAAACCCTAGTATTGCCCAGATAACACTCTCAACCCATGTCTCATACACACACACACACACACACACACACACACACACACACACACACACACACACACACACACTTGCCTTGGCAACAGCTGTTATGTTGGTAGTACCCTGCATATTGCCCACTGATAGTAACCATGGTGTGATTGCAGTGGGCTACAGTGGGCATTGCACCCCAACCATCAGTCCAATAGGCACATATATGCCGACAGTGCACCTTCCCCATGTTCCCCACTGGACACCTGCAACACCTGTAGTGCCTTCAAATGTGACCCACAAAGGACATACCATGCCAGAAAACACACCCTGTATGGACAGATGCCACTGACACCAGGGAGTACCTGTATAATGCTATCAATGTAGGTTCTGGGTCAGCCTGCCATCCATTAACAGTTCACGCCACATGAGGCCAGGACTGGCACATCTGATAATAACATTCTGTGTACACAATATGGGCCAGATACCCCAGGTACAGTTCCACATGTCACTGTACATGCATGTGGAAGGTGTACACATCCCAGACACTGTCCATGTCATGGACTAAGGTACACATTTATGGCAAGCAATGCACAGTATTGGCCACATGCAATAGTCACCCAGGTGACTGGATGGTGAATACAGTACCCACCTGTGTGGTCAGAACCAGATACTACACCCCTGAGCCACAATGAAGACCATTGTCATGTGGCCTGATGCCAAGGTATACCCATTACATAGCCTTGTGTAGCCATCTGGCACAATTGACCATGACACACCCATGCACCAATGCACCCATGCATGTCTGTACTGGCACCCTGTGTCTGTGTGTGTGTTGTATGATGCTTATGACCACATTCACACTCACTACAACCACCATTGACATACTGATGCATGCTGTCTGATGTCAGACACCTCTACATACCCATTGCCCATATAACCTCAGTATGACCCCTGTGGTGCATGTGATATCTGCACTGTAATCTGTTGTGGCAATCCCACTAGTGATGATTTGTATTCCTGGCCTTGCCAAGTGTGTCAATGTGTGCGTCCCTGTGAGAGTGTGGCTGTGTTGATGCTGGCACCTGTTCAAGTGGACAGACACGTGTACTACACCTACCATATAGCTACGATATCCCTGTTGCAAATGTCACTCACCATCACATATACATTTTGAGGGCTCTTTAACATGTCACCTATGTGGCACATCCAATAACTGCATAGACATGTGATAGAACTACATAGTTGTCAGGAGTTTGATACCCTGTACTGGTAGGTGTGTGACACAAACATGCTTATGTTTTACTCTCCCACCTCTCCCTGACTATTCTTTGCCTCTGTCTGCATCTCTCACTCCCTTTCTGGTGGATGTGGAGACTTACACTTGCTGTGCTTAGGCAGCAGCATGTGTATTTTAAGTGTTGCTCATGATCAGCTGATGGCCTCTGCACGAATTGCAGCCCTCCTCTAGCTGATTGCATGCAGAACAGCTGTGGTAACATTCCCATAGCCAATTTCATGGAAACACACTCCAATATCTAGGAACATCATGTTGGTGTTGGGCCTTTACATTCACTGTGAGCAGGACCTCGATCCGTTGTTTGGCAAACAGCATCTCAGATGGATTGGGGATCTACCTCTAACAACATACACTGTAGAAACAGGGCAACTCACAGGAGCGTGATGTGCTTGACCTGACTACAGACTGTAAGTGCTGCTATACTGCATTTGGAGTAATGTTGGTGTAACAGGGTGTGCGTGGCTATGGTGGTCCTACATGTTTTAATAGCTGCCATGTCAGTGCTATGTTTATGAGGAAATCCCCATCTGTAGGGTCTTTTGCAGACTGGGCAGTGTGTGGTGCCTTTTGTTTTATGTGTTACCCACAGAGCACCTGTCTGTGAACTGCAGAAGGTAGTGTGAGGATTGCAGTGTGTAGATAGTGACAGCCATGAGAGTTACTGACTTCATATCCCTCATAGGACATATGTTGCAACAAACCCTGTTACAACAGTAAATATATGAGGGTATCACAGCAACATGTCAATATTGGCCCTGTGTATGTGCCTCCAGCCACAATTCTGTCACCCTTTGTATATATGTCATGCAGTAAGAGGTGCATATGTGCTATATACCATACTTAGTGTCATCATATCTGATAACAAGCCAGTTAGATATCAGACTGCTACACATGTTATGTGTAGTAGGGGTTACAATTTATGACATAACCTGGACATTCTGTGGTTGTGTGTACAGTATTGAGGTCTGTGTACTCATGGTGATTGTCGGCACTGTGTG